>NC_142593.1:34999680-35307735 GCF_965207765.1 Zootoca vivipara
ACCATACCCCTTGAGCAGCAATCATTGACAGGTTGAGTTAAAGATACAGCAGTCACAGTGGTCTATCAAGAATCTGATAATGTCATTAATGCAAGTTTCACATACTTCCTTAAATAGCCTCGTCTGGGTAACTGACATTATTTAGTAACGGGAGAATCATAATCTTAAATGAGCTGAGATTCCTGCATTGCAGGGGGTTGGACTAGATGACCCTTGGGTCCCTTCCAACTCGAAGATTCTGTGATTCTATAATCTTAAATGAGGGAACAATTCTACATGGGACTATGAGTCATAGATTTTTATGATACTTTCAAGTAAGAATGATACTTTCAAGTTTTCTTAACCTACCTTTGTTTAGCTGATTATTTAAGATGACTGAGTGGTGGATAATCAGAACCATCAACTAATAGCAATTCTTGAGTATATAAATGGTCAAAATAACTATTTGTTTACAAGCCTCCAATTGGGAAATGCCAATAGCTTGGAAATAGCTTGATTGGGACACATATAGATCTATATAAAAGAAGGTGGGCTATAAGATCAATATGATTTACTGAAGAGTTATTTGTCACACTCCTATCAACATAAATTTAATGCCCAATAGATTCCAGATTTTTGCAGAAATCTTGTAGGCTATAGAAACTGAGTAACTCCCCTTCTAATCTCAGTTACTCTCCCCATTATAGATATACATTAAGCCACAAAAGAAAGTTCTTAACATATTTCACTCTAAGCAAAAATTAAATAATATAGTTGCATTGCCTCAGGATATGCCCTTGTTGTTTATAAGAGGTGGAAAAGCACAGACTTTTTTCCTTAAATAGTCTTAGGAGTGAAGAAGCTCTGTGTTTCACAAAGTTTGTAAATCTATGAAAATTTATTAATTGAATTTTAATCTTGAGTCATATTTATGATCTCTAACCCTCAGGATGAACTCCCAGCTTCTTTTTTCCTATTTCCTCTGGACAGTATGTTAGATGGAATGACCTTGTTCTATAGCAGGAATGAGAAACCTTAGGCCCTTCAACACTTTTTATCTGGACCAAAGGACTCTCCCTATGCCACGTACCCTCCCCAGGCCACATTTTATTTATGCATAAAAATATTTATATTCAACTATTTCGTAGAAAAATATCAAAGTGGTTTACAATAATATATAAAACCAATAAAAATTAAAGTAATTAAAGTCAGACATCAATTAACTATTGTGGAAATATGTACAGTGATACCTCGCTTAACGAATGCCCTGCTTAACGAAATTTCCGCTTAACGAAAGGTTTTTTCTAGCTGAGGTTGCCTCGCTAGATGAATTCGTTTTATGAAAAATTCGTCTAGCAAATCGCGGTTTCCCATAGGAATGCATTGAAATGCAATTAATGCGTTCCTATGGGCAAAAAAAAAATCCAAAAATATTCAATGCATTCCTATGGGATTCGCTAGACGAATTTTTCATTATAAGAAAAGACCCGTGGAACGAATTAAATTCGTCTAGCGAGGCACCACTGTATTCTTAATTGCCTGCATAGGTCTGGTGAAATAGTAAAGTTTTCAGCAGGCATTTAAAAGTTGCAACAGAAGTCACCTGGACCCATGACACTAAAGGTTGTGTTTTTGTTGCTCATGTGCCTCACCAACTCTGGGAACAACCAGTGATTCTCCTGCAGATGTTTTCAGTGATCTAGCTGGGATATAAGGGTTCAAGTGATCCCTGGGGCTGTCTCTGTTCCTGCCTCATACCGTACTATCTCTTAAGTGTTTTTGGCTGACTGGAATGTGTCCTTGAATGCTAACAATGTCTCTTGCTTGCCTGGATGGAGGACAGAGGGGTTTGTGTAGAAAGCAGCCTACCGTATGTGCAGAAAGCAGCCTAATATAAATGGAGACAGCATTTATATTAGTTGCTCTTCCCACTCTTCTCTCTGGCCCCGCCCACTGCTGGAAGGTTGACCAGAAGGGAAAGTGGCCCTTGGACTGAAAAAGGTTCCCCACTCCTGTTCAAGAGGAACCATAATATATTTAAGATGCTTACTAGCTAAGTAATGCTTTGAACTCAGTGAAACTTTTGAGATAATGCAGGAATATTATTTGAGACAGTTTAATAGGTATTTAAATATAGATTTATAGGGGGGCATTTATATGGGTTCTACATGTGTGCGACTGTGTATACGTGTGATGTCGGGGGATAAACAATTCAAATCCAGAAATGGTGGGAGAGAACTGGAGAGTCCATGTGGCTCATGAAGAGGCTCCCCCCCCCCCCGGAGCCCGAAGAGGGTGGACAAAGCTATGAAGAGAACAGAACCATCACAGGGCTTTGTTTATGTTGTTCAGCTTCTCCGCCTAACAGCTGATGTGTGGCATAGTGCAGCAGCAGCAGCATGCATGACTTGCAGCCTCCTGCCAGCTCCAGAGCTTCATTTCTAGTTGTGGATATTTTTGGATACAATATTTTTTGGTATGGATTGAAAAGAGAGTGGCAGAGACGGCGTTTGAAGAGTGTTTAGAGGGTGCTCCCCACTTTACGTTATTTCATTTATGTGTGCAGGGCCCCAGAACGTAACCCCAAGTAAGTGGGGAGTCAACTGTATTCAAAGGAACTTGAGACCCCCTATTTGAGACTGGCAGTCAGATAGATCAATTACCTGGCACGGTATAAACCAACTAGCTTCATATGTGAGACAATTGCCTTCCTCTGTATCTTTTGCCTTAGCTCTTTACCTTTAACCACCTGGATTGATTTTTACCTGCAGCCATGTCTGAAGCTCCAAAATATAGCACTAAGATTATATGAGAGTACCCTTTGCCTTTTTAAAAGGAACTGTCTAATAAGAGATGCTGTTTTTGGATAGGAAGCTTGGTGACTCCTAAGTCCCTTAAAACACTGTGGCCCTGCAGTTATGCATTTACATCCCCAAAAGTCTGAGGGATCATAAAAAACCAGGAATTTGGATAAACTAAATACAGTAGCTTATTACAGATGTCATAGTGAAATGGGTCACCATAGTGAAAACATTATGACTTTGATTAAAAGTAGGTGGGAAATGAAGGCTCCATTGAATCTCTATTGTTCAGTTTAAGATTGTGAACCTATAAACATGTTCCTTCCCATCAAAATGAATGACGCCTATGTCTAGGGTTGCAGATTTAGGCAGGGATCCTCAGGCCACTTAAGGTGAAATGCTGTGATATGTTGACATATCTTGACTCTAAGACTTGCAAGCCCAGTAAATAGAAGTATACTGACTGCTTCACCAATCAAAGGTAAGGAACCAATCTGGTGTTTCCAACAGACTTTGATAGCACAGATCTTTAGCTCATAGGTATCAGTTTTGTTGAATTCAACAGGACAAAGCTAATTTAATTCTATGAATTGTTACTTTATGGCCTTGTCATGCAAGTCATTCATTTGCTGCTATGCTCAGTGCAAATTCCGGGTGGCCAAATTGCAAGGCTATTGCCTGGGTCACTCTTGGATTCATGCCATCAGATACACAAAAAAATCTGGCATTTTTTTACTTTGTGATTGGAAGTCACCTATCTCCACCAGTGGTGTAGGCTCCAGCACAAGAACAAAATGGAAGGAGGGAAAAGGACTGGAAAAGCCAAATAATAGCAAGGGAAGAAAAAGAAAGTCTTAGAGCACTTTGGCTTTTTGAAAGAAATATATAAACAGGTACATTGATTTTGTTTCATATTTCCCCATCTTTTCCCTCCCTCCCCCTTTCCTACTAGTTCTTTGAAGATGATTGCCCTGCTCCGCATTAAAAGATGTTATCAGTCCAAAAGAGCAAGTGTGCTCTTACACTAACTAATATCTGCTCAAACGTACCTGACTGCATTGGAAATGTTGCAGTAGATTGGTATAGCAGAGAATAATGAACCGCTGCACCCCATTGAAATGTAATTACACAGCACTCTTGTTCTTAAACCTATAAGGTGAAAGAAAGATGAATAGTGAAAGTAAAAACCGCTGACCCTTCAAAGTTTAATTTACGTTATGCATTCCCTTGCCCTTCTGATAGGTTTTAGAAAGGTCATAATTTAGGGTATTTTGCCGTTGATAAATGATCTGTATGTTTGTGTTCACACGCACCAATTGATTTGTTATAGCCAAAATATTGTTTTTATAACAACATGCAGTAGGCAAACAACAGACAAAAGGAAATCCTAGTAGGAGGTGAAGCGAAATTTGATCCTCCTTGGGATGGAGGTGGGAGGCAAGAAGGATCGGAGTCTGGTTTAAAAGGAAGGAGTGGCTTGGTTGAGGTCTGTTAATTTCCTCAGGGCACCTTATACAAGTGTTTGCCCCATGACGAGCATCTAAGCTCTTGGTGCAGTTCCAGCTGATCACAATGGTTTTGTGTTGTCCAATGCCAAAAAATCTTTGCAACTTGGAGAGCTCCCTAGGTGGCAAAGGGTTGTTGGGGCAATTTTCCCGCCTTTCTAGCCTTGGATGAGGCTCCTTGTTTCCGGGCCCAGTTGATGCATTATGCATCAGGGCTGCCTGCAACTGACAGCCCCTCAGCCAGCGTCTACTTGAAAAGCAATGGTGCTAATCAAAGTCGACACATTTGAATGTCCAGACACACACACAGAGAAATTTACTAATCAAAAAGTGTATTTCCTAGGGCTGTCTCCAGAGAAATCCGCAGGAAGAAATTGGAATAATTTATTAGCTTACAAGTTTTCGTTGACAGTTAGCCCAAGGCTATTTATCTCTGTAATAGAGAACGTCTCCAATGTGGCAAAATTGACCAAATCAAACAGCTTTGATCAGAAAATGAATCTGGCAAGGCTGTCTGTCTGCCGGTCCCTGGGGAATGGCGGGAAACAAACAAAAAGATTTAACAAGTGGTCAATAGGAAAGAGAGAGAGAGAGAGAAAATTTGCAGGCTGCAAACTCCAGGAGCTTGCAATAGTTCTCTCTCTCTCTCTCTCTCTCTCTCTCTCTCTCTCTCTCTCTCTCTCTCTCTCTCTCTCTCTCTCTCTCACACACACACACACACACACACATTACTGAAGAAATAAATTATGTGTCTCATCATAATGTTTAACTCTGTAGTTATGCATAATTGCAGTCATGCAGTCCAAACTGAGACGCAATTCTTGGCTAAAGTGCATGAAGATAAATAGTTCCAGCAAAAGGGTGGGGGACATGCCCTAATTTATCCTTTAAAGGAAAGGAAAGAAGGACACTCTCCTTAGCTGTATGCATCCTTTTTCTTTTTCTTTTACACTATTTGCCCCTGAACCAAAAATTGGATTAGGCATTGGGAGCAACTTAAGAGGTTTTGAGTTGTCAGTTTAGATTTGGGGTGTGTGTGTGAAAAGGTTCATTTTTGCTAGTTTGCTGCATGGCCAGAGGTGTTGCCATTCTCCTCCAGTATCCTCTCAAATCAAACATGTCAACTATTTAGCTGCAAATTAATTAGATGGGAATTAATGCTTTGGATAAGCACATTAAAAACCAACACTAAATACTTACAATTACATAAGCAGCATATCAGGCAATGAACAAGATTGGCTAGAAAAGTAGCATCTTTATGTATTGTGGGTTTTGTGTCTAATACAAACAGGACAAAAAGTACCTTTCCTAATTTCCTGCTAGCTTGAGACAGCAGTCAGCTCCTGGCAGACAGCAGCAGCATCTATAGATCTTGGTGCAAACTGTATTTACTCACTAGGATTACTATCTGTGGATAGTTATGTCCTAAATATTTTCACCAGTTTCTCAACGTACTGCTATTAATATTGTGCTTTGTGTCATCACACTCGAGTAGCTAGGGTGGTCAGGTGAAGAACAGCACAAGGCTCTTGCACCTTTAATTTCTGCACAGAAGAGGAATTTGAGTAGATGAATTTGTCATACAAGTTACACCTGCTGACTATTTCTCTTATGCACATTATTTGGCCATCCATAGGTATAGTGGGCAATTTCTTCTGTACTGGGATCATATTTTCTGGGGCATTTAAACCATACAGGGTGCCCAAAGCAGTTTCTGTGCCAAAACTGGGCGTATACTCCAACTGACATGGAATGGATCTTGAACACCAGTTTCCTCCAATATCGCTTGCTTAAGAACCTTGCCCAAGAAGGGCAGATTGGCAACTGGCCAAATGCAGGGAGGGTTTCTTAAGGAGTGGTTTTACCTTCAAGCAGGCAGGGGCAACCCCAGAGCTTTCCAAACTTTTCATGTGGGTGACACACTGTTGAGACATGCATCATTTCATGACACAGTAATTCAGTTTTTCTGAGGTTAAACTTTCCAGCCCTGGGAGGAGCTTGGGGAGTGTTTGTGTGACACACCTATACACTGCAGCTGACACACTATGTAATGTGTTGCAACACAGTTTGGAAACCTCTGGACTACCCCCTCTTGCAGGGAAGCATTAATCACTTCCCTGGCCCAGCCAACTGTCCCCTCCCTGCTACTTTTTATCAGCCAAGAGGGGCAAGGGTCCAGAGCACAAATGATCACCCTGACCAATCCAATCACCTTGCCCATGTCCTTGAGCCTTACTAACAAACTCATCCAACATAACAGGACTAGACAGTGCTCTGGACACCTCAAGATCTCAGTGGATGCAAGCAATTTTATCTTCAAAATGCTTTGCCTACAAGTCACTAATAATAATAATAATAATAATAATAATATAATTTATATCTTGCCCATCTGGCTTGGTTTCCCCAGCCACTCTGGGCAGCTTACAACATAGTAAAAAACAAAACATCAAACATTAAAAACAAAATGTCACATACAAACAACAAACCAATAAATCAATAGAAACCAATAACAACAATGATAACAATTAACAACAACAACAACAACAACAGAGTTAGTGTTGGTTCTACCACATCCATAGATCAAGACTGTTAAAGGCCCTGTACTATCTGTAAAAGCTCTGCTGGACAGCATAGTAAGGATGCAATGAAAGCAGCAAAGTATACCTTCTTTGCTGCCTTCACTGCCACTAAGTAGGCTTGATGATAAACCCTCACCAGAGCTCAGTTGTATTTGACTAGGGTTTCCTCCACTTGCATTCAAGCTGGCTTCCAGCTTGTCTCATTGCCCTAAGTTCTGGAGTATACTGTTGAGTTAAGTGGGCTCCATGAAGCAGGAGAAGGGTGCTTAGGAGCAATAGTGTCAATGGCCTGAGTCATTTGGATGTTCCAGAGGTTGGCCAGGGCTTTGACAGCAGTGCCAGTCATAGCATCCAGAAAAATCCCCGAGAGCATTCTGGAAACCCATTGGATCTATCAGCCTCTGAGGGCAAACCATCCTAATAAGTCCCCTACCTCTGCAGAGGGTAAAGGTGCTGAAAGGGAAGTGATCTGACTATGACAAGAGACTGATGTAAACATCCCCAACTTTTAGATTATTCTTTTCATGCCCAGTTGAGAAAACAAGGTCCAGAGTGTAGACTGCCACATGCATTGGGACGATGACATGTTGGGCCAGCCCCATGGTAGCCATGAAATCTGCCCTGATGCTGAACCAAGTAACAAACCCTGTGCCATGGGGGGGCCTCAAGTGAATTGAAATAGTTGATCAAGATTGTTGGCTTCAAGGCTTCATTTCCCAAGAGCCCAGGAAAGGTAGTTTGGGGATCATTTATTGATTACTGAGGCTCCAAACATGGATAGTTCAATGGAAGAGGTGTGGTATGTTGAACTAACCAGACAAAAGGATTAAACATGGTTTAGTGTTTATATATATATATTCATTGATGGTTCTTCTGACTCATTCCTTGTACAGCTCTAAAAATTAGTAGCTAAGACATATTAATTAGTCCATTGATTATTCCAGCTTCTAATAGTTCCCCCAAATTCATTTACATCCTTCCTCACTATGAAATGTTAGACTAATGAATGAAGCAACACAGATGATATATTCTAATTCAAGCCCAAAGTAATATGCTTCTGTCAAGCCATAACTGAAGTATCACTGAATAAAGAATATTCTATTGTCACTTGAAAGACCTCTGCATGAGGCTCAGACATCATGACTGTGATGGAAAAGTTCATTTTGCTGGACCGGTTAAATCAACAAGTGTTTCTTTTTCTTCTTCTTTTTCTTTCCCTGCCAGCAAATGGTTAATGAACGGCAGCCTCATTGGCCATGGTTCCAGGAGGGAGAGTTCAAAAGGAAAGGATTTGAGGAGAGACAGGGAGTTAGGAATTGGGGGTTGGTTTTGGACTGTTGGAATTGAGTTTGGAGAGGTTAGGACAGGCATAGGCAACCTTGGCTCTCCAGATGTTTTGGAACTACAACTCCCATGATCCCTATCTAACAGGGCCAGTGGTCAGGGATCATGGGAGTTGTAGTTCCAAAACATATGGAGAGCCAAGGTTGCCTATGCCTGGTTAGGAGATAGGGAGACAGGTTGAGGTATAGAGAGAGAATGGGAGAAAGAGTTGGTTCTGGGTAGAAACATTCACTCTGAGCGTATTGTGAAGGAAAGAGTGTGGTGTCCTGTAGGAGGAATAGACCGGAATTTTACTGGGAGGCAGAGGCTGAGCCAGTAGAAGTAGGAGCTGGAAAGGAACAGCCTACTTGGGACTCAAATCTAGTCCAGAGGAGAGAGATTCTTCTAAGGAAAAGAAGAAACTAATTTATCTGAGTGAGAGCGGGGTCCACTGGTGTGAGAGGAAAAAGTGTCAACACACCCGTCACATTTTAAAAATGTCCTGTTTAAAGTAGCTACTAAGAAGATAGCACCATTATTGAAACACTGATAATATTTAGCCTTAGATCTTATTTTCATCAAAAACTGGCCCTGTGGTATTATTACTTATTCAGCATCTGACTAATGAGTTGGATGAGAACAAATTGACTGTAGCTCCAATCAAACATGAGGGAATAGATGCTTGTTGGGAAGGGGAAACATTTTGGAGCGTGGAATAAATGCTATTTCAGAATCATTTTTGGAGCTGTAAGTTTTTATTTTACTTAAAATGGCTCCATACAGTCAGACGCTTAAGCAGACCCGATGGTATTCATATGTAGGCACCCATAATCCACAGAACATGACAGCACCCTTTTGTATAATAATCTAAGGTGATTCAAGGGATCTTGGTAGAGACTACATTATTATTATTTTTTTAATTAATTAAAATACTTCCTAAAATGCCTTCTGCATCGTATCTACATTTTTGAACTTTATCACTATTCTTAGCTTGTAATGAAGCAACTTGAAACACAAAGTATCTCTGCATGAGATAGAGGGAAGGCACTTAGGACTAATTTCTTTCTGCGTCAAGTGGCACAAATTTATGCATGTTCATTGGCTCTGTCACCTGATTAAAGAAATGTTAATCAATTGCATGAGGATTAGTCAATCAGTTAATCTGATCTACATACACTTGTGCATCAGTAAAATAATAGCTTTCAGGGGGGAAAGCATGCATCCTGTGTTTTTAGATGATGAATGCACATGTTATAGCAAGGACTCTCTCAGGGTACTGCAGACCTACATATTTTTGGTGTAAGATTGCTTTAAAAGTGCACTCATTATATTTCATTCATACATGTACTCTTTAGGGCTGAGTTCAGGGAGGGAAGTTCTGGAAGTTGGAAGTATGTGTCTGAATCCAGCACTGATTGGCTGATACCTGTGACTGACTGACTGTTTTTATTTATATACGGCTTTTCCGCAATTGGCTGTGCCCAAAGTGACACACAACAGACATTCAAAACTTCAATATCTTCAACAGCTGGGATACTTCAGTCGGTAGAGTGTGAGACTCTTAATTTCAGGGGTGTGTGTGTTTGAGCCCCATGTTGGGCAAAATATTGCAACACTGCAGGGGGTTGGACTAGATGACCCTCAAGGTCCCTTTCAACTCTAAAATTCTATGGTTCTATGATTCTCAGAAGTTAGTCCCTGGGAGTTACTCTTAGTTACGTATGTTTTGGATCAAAGCGTAATTGACGAAATATTGTAGCCCTAGTATTTATGCAAATATCCTGCCAAAGCTCAACTCAGTATTTTTTCTTTTTTTGCAAAAAGCTTTTCAATATAATACCTAGAGCTGTTTAGATGAATGTGGGTAAGTGAGAGGGGGTGAGGATTAAATGTCCTCCTGTGTGCCCTATTGTATGGTAGAAATACTTCAGGTTCTGCTGCTCTTAAACATATACCGGTATTAACTCTCACACAATTCTGAATAGCAGAGCAAAATGACTGCTGCTGTCTCTTTAAGACCTTTGATCATTAGCCTTGCAATGACACCTAACTACCGGTAACTAGAATCACTGCTTGAAAATTCACTCATGAATCATGACTTCAGCTAGACTCCAAGACCTTAGGTCTCCTTTGACCTTAAACACTTTCCTCAATGCCATTAAATAAATTAAATGTTTAAATTACTTATATTAGCTTTAATTATATAATTATAGAGTCAATGAGAAATAAATCTGGAAAGGAGAGACTTTAATTTAAAGAACTAGCTTTAACTTTGAAGTGGATGAATGCTCTAGTAGAAAGAGTTGAAACAGCAGCTTGCTGATTTTAGATTGGGTAGCAGACAAAGCTTACTTGAAATACCGTAACACATGATGACCATGTAAATCAGACTGCTGTCCAATTTGGTTTGCAGTAAACTCATTTTTTGTAGAGAAGAGCCCAGGATGGTGTGACAGTAGGTGTGTTAAAAGTAAAAATGCTTCTCTGGGCTGGAAGCGGAAGCTGAGGGAGACCGGTGAGAGTGCCTGCCTGTCCGCCTTGGAGGAAACATCCCATTGCCGGCTGGCCTGGGTTGGAGCGGGCATGAAGATGCCAGTGGCGGTGATGGTGGCGGTGAGTGGCACCCTTGGCTACCAGAAGCTGCTGGAGCAGTGACAGACTCAGGAGCTGGAGGCCCCTGGAGGAATAGCAACACCACCTGTTTATCCTAGCTTGATACTTTTTACATAATGACATGAACAATGCACAGTATTTGTGGAAAAGTTAAATTGCTTAACTATGAGCCACTTTGAAAGCCTCAGATATGGCACATACAATGTAAAGAACACAGAGACACATAACAACTAAATATAATGACTAACAAGTATGTATCCTGCCTTCCCCAAGCGAGTGACCTCTAGATAATATTGGACTACAACACGCATCACCCCAGATTATTGGCTGTGGTAACTGGGGCTGATGGAAGTTGTAATCCAGTGGTGTCCAAACTTTTTTCAAAGAGGGCCAGAAGGGCCAACCAAAGTTGTTGACCTTTTTTAAAGGATTGGAGTTGTTCAGCTTTAGGATTTTACCCCCGGAAATAAACTGCCACAGGGCAGGGGCCGTATTAAACCAACTGGCAGGCTGGATTAGGCCCCCAAAATGGACTTTGGACATGCCTGTTGTAATCAAACAACATCTGGGGGGCACTAGGTTGGGAAGGAATTATAATCAAAGATGGGCAAAATATGTGACAATGACCGCTCCCCACATCAAATGGGGGGGGGTGACTTTTGCATGGTTGCGCGCAGCCCCCTGGATCCCAGTGCGGCTCCTGGTAGTTTGGTCTGGCTTCATCCTCCCCAGGCAGGATACCTGAGGTCTCCGCCTACCTCAGTCAACTGCCCAATCCTGCCTGGGGAGGCGTTGCCAGGGGGTTGACCAGATAAGGGGAGGGACCGCCCTGCCTATACAACAGAAGGTGGTGTAGCTTACCTGGGAAGCATGCCTGCTGTAACCAAATAACATCTGGGGGGCACTGGGTTGGGAAGGAATTATAATCAAAGATGGGCAAAATAATGTGACAACATATTTTTATTTAATTCATTCTCAGTCTGCCGGGCAATTCACTATGAAATTTAATTTAGATATGAAATTGAGTTGCTATGTGTACTCATAGCTGAACTGGGGAAGTTGATTTGATAAATGAGGATTTTTAAAACTGCATGTTTAAAATTTGCATGAAAATAATAGGGTATTTTCCCCTGGAACAGTAGATGCGTATGTAATGCCCTATATAACTGCGTTGCCTTACATGCCTCACCTCCAGATCACCTGCTTTTATAGTTGTAGAGATAAGCATACAATTAGCATGTGTGTGTGTGTGTGGTTGTGGCAGGGAGGCCAAGACATTTAACTTCTCCTGTATTATTGAAACCATTTGCAGGCTCTTGGATGAAGGGTCAAGAACACAACAGCCAAAGATAGTAATGTAAGTGTTAATAATTCAAAATCCATAAGGAAACAAAAGGCACTATAAAGAGTTGAAATCAGGTCCAGACCATCTCATCGTAGGGCAGCCCAAAATTCAGGTTCAGACCATCTCATCATAGGGCAGCCCAGAATCAGTTTCATCCGGATTTTTAATGAACAGTTGATTTTGGTTGGTGTGCAAGTTCAACTTCACTGCCATTTAAATATTAATAACAATGTTGACAGTTTTTCTATCAACCTCAAAGTGCATTCCCTGAATGCATAGTTTAGCATTAATCTGCCTAGGAGGATACTACCAGAAGCAGCATCCCTCTGGCAAGTTCATCACTCACACTTCAGTTGTAACATATGCCAAGTCATAGCACACAGATCACCTCTGTCACTCTAAGAGTTTTCAGGCCACCACTACACATTCCTGGTGACAGCTGTGTGGAGATTCTCTATGTGATTGTGGCCATTCATGTGGTAGCAACTTTGGAATGTTACAGCTGGAGAGCTTTTCATAGATATGCTGTTCTCATTTTGTGCCCAAGTAATTTAAAATAAAGTGCCTATTACAGTTATTTTTCCATGTAAAATTTAGTAATATTTTGTTAGAATGTTGAACAGGTCACACTGACATTTCAAATGTTACTTGTATAAGTGGGACTATGAAAAAATATATATCCAGTGTCCTCTTTCTGAAAATATAGCATGCGCCTTAGGAAAGCACACACTAAATGCAGCATGCACTAAGTGCAAACTAAGTGGCATAGGTCAATGGGAGAAGACAAAATAGTGGATGAGTTAAGGAATTAGACCAAACAAGGATATTTAATGTACCGTATTCCCTCCAGAATAGCCTGCAATGTTAGAGAGGTTCATTGTGTGAGTTAAAGTCACTCTAGGGCAGTTCTAACTTGCATGACTAATATTTACTTAGCTGATCACCAAAGGTCTCACTGATCTTGGCAGCATTACAAGGCTTGTATTTTCCACACAGATGAACTGTTCTTGAACAATTTCTCCAATGAATTAGGCACAAATGTGCTTTACTTCAGCATCAGACATGCATGGCCATTCATTCTGCCAACCTTATTTCTCAAACAAATATGCTTATTCTGGCAAATACAGGCAAAGTTTGCTTTTGTATTTTTCTCCAGTAATTGCCTTAGGCAACGAACAAAAACATAAATATGTCATATCGTGATGGTTCCAAGAGTTAATGCAAACAAACAGCACTTTTGCTAAAAGTGCATTATTATGCAGTGAATAACTGAAATGTAAATAATACATAATATATAAATATTTCAAATGAACATAGCAGAAACATAACTATGGAACAGAAAGTGGAGGTGTCTCTTTGAATTCAAGCTGTGGGAGTTTGCCTCACTTTCTGTTCCTGAAATTCATTTCTTACCTACGCCCTCCATTCCATTCATATGGCAATGTAACCATTTGTATTAATGTTGTATTGTGCAACAAAATCTGTCTTCACAACTGCAAAAAGGCACATTTGGTCACCTTGTGGGAGATAATCAAACAGTCCACATTATGATTAATACAGAGAACTATAATACAGAAATGTTGGGTGCTCCTGGTAGCAGAAGGAGGAATTCCATAAAAATAGAAATAGAAATAGAAACAAGAATAAGAAATAGTTCTAGAGCCAGAATATTTTACTGCTCAATGATAATGTGTTAGATTCAGACTTTGCTTCCTTAGGCAGGAGTACCCTCTAAGTAGCGTTCTGCTTGGGGAACACTCCTCCCAATAGAGGGGAGGAAGTCATCTTTTATGCATTCCCCACACTAAATCCTCTGGGGCATTGTGTGAGCTGGATGTTGGAGGAGGAAGGGAGAATAGGCAAGAGTTGCCTCCCTTCCTATGTAGGACCCCTCTGCTTGATCAAAAGCTTTCCATGGATGGAAAAGGCCTTTCTGTTCATGAAAGGTGAAGTCTGGATCCAACCTAGAGTTTTTCTTCTGCCATGTTTATAAATGCTGCACCTCAATCATACTCCCTTAGCATTTTTCTAAACTGAAAAGCCCCAAACATTGTAACCTTTCTTCATAGGGGAGTTGCTCTAACCTCTTAATCACTTTTGCTGTCCTTTTCTGAACCTTCTCCAGCTCTATTGTAACGTATTCCCATAGTTATTTAAAATTACATCCCTCAGTCTTTTCTCAGTCTAAATTTCTCATTCAGTTTCCCCTTCCTTTTTTATGAATCTGCCTGAGTTCTCCTGTCTACATCAGATAACAATCTAATGGCTAGTTTGTATGTTTCCTTTAAGAAGAAATCTGTTGTGACTATCTACTCTACTGAAACTCTGGAGCAGATTGTGGAATCCACAGTCACCCAGGGCATACAGAAAGAAGCATGCCAGAGTTAGGTATTTTTCTGCATGCCCAAAGTCCTTCTTTGAACTTCCCAATTTTGGCACAGTTTCACACTGGATGTGGGCCTAGGAGATCTTGGATTAAATCCCAGATTTTGTATTTCAGCCTCAGAAGCTATCTATAAAAATATGAACAGTAGGATTCTTCAAATATTTCCTATGAGCAAACAGAGATTGAGGCATTTTTCTAACAGACAAATGCTACATAATGTATTAAAGAATGACACCAATTAATAGCAGTACCAATGCCAAGTTGAGGGGCTGAATATCTATGTCCCAAAATAGGCCTTGCCAAAGGTTCTGTGTGGAAAATTAAGAATAGTCAAGAAAGGTCAAGCTACCACCCTGATGTCCAAGAGGAATCTCTTACAGGCATTAGCCTGTATCTGTAAAACTGCCGACTAGCCTGCAGCATCCCTGGTTCCTTTCATAAAGAGGATGTTCTGCAAAGACAGGGAGGAGTTTTATAAACTACAAAATGGTTGGTTGCTCACCAGATTACTTTTTTCTTCCCTCATCTCCTCTGTTTGCCTTTGAAATGTACAATAAAGTGTTTGATTTATAGAACATCCACGAGAGAATGGGACAGTTAATCTAAGTGGTCAGCAAAGACAGAGCAGGAATAAAGATGTTAAACTAAAGGAAAGAACATGTAGATTTCCTTACACCAGGAAACTGTAACGGTTAGGAAATATATAAAGAATGGAGAAACAATCTTTCAAAGGGCAGGAAACTTGAGCCATGTTTTGGATCAGTTTGGATCAGTTCCAAAGACTGTTTTGCCTGGTTGTAGTTGGCACAAGTTCATATTTTCAGTGGATTTGCATGTCAGAATGGCTGTATAAATAGTTCAACCTATTCCAGACAACTCATTTGTCTTTATTCAACCCTCTTTTTGAGGTTTTTACATGACAGAGTATTTAGCAATTTGGAACATTCACAAAATTCATTTCAGTACATGCAAATATGCAAAAAACAAACGACAAAGTTATCAATCAGGCCCAGTCTTGGCAGTATAGATGATGCTCTGAGTGTTTACTTTTCCATAGTAGTACCTACCGGTAACTCATAAAGTTCTTTCACAAAATTTGAAATCTCTAAATCTACAGAAGGGAGATGATCAACCAATTCAAGACTGATAATCAAAAGATACACTACAAAGCTGAATGAGTTCATTTGGGTACCTTTGGCAAATAACTTGTTCATTACTGTCACTAATGTATGTTGGAAGACATCTGATTTGAAGTTCATAATTGAAATGTTATGAACACTTCAACATATGGATCTTTCACATCCACTTAATTGCCAGTTTAGTAATAATTTTATGTAATGAGGAATTATTACTAATACGTGAAATACTAAATTGACGTAATCACCAAAAAACCATAATATGACACTTGCAGTATAAAGGATGTTATAATTCCAGGTGTTTTCTGCTTTTTTCCTATAAAAATGTATGTTTGCGTAACATTAAAATTCTCACATAGAATTGTTAGCTACTAATTCTCTTAATCCATGAGAGAGAGAGAGAGAGAGAGAGAGAGAGAGAGAGAGAGAGAGAGAGAGATATTCAGTGTCAAGGTATTTTCTTTGTACAGTATGTAGTTATGCCTCAGAATATGAATAATATTATCACCTTGGAAGGGTGAGGAGCACTGGCGGAGGAAGAGGTGTGCGGGGGGAACGCACCACCCCTAGCAGCACGTTTGCGGTGGGGTGCCATTGCGGCTGCCCCCCGCACTGGGCACCATGCCCCTGCAGGCAGCGTGTCACGCCCCTGGGACGCATGCCAGCCCCGCCCCTACCTGCTCTCTGCCCCCCAGTGCCGGAGCATGAAGCTCTGCCACTGGTGAGGAGCTGAAAGTTAGGGAAGATGTGAGATCAGAAGAAGCTTGACTTGGCAGGTAGATTGTAGTGCAGTGAGAGCATATGGGGAACTTACAGGAAATCATAGAGAATCATAGAATCATAGAGTTGGAAGAGACCACAAGGGCCATCCAGTCCAACCCCCTGCCAAGCAGGAAACACCATCAAAGCATTCTAGACATATGGCTGTCAAGCCTCTGCTTAAAGACCTCCAAAGAAGGAGACTCCACCACACTCATTGGTAGCAAATTCCACTGCCCGAACAGCTCTTACTGTCAGGAAGTTCTTCCTAATGTTTAGGTGGAATCTTCTTTCTTGTAGTTTGAATCCATTGCTCCGTGTCTGCTTCTCTGGAGCAGCAGAAAACAACCTTTCTCCCTCCTCTATATGACATCCTTTCATATATTTGAACATGGCTATCATATCACCCCTTAACCTTCTCTTCTCCAGGCTAAACATACCCAGCTCCCTAAGCCATTCCTCATAAGGCATCGTTTCCAGGCCTTTGACCATTTTGGTTGCCCTCTTCTGGACACGTTCCAGCTTGTCAGTATCCTTCTTGAACTGTGGTGCCCAGAACTGGACACAGTACTCCAGGTGAGGTCTGACCAGAGCAGAATACAGTGGTGCTATTACTTCCCTAGATCTAGATGCTATACTCCTATTGATGCAGCCCAGAATTGCATTGGCTTTTTTAGCTGCTGCATCACACTGCTGACTCATGTCAAGTCTGTGGTCTACCAAGACTCCTAGGTCCTTTTCACATGTACTGCTCTCAAGCCAGGTGTCACCCATCCTGTATTTGTGCCTTTCATTTTTTTTTGCCCAAGTGTAGTACTTTACATTTCTCCTTGTTAAAATTCATCTTGTTTGCTTTGGCCCAATTGTCTAATCTGTTAAGGTCATTTTGAAGTGTGATCCTGTCCTCTGGGGTATTAGCCACCCCTCCCAATTTGGTGTCGTCTGCAAACTTGCTCAGGATGCCCTCAAGCCCATCATCCAAGTCATTGATAAAGATGTTGAATAAGACTGGGCCCAAGACAGAACCCTGTGGCACCCCACTAGTCACTACTCTCCAGGATGAGGAGGAGCCATTGATGAGCACCCTTTGGGTTCGGTCAGTAAGCCAGTTACAAATCCACTGAATGGTAGCATTGTCTAGCCCACATTTTACCAGCTTCTTTACAAGAATATCATGGGGCACCTTGTCAAAGGCCTTGCTGAAATCAAGATAGGCTACATCCACAGTGTTCCCTTCATCTACCAGGCTTGTAATTATGTCAAAAAACGAGATCAGATTAGTCTGACATGACTTATTTTTCAGAAACCCATGCTGACTTTTAGTGATCACAGCGTTCCTTTCTAGGTGCTCACAGACCGTTTGCTTAATGATCTGCTCTAGAATCTTTCCTGGTATTGATGTCAGGCTGACTGGGCGGTAATTGTTTGGGTCCTCTCTTTTCCCCTTTTTGAAAATAGGAACAACATTTGCCCTCCTCCAGTCTGCTGGAACTTCGCCTGTTCTCCAGGAATTTTCAAAGATTATTGCTAGTGGTTCTGAAATCACCTCTGCCAGTTCTTTTAATACTCTTGGATGTAGTTCATCTGGCCCTGGAGACTTGAATACATCTAAACTAGCCAAGTATTATTGTACTACCTCCTTACTTATTCTGGGCTGTGTTTCCCCTGCTGAATGATCAGCTCCATATTCTTCAGGTCGGGAATTGTTTTCTTTTTTGGAGAAGACTGAGGCAAAAAAGGCATTGAGGAGTTCTGCCCTTTCTCTGTCCCCTGTTTGCATTTCACCATCTTCTCCTCTAAGTGACCCTACTGTTTCCTTGTTCTTCCTTTTGCTACGGACATACCCATAAATGCCCTTTTTGTTGCTTTTAACCTCTCTGGCGAGCCTGAGTTCATTCTGTGCTTTAGCTTTTCTGACTTTGTCTCTACATGTGCTGGCTATATGTTTGAATTCCTCTCTGGTGATTCCCCCCTTTTCCATTTTTTGTACATATCCCTTTTAAATCTTAACTCAGTTAAAAGTTCTTTAGATAGCCACCCTGGCTTCTTTAGGCACCTTCCATGTTTCCGTCTCATTGGTATTGCCTGAAGTTGTGCTTTTAATATCTCTCTTTTAACAAACTCCCTTCCCTTTTAGTATTTCTGTCCATGGGATCTCACCCAGCGCTTCCCTAAGTTTTCTGAAGTCGGCTTTCTTAAAGTCTAGGATTTGAGTCTTAGTATGCTTGGTTGCTCCTTTCCGCTGAACAATAAACTCCAGAAGAGCATGATCACTCCCACCTAATGATCCTGCCACTTCTACCCCACTAACCAGGTCATCACTATTGGTTAGGACCAGATCTAAAATGGCTGATCCTCTTGTTGCTTCTCCCACTCTCTGGACAATGAAATTGTCTGCAAGGCCAGTGAGGAATCTGTTCGACCTTATGCTCTTGGCTGAGTTTGACATCCAACAAATATCAGGATAGTTGAAATCCCCCATTACTACTATCTCACCTCCTTTTGAATGCCTGGTCATCTGTTCCAGGAAGGCATCATCTGTGTCCTCAGTTTGGCTTGGGGGTCTATAGTAAACTCCCACAATGAGATCACTGTTATTTTTCTCTCCCTTAATTTTGACCCAGATACTCTCAACTTGGCTTTGAAGTTTTAAATCCTGGATCTCTTCACAGGTATACACATCCCTGGCATTTAACGCTCCTCCTCCTCCTCTCTGAGGCACCTTCCAAATCTGAGCTTCTGAATATAGACAGACTTTTTAATGGCATTATAAAAGCATTTCAATATACCAGAAATCCTATTTGATCTCAACTTCTGCAGCCAGTTTCTCTGAATATTGTAAAATGGAGTACCATCTCTTATAGTAAGAAATACACATTATTTTCCTCAACTGAGGGGTGTGTGAGTGAAGAATCTTTAGGAAGAGACTATTAAGATGTGACCTTGGATCTCTAGTACACAAATCCAATGATTGATCATTGGTATCAATCTGATGTTTAATATTGTACTAGGACCTTGTATTGTTACCATAGCAGTTATGTTGAAGAGTATGTACCTTTTAGTATTTCTAACTTTGGGTGCACTATGGAATCATATTGCATGTTGTGTGGGGAATGGTTGTGTGTGCCGCCATTATCATGAATTCATTGGGTTGTAGTCAACTAATCTTTACCCAGAGTAGTTCCATTAAAATTAATAGACCAAAGTTAGTCACAACCATTTGTTTAAATGAGTCTACTCTGAGTAAAAGGTAAGGTAAAGGTACCCCTGACCATTAGGTCCAGTTGTGGACGACTCGGGGGTTGCGGCGCTCATCTAAGTCGTCTTCCATTTGTGGATGCCATGTGAGTGTTGTCACTGGTACAACCTCTGACTCAGGCTTTGACAGTGTGTTTAAGGATGCTTGAGGAATGTCTGCCATTTCCCTACCATTTTGGAATTTTCCTAGTTACATTCCCCGCCCCGTGGCTGTGCTGGTATAGGATATGGTAACTCTTCCATTGATGTATCTCTACCCCAGTGTAATTAGGGTATGAGCTTGTTATGATTAGGCAGGGCCACCCTAAGACATTTTGCTGTCTGAGGCGAAGGACAAGATGGCACCCCCCCCCCCGGGCACATACAGAAGTCAACTAGACAGGTAGTCTGCCCTAGAGGCAGTTGGGGTTCACATCATGGAGTCAGTTTTTACAGCATGGATGGGGATAAAGAAAGAAATACACCCATAGTTCCTGTGATATCTGATATTCTAACCCATTTAAATTGTCTGCACTATAAATTTAACCATCTCAGTTCTAAGGTTCATGTTTAGCTTTACACTGCTGCAGTTAAAGCAATATCACAGCAAGTAGAAGGGAGCTCTCTAGCTCCATTGCACTTGACAGAGAGTATTGTGTCAGTACAATAATCTTGAGACTACTCCAGTGATGAGGGGCCTCCATTGTGTTCTTAGCTGTATTGAGCCAAGGACTGGGAAGTGATACTTTTGTTGTTGGAAGCACAAGTCATGCTGCCAGGGTAGGATTTTGGGGTGGAAATTCAGGGCATCTTTCAGCAGAGAGAGCAGAAGGGTCTGTAAGTGCAGCAGGGCTGGCTTCCCACATTTAGGAGTTGGTGAACTAACACAACACCTTCTAAAATGTCTCATCAACCCAATAAGTCTAAAATATTAGATTTCCAAACTAGGCAACTCAAAGAATGAGTCATGTGCTTCTCAGTGCTAGAATCTCAGTACCCTGTGAGCCACTTTTCCAGCATAGATGTTCTTTTGGATACAACTGTAGGAATTTACTATACATTAATACTTGTTTATCTTTTGCAGTAATTGTATTGAAGGCCTTTGATTTAACCAGTGCTACAGATCTGGTCTTTGCTTTACCCAGTTTAATATACAAAAGGAAATTGAGAATGAATATTAAAGGATCTGATGTCATATTTTTGTATTATTTAAAAAATGTGAAAAATAAAACACTGAATATGCTCTTTCAGAAGGTCTTTAGCTCCATAACTTATTTTTGTCTGAAACATGCTAAACAGCAAGAATAATATTAGGGGGAAACATTTATTTTATGTGTGATGGCTGGCAAGAGAGAAATTCATTTATCTTCATTTTTGTATTTTAAAATCCACATAATTTAGTTCACACTGGAGCACTAAGCTGAATGTTAATCATTTTTCTTTGTCTTCTGCATTATAGACAGAATGCCCCCCCCCCCCCGCCCAATTATTCTCTTGTTTTTAATTCTAAGCCAAACTGTGGCAATTCAGGTATACTCAAAGAATCCTTCCCAGCATATGATGTAATACCAGTTTTGCTTTGTAGATAAGTAATATTTTTCATGGAGAAGAAGTGTTCCCTGAGGCTAAGATGTCCACTGAAAGCCCAAACTAGTAAAGTGTCTAGAACTGAGGTTCTCAGATTGTGTTCCATGGACCACTAGTCACCTGTGAGCTGTATTCAGGTGATCTATGGAAAGGTTGTACAACTGCTAAGAATATCTGTACTTGATTAATTTTTTCTCTCGTAATGGAGAATGACATCACATAACTTTGCTTAAAAAGGGGTATATTCATTGCATTAGAAAGGCAAGGTTGTGAGCTATGAGTAGTGCTTTGAATTGCAGAAGGAAAAAAAGGATAGAGGTCTGCTGAGACTAACAGGTTCAAGTGGTCCATTAAAAAAAACGGTTTGAGGAACACTGGACTAGAGAATGGATTTGAATGTGAGAAACCGAGATACAAATCCTGGCTGAGTTCTGAAGTTCACAGGATCTTACAGACGTGTGGAGAAACTATACAGACCAGACTGGGGTAGACACTAGACTAGAGAGAGGGGGCATGGATTTGTTGAGATCCTAGTGGCTCTACAAAGTTAGGCATAATGAGAGTTAACCTAATCTTAAATAGGCATTGAATGAGACCCATTATTGTTTTTGATTCATTTCACTTTTGGGGAATTTGCTTTTCTTAAAAAAATTGTAGCCATTGGCCTTTGAATACAAATACTTGGCAATATTTCTTTGCAGTTCTTTTGTCAGGATGCATTTAAAGGTATCCTGCATGTTTAAGAGCTTACAGCTATTTGTCTAACTTGGGATGAATAAGCCTCCATGACTAGGAAAGTGTCACAACTGCAGTAAAGTAACTACATGCATCAGTTAGAAATTCAGAATAGATGGTATAAAGTGTGTATATCATGTGTGTTTGGAAGTCTGGTTTTCAGATTTTGCTTTTGATACTTATTTATAAACCCCATCTACTGCTATTTGTACAATGACCGTTCTTGCTTAGAATTCTTTTAAGTACTGTGCATTAATCAAAAGAAAATAATGGCTGAACAAACTCAAAAACAAAATGTAGTGGAAATCTAGAAAACTTGTACAAGTGTTTACTTCAACAACAACGAAGGGGTGTAGCTCAGTGGTAGAACATGTGCTTAACATATAAAAGGTCCTAGGTAAGTCTGGGAAAGACTCCTTCCTGAAATCCTGGAGAACCACTGCCTGTCTGTACTTGTTCGAATTGGTATGTCAGCTTCCCATGTTCCTATTGATGAAGTTGTTGAATAGAAGTGATTCTATTAAGATATTTTTGGAGCAAAATATTACTTCTACACACAGCACAAATATGTTCCTTGCAAACATGCTTGATTCAAAGTAAATGAATCAATGCCTGAATATTTACATTAAGTTTTAAAAATAATAATGATGGTGACTGCATGTGTTTTCTTGGAAAGATACCATATTTGGCACATTGCAAAGAAACAGCATACACAAAGTTATTATGTGAAACAATAGCATACACGACGGGCTTACAGATCATTTTTGAATGTCTCAAAGGAAGTTTGCTTTAATTTTCCACAAAATAAGGACAGGCAGATGAATAGACAGAAAAATTAATGTCTATAAGTAAGGTGACAAATACATTTAACACTTAGAGAAACACAGTGATGTAATTGTAAGTCTCAGAGCTATCAAAAGATAAATACATTTTCCAAGACAGCATGAGTACTGAGAAGTGAACTGGTACAGTACATATTTTAATATAATCCCATAGTGGTAGCCTGACCATGTTAATCTGCTACAACAAAAGCATACACAAAAAATGAGTCCCATGGCACCTGAGCCCTAAAGGTGATTTACACCAGCATGTCATGGTTAGGTGAACATGGAGGAAGTTTTGGAGATGTTGGACTTTGTGATACCTATAATGAGTCAAATTATTTTTTTTATTATAATTCTTAAAACTACAGCATGAGTAAGTGTACATGAGAGTATGCAGTTATTCTGAGGTGATAAAAAATAAAATTAATCAAGCACACTCTTGTTACTCTTTACCTAATTCAGAGAATCAATGAAGAGAATAAACTTGGTTTTTTAGTTCTCTTTCAACAAAATTATTTTGTCACAGCTTCATATGCGTCCAACTATGTTTTGCATCTTTCAGTTCTTCACTTCATGATAATAAAAATAAAAATAATAAATAATTATTTTCTTGTTTATACTCTGGGGAATAAAGCATCAAACATTAAAAACTTCTTGATACAGGGCTGCCTTCAGATGTCTTCTAAAAGTTATGTACCGTAGTTTTTTATCCCCATAACATCTGAAGGAAGGGCATTCCTCAGGGAGGGTTCCCTGTAACTTCGCTTCTCACACTCAAGGAACCAGCAGAACACCCTCAGAGGACGACCTCAGTGTCCAGCTTGAATCATGGGGTGGTGATGCTCCTTCAGGTATACTGGGTTGAGGCCGTTTAGGGCTTTAAAGGCCAGCACTAACACTTTGAATTGTGCTTGGAAACATATTGGGAGCCAGTGAAGATCCTTTAGGACCAGTGTTATATGGTCCTGGTGGCCACTCCCAGTCACCAGTCAGCTGCCACATTCTGGATTGGAGCCTCACATAGAGCGCATTGTAGTAGTCCAAGTGGGAGATAACCAGAGCATGTACCACTTTGGCGGGACAGTCCATGAGCAGGTAGCATCTCAGCCAGGGGCGTAGGAAGATGGGGTGGTGGGGGCACAGAATATACCTGGTCCTTCAGGGGCACAGTTAACCCATTCAGGACAAGGAAATCCCCCACCCCTTGTCCCCCCAAAACAGTACTTCTGTCTTGTCAGGATTCAACCTCAATCCATCCCTCAGCAATCTCCAGACACTCACAAAGGACATTCACTGCCTTCACTGATTCCTATTAAAAAGAGAGGTAGAGTTGGGTATCTGAAGATATCAGACAATTCAAAGTAAAAGTAGGCATAGTAGTGAGTGGTCAAGCTACCAAACAAGCTTGAAGCAAATATTAAAAACCAAAAATCCTTTGGTAGATCTTGACACAGCAAAGGATAACCGCAAAACAGTATGTGGAGGTTACAGGTACGCAAATGGAAAGATCTTGTACTAGAATTCAGAAAGATGTAAAGGCATTTGTCTACTATTTAAAGCTTGATCTATCCAAAAGGTTTTGTGTTTAAGTTCAAGTCTTTTCACAAATGCAGTTACAAGCTGGAACGTGTGCAGACGAGGGCAACCAAGGTGATTAAGGGTCTGGAAACTAACCCCGATGAGGGGTTGAAGGAGCTGGGTATGTTTAGCCTGGAAAAGAGGAGACAGAGGAGATACAATAGCCGTCTTCAAATATCTTAAGGACTGTCACATGGAAGAGGGAACATACTTCTTTTCTCCTGTTCTAGAGGGTAGGACTCAAACCAGTGGCTTCAAGTTACAAGAAAGGAGATTCTGACTAAACATTCGGGGGGAAACTTTCTGACAGTAAGAGCTTTTTGGCAGTGGAACAGACTCCCTTAAGAGGTGGTGGATTCCCCTTCCTTGGAGGTTTTAAAGCAGATGTTGGAAGGCCATCTATCACGGATGTTTTAGCTGAGATTTCTGCATTGCAGGGGGTTGGACTAGATTACCCTTGGGTACCTTCCAACTCTATGAGTCTATTATTTGACTTACTATCTCCTGAATAGAAAGTTGGAATTGCATGGATTGACTTACTGAGCAGCAACTATTCAGAAAATGTTCTGTTCCACAAAAAGCCGTAACTTGAAAACTCCCAGTGATAAAACCAAAGGCAATGTTTCAGTACATAGACCATTTTACAAGGTGTCCAGAAAGTGTAGCAGGCATATGAGAACTTGTTTGAGAAGAATCTTGTCCTACCCTTTGTTTCATACCATCTTGGTCGTACCACATGGTATTCTGGCAAATCTACTTCACTTTAAGTTGCCCAGATGTTGTTTTAAGCGTAACATAACTTCATGAAAAATCTTTGATATGCTTTTTATGATTCTTACTCGTTGGGTGCCTTAGAACATTCACCATCTCTCAGACTACCTCACAGGATTGCTGTGAGGATAAAATGGGGGTGAGTATGCTTCCTTGAGTTCCTTGGATGAAGAGTGAGGAAATGATAATGTTGGTGTTGTTGAGTAATTTGTAAGATATTCCTTCAGTGTTTACTGAGCTGGTAGGCACAATTTTTGGTATGAGGCTAAGATTGCAATAAAGTTGACCTTTGGGGGCTTTGATACAGATAATAAAGAATGTGGAATAATGCTGCTAAGCCAGGGGTGTACAACCTGCAGCCCTCCAGATGTTCTTAGACTGTACCTCCCATCATCCCTGATCACTGACTTTGCTGGCTGGGGCTGCTGGGAGTTGTGGTACATAAACATCTGGAGGGCTGCAGTTTTTGTACCCCTCTGCTCAACTCTCAACCCATTAAATATCAGCAGAAAAGCACAACTCAGTATCAGAAGTTTCTCTCTGATTTTGAGAATAAACAAGCAGTTCAGAAATGCTCCTTAGATTCTATGTAGAAGGGTGAAGGTCTGTAATCTGTAGGCATGGATATTGCTCTTTACATAGCTTTACAGACTCTTATGACAATACTGTGTGAGAGATTTCAGTGGCAATCAAAATGTGTAAGATGCGACTATTAAAATTATTACATAAGGAGGATGTTACTTACTGTGCAGCATCCTGTCAAAGGCTATCACAAAAGTATCTAAATGGAAGAACTTGATCAGTAGATGTCAAACATACCAGCTGCCAGCTATTCAGGTCGTGGTTTCATTTTCATTTCCTAAGACAATCTTGCCACCAGTCCACAAATGTGCTACACCAGCATTACATAAGAGCAAAATACGAGGCTGTTATAATGAAGCGTTCTCTGGTTTACAGGAAGAGTCTTCTTATCATCATTGGCTATGACTAACATTAGGAAGAAAATGTAAATGCCAAAGCTGGGTGATAGTTCCTATACAGTAGTTGGTGGGAATATGTGAGAGGGCTTTTAAAGCTGTGATGCCGAATCTGCGGAACTCCCTATCCTAGGAGATCTGAACCAGCGCTGATAGTATGTGATGGCCAGAGGAATACGTTTATTGTTAAATATTTTCTTCAGCTGTTTCTCTCCCTCATTATGTTTTTAGTAGTAAAATGCTGCTTTTGCTGTATTTCAATGGTTTGAAGTTTGCTTTGTAAGCTATCTTCAGTTGTTCAGTTCTGTTTTTGAAATAAGTAGGATATTAATGCAGTCTGATCGCATCTTACATGCATTTAACTTGTACAATTACGTAGCTAGTTGAAATCACAAGGTGAGGGTGTGTGACCTAACTAAGTCTGGTAGGACAGCTTACTCTATGATCTTAATCCCTTCATGCATTAATTAGAGTTAAACGTGTTGGTTGTATGAGTCTGGAAATATCCCACAGAAATTGGCCAGGTTAGTTTGAGTTTGAGCAGAAAAATTGTAAGTTATTTAAATTGGCTCCAGTGAGTAATCTGGAAGTACCTGCTGTTGTAGTACTCCTTATTCTAAGCAGAATGGACCTAATCAGTTTGTTAGATGTGAGAGCTCTATGTAAGATTATTTTGTATGTTTCATGCATGCATTTTGGGCACAGCTTCTCTTCACCAGATGAAACAAATGTAATATACCCAGTACTAAGCCACACTTCAATTTCTTAAGTTCTTTAAAGAAGAGTGCAAAATTTATATTTAGATCTGTTCATTTAAATGCATTCGGGAGGGGGGTGGAGCCTGCATGGAATTTTGTGGATAGTGTTTAGTTCAAAATCGGTTGTGTTATTGGCTACTGAAACTCTCTGAGAAGAAGTAGTTACCAGATGGTGAAATGAAAACCACTTTTTCCTGTTCACCTGATGGCCTAAAACTGGAAGCAGTCAACCCAATTATAATGATGGGACACATACTTTGCAATGAAGTTGTTATTCCTTTCTCATTCATGGGTGTCTGTGTTTAATGAACCTGACAATCATGACAAAATTGACAAATGAGTGTTGTGGATGGGGCAGGGGGATTCAGGTGGCAGAGGAGGTGGTGGTAAGGTGAGGCTCAGATTGTTGGAGAAAGTATGTGCTGAAAAATAGGTCTTACAGTTGTGCGTAAAGGAGGAGGGGAATTGTGTGATTGCAAGTTGTGTAGACTTGCATGTGGAAAAAGAAAAAGAGTACTGTTGCTAACACACAATAAAGGAAAAAGTAATCCAAATCACCCTTGTTAATGCCAGGGTAGTAGTCAACCTGAAATTGGTGGAAATTGGTGGATTCTTGGAACGGTACATAATCTGAATGCCCTATTTAGCTGCAGAGCACATTGTTCAGTAGTAAAGAATCCTGATTGCTCCAAATAAGTCTCCTGTTGAAGAAGCTTCCTTTTTTTTTCTTGGTGGGTTTCATCATTTGTGGACGTTATTTCTGCAGTACGACTTGCCAGAGGACTTATATATTATATTATAATTATTTATATCCCACTTTAAAAATAAATCAAGGATACACAAAGCAGCTTACAAATACCGGTATATATATACAACAATGAATAAAACACAAAAATGAGAAATCACAATGAAACAAAAGCAGATGGTATAAAAGCTAGCAGCTTAATGAAAGAGAAACAATAGTATTTTGCTTTAATTCAGCAAGCTCAGCTTCCAGATCTTGCCTTCATTGCTGGTGGAGTCATTCAGAAAATGTCAGATAAACTAAAATGAGGATTAGAATAAATCAAAGATTGAAGTCTAGAGCTCAGATTTAAGTACCGGCAGGAAGGGAGAACAGCCTTAAAATTGGTACCTCCCACACAAAGGACAAGAGCTGGCAGATGTGATTAAAGTGCATTAATATACAAACGATTTGAATTTGGGTTTATTAGTTTGTATAGTTTCTGTAGTTTACAGCTTCTAGTTTATTGCCCTGTTGAACAAAGGCAGAAAAGCATGGCAGTTTTATGTGGCATTGTTTAAGTATTCATAAAACAGAAGTAGCCGGCTTTCTCACAAGGGGCTGTTTCTGCCCTGCAGCAGAGAAAGATACTATTTCCCCCAAAATAAATGAGGAAAATCAATTATTCCCCCTTTGCTTGAATCCGCCCACCACATACCCCACATCTCTCATATATATGCTTTACTTAGGTACATGATTTAGTTCCAGCTTGTAGTGGTTGTCCTAATATGTAATTGTTTGATTGACATAAGGTATGTAACAATAGATAGCTGTGAAATACATTAAGCATTTAGGAGTATGTTGTGCCTTCTGTTATAATATAAAATCCATCTATTCTGGTTGATGGGTTTTAACCTCACACAGAATACTTTAAACTCCATTTGGACTTGTGCCTACAATCACCTTAGCAAAGTCTCTTAAGTAACTGCGCACAGCCTAATTAGTATGCATTATCAATTAACAAACTTAATAGCCGGCAGATTGATTAGATCCTCTGTTGCAGGGGCAGAGCTGAAGCGAAACAGAATGAAAAATCATTGCACGCATTCACTGCTGCTTTGTTATTTTCTCAGGTCTCCTTCTCCTCCTCTACATTCCTTTAATTAATGCATACATATGGTTCTGAATATATTGTAAACTAGAGCTTGCTCAAACTCTTAATAAAACTCACTTAAGAAAGTGGGGGGAAATTGCACAATATGTTTTCACCCATATTTTTCTTTTAAAGTGGAACATTACCCCATCTCTCCACACCACCCATGCTACTCCTGATAAGC
The DNA here is from genome assembly GCF_965207765.1 of Zootoca vivipara. NCBI lineage: Eukaryota > Metazoa > Chordata > Lepidosauria > Squamata > Lacertidae > Zootoca > Zootoca vivipara. The sequence goes on from NC_142593.1 coordinate 35,028,635, forward strand.
TGTGTATAAGTGATGGCTATGGAAATATATAGACAAGTGAAATCTGTGCACATTACTTTATAATCAGAAGTTCTGTCTCAGAACTGTGATGGTTGTTCAGTAGTCACATTGATGGCAATCTGACATCCATTCAGTGGTTTTGGCATCTTAAAGATCATCAGAAAATATGTTGCATCTATTAAACCTTCTTTTAGTTTTGATGAGCTGGAAAAGTATGCATGAGGGATGGAGGGAAGGAAGGAAATGCCTCATTTTCAAAAGAAGATTATTCTAATACAGTATTTAAAAGAGATTATTTTAAAATATTGTTTCCAACTAAGCTGTTCATAAAAAGCCGTCAGTACTGAGAATTTACATCTTAAGTAACAATTCCACACATAAAACTGGAATAGTTTTTTGAAAGCTGTATTCAAGAACATCAATTGCCAAGTTACTGTGGGAAGGTTTTCTGTGTGAGCAAAAATGAACAACCTTATGCACTTTATGTGTGCTGTGTTGTCATTATTTTCTTCTATTATAATTTTATCGCTTGAAAACAACAATAATAGCACCATCCATATCTGTAGTATCTAATTTTTTGTTACCATTTATAATTCACTTTTATGGTCAAATCCTGTTCCTTTATAGGAATGCTATGCCAGCAGCAGGGAAAACTATGGTAACTAGGGATGGAACTTTCAGAAAATCCTAAGCTTATCCACACAGATTCCCCCCCCTTCTAATTCCCATCTCCTTGATCTCAACAAAAAGCATTTTTCTTTTACTGCTTCAGCTAAAAATACAAACAATTTTTGCATATTACATGCATCAAGTGAGAGCTGGACAATAAAGAAGGCTGATCGCCGAAGAATTGATGCTTTTGAATTATGGTGCTGGAGGAGACTCTTGAGACTCCCATGGACTGCAAGAAGATCAAACCTATCCATTCTTAAGGAAATCAGCCCTGAGTGCTCACTGGAAGGACAGATCGTGAAGCTGAGGCTCCAATACTTTGGCCACCTCATGAGAAGAGAAGACTCCCTGAAAAAGACCCTGATGTTGGGAAAGATTGAGGGCACTAGGAGAAGGGGACGACAGAGGACGAGATGGTTGGACAGTGTTCTCGAAGCTACAAACATGAGTTTGACCAAACTGCGGGAGGCAGTGGAAGACAGGAGTGCCTGGCGTGCTATGGTCCATGGGGTCACGAAGAGTCGGACACGACTAAACGACTAAACAACAACAACATGCATCATTATGATATTATAACCATATGCACTCGGGTTTCCTAAAGTAACCAGCACATAAACAGATTCATTCAGCAATTCACACAGCTGTATACAAATATTCTTGTATTAATACCTGTAAAATTATGCTGCTGCAAAAATCCAGTACTGCACGGACATGACATGAATCTATTATATGTATTATATACATAGTATAGGATTTTGCATGCAGTTAGTTGGCTTAATAAACAATAACACTGACCAATTCATGAGCAGCTTAGATGTTAGTGGCCACTTGATGCAAGAGGCAGTCCAATGTACACTGATGACAGTGAGAAGCCCACCACAGGGATTTGAACTTGCGCTTCCTACATCTACGAGGCTAGTCACTGACTCTCACATCCCAGCAGCTTTAGTTTTGGAGCTATGCACATTACTCCAGCATAGTTCCACTTGCAAGTGGATGTTGTCTATGTAGTCTGGTTTTTAATGAGTGGAGCAAAAATTAAAAAGGAAGAGTTAAAATAGGGAAAGGGACATGGGTTAATGTATTTTGACTATCTAAATTGGAAGTACAAATACATTGGACTGCAACTATGATATATAAATCTCCCGAAGCTGACCAAATGTTATTGTATTTATCTTCTTTGCACTTTTGTCAATACATTGCCACTTCAAATAAGGACAAGGACAGCAAACCGTTAATCTATTGTTGTATGGAAGGTAAATTCTTCTTCCAGTGCTGAAGCATAATGCCGTGCTCACAGTTGTGCTGTATGCACAACTCACCACGAATTTAGGCAAGCTGTCCAAAAAAAGGAAAAGAAGGCGTGCTGGATCTTACAGAGGTTTCATCTAAGGCCAGCATCCTGCTTCCTGCAGTGTTCAAATGGATGTCTCCAGTAAACCTAGAAGCAGGACCTGAAAGCAACAGCTCTACTATATAACTAGGCACGAGGGAGAGACAAAGCACTGTAATAACCAGGGACATTGATACCAAGGGACATTGAAGCCCATGATATTTGTAGGATTTACAGGCTCAAAATATCTGCCTAGTTCACCCCACCCCCATTCTCCAGTGTCTGTCTCTAAAGCATAAATCTCATGCCAGAAATTTAAACAAAAGGAACTTTAAAAGAAGTTAAAGGACACCTATCAGTCTTATTTTTGTACACGTTTATCTGACTGGGTTGCACCAGCCACTCTGGCCAGCTTCCAACAGAATATCCAAAAATACAACAAGCATGTCCCGTAAGACAACAAGCATGTCCCACATGCTTAAGTCTAATCAATGCATGAATGGGTTGATACCATAGACTTGCTGTCCTGCCAGGCTTAGCAAGGTCACTTGCCCTCACCTTGGGAGGAAATAGGTAATCATGTCTATTGTTGTATGGCAGGGGTCAGCAAACTTTTCCAGCAGGGGGCCGGTCCACTGTCCCTCAGACCTTGTGGGGGGCCGGACTATATTTTTTTGGGGGGGGGAATGAACAAATTCCTGTCCCCCCAAAATAACCCAGAGATGCATTTTAAATAAAAGGATACATTCTACTCATGTAAAAACATGCTGATTCTTGGACTGTCCGCGGGCCAGATTTAGAAGGCGATTGGGCCGCATCCGGCCCCCGGGCCTTAGTTTGGGAACCCCTGTTGTATGGAGTCTGACTGATGCATGGGAAAGCATATGAGCCAGACTTTTGAAGAGTTAGTAATTAAGCAATTTTTTTACTTACCAAACGTGGATTATGCTGGGGTGAGAGGAAACATTTATAAGTTACTTTTAAAGGGGGCAAGTTTGGAACTTCCTTGGAAGGCATATTTTAAAGGTTTTACAACTTATATTTCCATGCTTTGTTGCATATTTTGTGATTTTAAATCTCTGCAGGGTTCTCTCACCAAAGAGTACTTGCCCAAACTTGGATCTTGGCAACCAGGAATTTCCCTTTATATATATGAATTTCTTTTTATAGAAAGCTACTAAGTCTACCATAAACAGTTGGATGGATTTTCTAATGTATTTAAGGAACTATAATAAATGATTTTAAAAGAGACATTTCAAAACATATGTAATTGTAGTGATTTTAAAAACAGCGATAATTTTGAGTAATAATGTTTCTTGGGAGCAAAGTCATACAGAGGACAGGCAAGAACGTTGCCTAAAGAATTCCCTAAATTTAAAAAGTGCCGTGCACCGTTCACATGCAAACACATACTGGAATGGTGGAGCTATGGTATATGTCTTGTGAAGCATGAGCTCATAACCAAAAATAGTGGTGCTCTGCCCATCATGTTTTGCAGATTATCTTGTCCTCATGATGTCATGCTCTACAGTTCCCCACCCTTGCTCCACATCATAGACTGCCCATGGCAGAGAAACCTATAGCAGAATCATCTGATTGGCCACTGGAAGAGCATGAGACTCTTAATCTCAGTCAGGGTTTGAGCCGCACTTTGGGGAGAATATTCCTGCATTGCAGGTGGTTGGACTAGATGACTCTTTTGATCCTTTTCAACTGTACAATTCTATTATTCTATGATTCAATATATATTTGCACTAACAGAATGTATTATGTATGTATGGGATGAGTTCCTGGCATGAATGTGAGAGGGGATCCACGCTACAGGTTTGGTTGTATCAGGCTCTAAAGAAATTATGCTTGTGCTTTATCCTTTCATGTTTCCTCTATTCTGAAGCTACTTCTGATTAACTTTATTGAATGACTCTTAATATAGCACAATTTGTGTGTGTGTGAGAGAGAGAGAGAGAAAGAATGAGTGAGTGAGTGAGAGATTCTCTTTGCACTCTCTCTGTACTGTTTTTTTATTATTTATTCATTTATTAAAACAAACCTCTGTAAGCCTACTCAGAAGAGCCACTGTGTCGTATGGGACTTACTTCCAGGTACACAAAAACTAAGGAAAAGCCTACTGAATCAGGGCTGTGGTCCATCTAGTCCTGCAGCTTGTTCTCACAGTGGCCATTGGGAAGCAGGGAAGTAGGACCTGAATGCAATAGCACTCTCCCCACTTGTGATTCCCAGCAACTGGCATTCAGAAGCATGCTGCCTCTGACAGTGAAGGTAAAACATAGCCATGGTGGTAAATGCTACAGGCTGGGCTGTGAAGCCACAACTACCAGCAGAGCAATGTGACTAGCATCTCCTTTTTTTTGTACCAAAGTGTAGTGAGAGGGTGGAGCAGGAATGACATGGAGTTTGGAGTATGGTGGCCATTTTTATTCTGTGCAATTACCAAATTAATTGGTGGGTGCTACTTTTTCATGACTTTTTCTGGCTCTAGGGTGGATTTTCCATCTTGAACATTACATTGTATATTGGCTGCTGGAATGAATGTGTAAATGTATATTTTGTGGCTAAAATATGTGTTTGTTCTATTATCTTTTTGCTTATTAATATATTTTATGGAATTGTCAGATAATGCTTTGTTTGTTTGTGGCTGCTTTGAGTTCCTCCTCAGGGGAAAAGTAGTATATAAATAAAATGATGATATGTGTAGGATAATGATTACAGCAGTAAGCTGTACGTACTTGCCTGGGACCCCACTGAGTTCACTTGCATTTACTTCTGTGTAGGCATGCATAGGATTGTACTGTTAACCATCTCCTTTTAAAATTAAAAGGCACAAGACACTATAGGCTTTTCTCACATGGAAGGTGCTCCAATTTCTTGATCTTCATTTTTGCCACTTTTAAAAATACCTTTCCCATTGCACTGATAGTCTTTATTTTTGAGATTAGAATGGGGATATCCATATAAATATGCAAGGTATTTGTAAAGGATGAAACAAACATAATAAAAACTTGGATCTTAGAAGCATAGATTTTGAAATACAGACCTTTCTAAAAGGTCTGTAGCTATTTATTTTAGAAGCTTTTGATCATTTATTCATTGCAGTACATAATTTACTCTCTATGTAAAAACTGTCTGCTTGAAGTTCTTTCTTTATCAAAAGTTGGTGCCCCCTTGTTCTTGTATTTGACACTATCTCAAATTGCCTTGAAACAATTATCCTCACTATTCCCCTTGGAATTTTCTATACTTTAATGAGGTTCCCTCTTAATCTCTCGTTTGCTGAAGGATAACTTGCTGAATAACTAAGAGCCTCAAATCCCTGTACGCATCTTGTTACCGCCTGCTGTACATTCTCCATTCCTGGAACATCCTTTTGTAATAAGGTGACTGAAACTGTGCACTACAGTATTCTAAATGTAGCTATCTGAGCTCCTTAAACAATGCCAGCATAATTTCCTCAGGTTTACATACAATATCTCCCATTGGTATACAAAACTCCATGTAGTTTCCTTTCTCCACTCTTCAAAAACCACAGCACTGAGAATTTAGCATTGAATGTTCTGGTGAACATTTGTTACTCAAGCAACCAATACAATTAGAGAAGAGGATTTTGGAGAAAAGAAGAGTAGAGATCAACTTAATCAGTACCAAATAAAAGGTTGTGTGTTAAATTACAGATTAGAGGCAAATTCATATGACTGTTGTTGTCCACTGTTGGCATCCGGGCAAAAAGGATACTTTTCCCCCCTCTCTGTGTGGGTTTTCTTTTTATCACAGCCACTTGCTCAAAAACATCTGCGCAATAAGATGACAGACTGCACAAAACACCTTAGATTATTAAATGACGTTTTGCATGATGTATCTTGTGTACCTGGAAATGTGGATTTTACAGGACTGTTGCAATAAAGTGGATTCCCACAAGCAGTATAATTGTATGGCTAGCTTCACATCCTAAACAACGTTTGTTGATTTTGGGGCAACCTTAGAGCAAGGGACACTGATTTGCCTAATGGCTGCATCCAGCCTGTTAAAGCTTTTCCTGGTAAAATGACAGGGCAACTTGTTCAACTGTGAAATGGGTTCCCTTGGAAGGTGGTTGACCTCCTTCGTCTACCTGCCATGGATTCTTCATCTGTGATTCCTGTATTGCAGGGAGTTGGACTAGAATAGATAACAGCTGAGGGTTCCTTCCGGCTCTACAGATTACATATGCTGTAAGTACCTTTTACTTTTAATTCAGCTTTGATTTCTAAACTTAAGCAGCTGTCTCAGTTGGGAAAAACTGGATGTAGCCTGCAAGCCTTATGTTGCCTGTCTGTAATTAAAAAAATACGGTTTGGTACCAATGGCTTAAAATAGAGCCAGAGTTGTTACACATACCCGAGTCTCTCTTTTCAATGACTGGGCTCAGCCCAATATCATATGAAATGTCTAACATGTACAGCCCAGTGTAGAGTGTTGCCCATCAGCAGATCACAGTTGATGATAATCACAGAGAGAAATACTAAATACATGTTTTTAGTGTGGTTTCAGATAGAAGTTTATCATAGAATCTCAGAACTTTATACAAGTTTTATGCAGTGTTTCCACATCACAATACCAACCTGTGCTTTTGTTACATTTAATCCAATAAAAATAATTGGTTATACATCTGCATCCACTGTTGATGTGCAAGCTTGTTAGTACCAAAATCCCAGGTTTGGGTGGGTGGTTTGTCACAAATGTGGTTACATTTCAGTGGGTGTTCTCTGTCGTCACACCCCCTGCTGCTGTTTGCTCTTCAAGTGAGCACTATTTAGCCATTTTGTTTCTTTCAGCCCATGCCATATGAACATGTCCATTTCCACAGATTGTTGCATTCTGAAGACAAGTCTAAAATATAATTGGAATATGCATCAGTCTTTAAAAATAACAACAACAATGTGAAGGTTTTGCAGAATATTGTCTTTGTGGAAGACTTCTGTTAAATACACACACACAAACTCACATAATGCAGATGAGGACCAAGAGGTATCGGCATGGTTAAGCACAGTTAAGGTAGCTATTAGAGGCAAGAAGACTTCCTTCAAAATACTGAAGTCTTCCAAATGAGAACAAAAAGGAACACAAAACGTATGCAAACAAGTAGAGAATAACAGATACAAAAAATAAAATAAAATATGAGCACATAAAGACCAACAACAAAAAGTTGTTTAAATACCATTAGTAGCAGGATACTAGACAGGGAGGTGGTTGGACCTTCAGATGGCAAGAGAGTAACAAGTATTCTAAAGAAGGACAAGGAGAATCCAGAGAAGCTAAATTAATTATTTGCATCAATCTTCACTGTGGGAGATGTAGGAGAGATCCCTATGCCTAAAATAATTTTCCCAAGAAAGGAGTTCGAGGAACTGAAGCAAATAACGGTGTCTGTACTTCTCAAGATACAGTGGGGAGTAAATCGCTCACTGTCGTGCATCCACAGTTGACTGCCATAAAGTACTGTGAAATTAAACTACTGTTTTTTTCGAGAAAATAGGTGTGAACACACCCAAGTCTTGCAAAAAGTGTTACACTGTTTCACTTTTCCTGAAGACCTGAGGAAATGCCTTCTTATTATTCATGCATATTTTCTCCATACTGAATGCTTTCCCTTGGATTACCGTGCCCAAGAACTGAGCATTATACCACCTCCTTCAAGCCTGTTGAAGTGCTTAAGCAAGTGAGAGCTAATATGGTGCCTTCCAGATGTTGTTCACCTACAACTCCCATCAGGCCTCACCACTGGTCATGCTGGCTGGCGCTGATGGGAGGTGTAGTTCAACATTTGGAGGGCAACAATTTGGCTGTCTCCATTTATACACAACTTGTATATTTGAACATGGTCTGAAACATCTCACTGCACAGAGGAATGACAGGCCTAACAATATTAATGCCCTGCTTTCACTTTGCTTAAACCTTCAATCTGTTGCTTAGCAAATACAGTGGTACCTCGGGTTACAGACGCTTCAGGCTACAGATGCTTCAGGTTACAGACTCCGCTAACCCAGAAATAGTACCTCGGGTTAAGAACTTTGCTTCAGGATGAGAACAGAAATCACACGACGGCGGCACATCAGCAGCGGGAGGCCCCATTAGCTAAAGTGGTACCTCAGGTTAAGAGCAGTTTCAGGTTAAGAATGGACCTCCAGAACAAACTAAGTTCTTTACCGGAGGTACAACTGTAATACAAAACAACACAAGAACCAGCAGAACAAACCCCACTACTATCAACAACCAGGACAGAGCTTTTCATCCCTTCTTGAACAGTTAGGGAGTCTGGTCCCTACTTCCCTGCTGCCAGACAGTAGATTAGGTCCATGTTCTGCATGGCTGTGATGTTCAAGGGATTTTAAGATACCAGCTTTACACAAACCTGAACAAATAGTTTATATTTTTCTTGGTGTCCAGCAGCATTTCAGGTGACCATGCACCTGCGATTTTCTTTCAAGCTCAGATTCTAAAAACCCAGAACAACAGAAACTGGAAGGGATGTACATAAGAGAGACAACAAGAGTGGGGAAACTTATGTAGGTAGTATGTTATATGCACACCTGCTAGAAAACCAACAAATATATCTCCTATAACATAGTAGCAATTTGCATTTGTGTTGAAACATAGCAAAGTACAGGCAATTCTCAATTTGCTTGCGTTCAATGCATTCACGACTGTGCATATGTGCACCATGTTCAGCACTGGAAGAGGGTGGAACGCCTCTCTGATGTGCATGATGACCTGGAATGTAACCCACACATAAATTGGGTGGTGGTGGTAATAACAGACCTGTCCTAATTCTCTTGCAATAAGATGCTGCTAGAGATAACAGTGATACGATGGCCAATGCATCTTGGTGCCCATTTTCAGCCATTCTTATCCATAGAATCAGGGTACCAGTCAATTCAGATAGCTAGCAACCAAATAACAGAGCTATTAGTGTATCAAACATGTATTCCATTAAGAAAAGCAGAGTTGCATGCCCCCAAAGTAGTGGCTGAATTATACAGTTGATACTACCTGCTGTTACGTGAACTATCCATTCAGAGGTTTACTGTATATAGAAATCCACAATCAGTATTGTTTTTCCTTTACTAAATAATGGGAGGGTTGATGTTTTATTTTAATTGGTAAATCCTTTTTATCCATCGAATACTTTATAGCTCACAAATGTCAAGTCATTTATCCAGCTGTTAACGTGACTACTCATTTTCCATATTTCCGATGGACTTATTTCCAGTTCAGTGCTAAGACAGGCCAAGCTTGAAGTAAATCAATTCTCCCTTTGTGCTAAAAATTAGCATAGCACAAACTAATCAATGCTCTGAAATACTACTGCAAACGCTGCGACATTGAACACAATGGAAGGGAGCTAAATTGCTTATTTGGCAAAACCAAAGGCAAAGTAGGCATTTAGAATACTGGCTGGCAGACCTGTGTATAATATTAATAGATAAACTGAATACAATTAAATGTCAGTGACAAGCACTTTTGCTGACTATAATGAAGTTTATAGTTATCAAAAACTTAAGTCCCCCTCCCTCCATGTTATGATTTGTTTAGACAAATAGCAATTCATGGTATCTCTTTGACTTAAGGTTCTACTGTCATGGTGTGCTTTGCTCTGTTGCTTTCAGCTTGTTGCTTTTTGTAAACCTGTTGATATAGGCTAATGTATTAGGGGTGCTGCACAGACATCTGCCTTAGTTCATTCTCAGTCCTGTAGTTCTACCTACTAAATTTATAAATTTCATTCAAATTGAGCAAGGCAGACTTGATGGTGTGGTAGCACTCAGTGCCAAGCTAAATGTGGCATTAGTTGCATGAATGCAAATCTAAAAACCATTCATGACACTAAAATGTATTAAATGCCTGGATGTTTAAAATAATCCTTGCCTGGCACAAAAGAATAGCTAGGTTGGCAGCAACTATGCTTCCCTTAGGAGATAATTCCAAAGAGATGGGTCCTATAAGAGAGGGTGGAAGGAGCTATAGAAGAGTCTCTGCTGAGACTGGTTTGTGTTTGATTACTTACTGGTTTACTTTTATTGTTGTTAACACTGAAAGGCAGCTTAGAAATTGATTAACACTGCAACCCTGTGGTCCCGGGGGGGGGGGCATCCCAAGGCCATAGAAAGTATCAGATCTCACTTTTGAAGGTTGAGAGAGAAGTTTGAACAGGAGCTGCAAGATCTGATGCACCCTCACTGCCACTGTAGAAATCTCCATGGCCTACTAACATTTATTCATTGCGTAAAATTTATAGAACAGTTAATTGTAAAAAACAACACAATTTGAAGTGATTTACACCAGTAAGGGTGATATGGCAGGGATGAAGGGGGCTGTGGATCAAAATGAGTGTGAACATGCTGGGAATGTGGGCTTGGGAGAGCACTTCTTTGTCTGAGACTCTGTCCTGTCATGTGATGCCCAAAATCTTATTGATATTATATCTTATTGATATTATTGACAAGCACATGTGGAAGGCATTGAGGCATTGTTCCTGGCAGTTGTAAGTTGCCCATGACTCACTTCCATAAAGCAGCATGCTCAACACGCAAGCCTGGAAGACCTTCATCTTGGTATTGGATGTTAGCATCGCATTATCTCCCATACCCTTTTAGAGAGGTGAGCCATTGCTTGTCCAGCTCAGCATCGATGGAGAGGTTTTGGTTATTGTGGAACCCAGGTAGACAAAATCATCTACCACTAATGCTGAAGTGTAGAGTGCTGGTGACATCCTGACCCAGGATGTTGGTCTTTGTCGGGCTGATGGTGAGGCCAAACTCCACACAGGTTTGGGCAAAATGGTTGATGGGTCTCTGTATAGCTTCCTTGGAGTCCGCTGTCAATACTGTTTCATCTGCAAACAGCATCTCTTGGGTAATCTCAAAATAAAGGTGTTTAAAAGAAAAAAAAACTTGTTTTTCTCATCTGCATATTTAATCTAATCCTCTAAAATTCATATGATGTTGGTTAAGATCACTTTAAGCAAGTGATAATCCTAGTTAAAATAATTATACATCACTATTTCAGTTTCTTTTAAATATTCTCTCCAATATTGAATGCATGTGTGTTTCCAGCTGATGATTGCTATGTCACCTGGGCATTCAATAATAGCAAGTTACAAAATATGACTCACACAAGAAAATACCTTGGTACAGTGTTAAATAATGCTTTCCTCCTTCTTGAGAATAACTAAGCAAAATCAGTTTTACTATAGACCTGCTAAGTTGGGAAGCTTGTTCCCTGAAAAAGAGGAACTGTTCACATAGGTTCTCTTTTCAAAGGCTATGACAATAATTTAGTCTTTCTCAACATGGTGTGACTGTTCAACATTCAGGCCATGCACCAACTGATGAAAAGGTAGAGAACACAGCAGGGCCTTAGCTTATCGTGATTTCACAGCTGTAACCAACACCATGGAATTCAGGGCTGTCTGCAGGAATTAGTTAAGAACTGTCAGCAGTGCTGAACTGCTTTCCCCCCCTTTCCTTTCCTCTTTTCCTTTCTTCTGGAGTTGTTCATTAATGTTCATGACACATGTTAATGTGCACTAAGAAGGGCCTACTCCAAAGGGAGAGGAAGGGGACAGAAGAATTGGAAGATTAAACCAGAGGAGAAGGCAAAGTGCTGTAGGAAGGAATGGGGGAATGAACAGCAAAGACAAGAAGAGAAAGAGACACCAGCCACTGAGGTACTAATGTAAAAGTACCAAAGGGTAATTAATATTTGTGGGAGTTTTGTCACAACTCCATTGTGATGCCAGTTACACCCAAGGCAGGGTGGTCAAACGCATGGCCAAGGGCTGCACGTGGCCCCCCAAGGCTTTTTTGGTGGCCCTCAGCAACATTTGATGCCCCCAGCTCTCGTGTTGCCTACCAAAGCTGGGTAAGTGAGGAATTGGGCTTTGGGAAGGAGATGTGAAGGCTCTGACAGGGACCTAGAGTCTTCTTGGCTCCTTCCCAAAACCTACCTAGTGCTTTCCCTGCTTTGGGACCTTGCCAGAGCCTTGTACCTCCGAGGGCTGGTTTGTGTGTCAAATTTTGGCCTTGTTCCCCACCCTTTGCGTGTGTGACAAGGCATTATGCAGCCTGTGGGTTCTGTGTTGAAGTACTCTTGTGGCCCACTTGATATGAAACATTGGACTGCCCTGCCCCAAGGACAGGTGAGGAAAGTGCTTTGCATTCTCACTCCAGCCTTGCCAAACAGATTAACAGATATTCCAAGTGTTAAGGAACTGAGAGTGGTTAAGAGCTCAATACCATCCAGGGAGGTCATAATTAAACACAGATCTGAGAGCAGGTGTTCCAAGTCAAGTACAACACTTGATCAACTAAGCCACACTGGTTTGGCAAAAGGGGAATCAGTATGTTTACTGTCATGGGCAGTTATAAAATTGACACCGTATTGTTTTTGTTGTTATTACATTTATAAAGTGCTTCCAATGAGGCACCTCAAAGTGATTTATCTTACATGTGTCTTTATCAAGACAATGTATATTCTATTTGGTAAATAAATTATTTAATTTATCCTTTTCATTGGTTATAGTTTCCATCTTGTCAACAAATATAATTGGGTGGTGCAAAGGCCATTTTCTTTTTGAATGGTAAGAAGAGGAGATAAAACATTTTGAAAGGATCATAGAATTAAAAATATCTGTTTTCCAAGGTCTGTGCCACAAGCACTGTGTGTGTGTGTGTGTGTGCGCGCGCACACACACACACACACACACACGTGCACCATAGCTGCCAAGTATCCCGTATCCACCGGGAAAACCCCTTTTTTCTTACCGTTTCCTGGCGGTCTCCCGTTTAGGTTAAAATCCCGGTATTGTCCCTTAAATTGGCTTCGGCCCGGCGGCCATTTTTCTGGTGCCGCTTTGCCCTTCTATGGGCAACAGAAAATGGCGCCGGCGGTGCCAGAAGTCGCTTCCGCGCATGACCAGAAGTTGCGTGACGCGACTTCCGGTGGCGATTTGCCCTTCTATGGGCATCAGAAAATGGCGGCGCCGGCGCCGGAAGTCGCTTTTACGTGTTTCCGGTCATGCGCGGAAGTGACTTCCGGCGCTGGCGCCGCCATTTTCTGGTGCCCATAGAAGGGCAAAGCGCCACCGGAAGTTGCGTCACGCAACTTCCGGTCATGCGCGCGCTGCCGATCCCGGATCTTTAGGTCCCGAACTTGGCAGGTATGACGTGCACTGTGGGACTGGCAAAGTACTGTGGGAAGGCTCATTCAAGATTTCTGGCTTTCAGTAGTACTTGTTCCTTGCCCGTTATTGTTCACTATAATTTATCACTGATATTTTTGTTCTTTGTCTTCTATTCATTCCTATTCATTCCTATGAGGAAGTTTAAATGGTGCTCTTTGAGACACCAGTCAAGTACTCTATTTCTGCAATGCTCCTGTGGGAGAAGAATGTATTTTCTTGCAGTTTTTTGGCTAAGTGTGTGTTTTCCTCAGTATTGATGTAAAATGAGTTCTGACTGTATTATCTACAGTTATGTTTTCCTTGTTGTAGTACTGAGGATCAATAAAATGTGAAGTGAGGGAATTAATTAAATAAAAAAGTTTATAGCAAGATAAATCAGAAAACTTTTTTAAAAAACTGAAAATGAGCTGTTAAACTCAAAGCACAAATGTGTTTGCTTGTGTGTGTGTTTAAACACATGCTTCCTTCTAGACTAAATCTGTATAATGTTTTGGCATGCTAGCTAAAAACAAATAGTTTTAAGTTATTTTTTTCCATAAAAGAGATAAATGAGTTGGGATTGGTGAGTTTAGGAAGTCAAGGTGTATGAAGAAGCCAAATTGGCACTCTTGACAATTTAATAATCCAGGATCCAATCCAACACAGTGTGCACAGCTCACTTTTAAAAAGCTAAAATCCTGCTGATCAACTGTTTGGCAGGGGGAATGAGTGAATCCAAACCTCTTGTACCACCCACCTCCTGTACCGCTGATCTGCAGGATGTTCATTTTTTGAGCTTTTCCACAAGAGGCTTTGAATGCACTACCCAGTATACTCAGGAAGGGGAACCACTCACATGTGATCTATTTGCACATTCGATTCCCTATCCATTAGGGACATGCATGTAGAAACCTTCTGTCATACACATACAGCCACTGGATTGAGGCAGCAATACACAACTGTCAGAAATGTATTTCCAAATATCCTAAACAGCAGGTCTAGATGTTAGTGGTGTAGCACAAATGAAGAAATACCATGGGTGTTCCAGAAATGTCAATCAATCAATCAATCAATCAATTCCAAGACCAATTCTACTGAAAGCTTTGGTGCAAGATATCAGAGAGTCTAGAGAAACGGAGAATAATTGAGCAGGGGACAAAGTCAGTGGGGGGGGGGGTACAAAATTACGGCCATATGAGGCTCAGAAATTTGAGTATTGAACATTGTAAGCTATCTTTAAGTTAGAGATCTCATGCTTTCTTTTACACCAGCAGTCACAGGGAAAGCTCTGGATGAACAGTGTGGCCCAGACTAAATGCTTGGTTCTAGTCTTGATTATAGGCCAAGAGGCAAGGTGGTCATTTGTCATGATGCCCATTGCTGCTTTGGCCCTTCTGCTGAAAATGCCATAAAGGATGCCAGTTTCTACCATTACTTTGTCTGATAGTGACTCAACTGAAATTGCCAACTCATTGCACACAGGTCCCTGAACAGCTGTCAGCTAGCTACAACTTTCAGCCATTACTATCCTAGTCCAGATTTAAATGGCTGTCGGTAAATTTCACAACTGAGTCAGTTACAAAACAATAAACTTGGGCAATGTAAATGTATAACTTTGGGGGAAATGAACTTTATACTATTTCCATCTACACTGGCATAAATTTCCTGTGAAATGAATTGAAGCGGAATTAATGTGATGTGGAAGATCAAAATTTCATTGTTTCACAAATTCATTCAAGAAAATTATTTACCCCTTTAGAATGCTTATTTATATAAAAATGTTAAAATATTCATTCTATAAAAAATTAGTGTGACAGTGCAATCATCTACATGTCTTCTCAAAAGTAAGCCTCATTGTCTTCAGTGGGGCTTGCTCCCAAGTGAGTTGGTATAGGATTTCAGCCTGAGTTGATGTGGAAACCATAAAAAATGACTAGAGGAATAAAAAATATTTTTATTAAACATATATTGAAATAACAGCGAAAATGTAAACAAACTACACATTCCCAACCCCCCTGAAATAAATACCGGTAGGTTTCTTTACACCACTGAAATCGCAATAGCTGTAGTCTAGTGAGCTTCATTGGGAAGGATTTTTATTTATTTTATAAAACTTGTTACCTGCCCTTCACCATAAGGTTCCACGGTGGGTTGTAACAATAGAATTGTTGTTGTTGTTTAGTCTTTTAGTCATGTCTGACTCTTCATGACCCCATGGACCAGAGCACGCCAGGCACTCCTGCCTTCCACTGCCTCCTGCAGTTTGATCAAACTCATGTTGGTAGCTTCAAGAACACTGTCCAACCATCTTGTCCTCTGTCATCCCCTTCTCCTTGTGCCCTCAATCTTTTCCAACATCAGGGTCTTTTCCAGGGCATCTTCTCTTCTCATGAGGTGGCCAAAGTATTGGAGTCTCAGCTTCAGGATATGTCCTTCCAGTGAGCACTCAGGGCTGAAACAATAGACTATGCAATCATAAAAACAGATAAAGCCATTCCAAATGGAACAGAACAGTGTGTTCCACAGTTGTGTTGCTACAACAGAGAGCAAGCTCTGCCTTCGGCACTCACTCAAAACATCCTGAGAAAGTGGAACTTGAAACTGATCTTTTCCAGATATTCTGGAATGCAGCCGTACCTTGGATCTCAAATGCCTTGGCTCCCGAACAAATCAGCTCCCAAACATTTGAAACCTGGAAGTGAGTATTCTGGTTTTCGAACATTTTCAGAAACCGAGTGTCCGGTGTGGCTTCCATGGCTTCTGATTGGCTGGAGGAGCTTCCTGCAGCCAATTAGAATCTGTGCTTTGGTTTCTGAATGTTTTGGAAGTAAGGTGGACTTCTGGAACGGATTCCGTTTGACTTCCAAGTTATGACTGTATAGGCAGGTTTAAATCTTTTGATTGTAAGCCTGTATTGATCTTTGTAAGCCATTCTGAGAACCCTTTTTCAGCCGAAAAGTAGTAAAAAAATGCTATAAAGGTAGGAAGGGGAAGGCATTCCCACCAATATTCTGAACCCAATAGTAGTACATATTTGTAACATCACAGCATAGCTACAGTGGCACTCTAAGCGAGACAAAGTGAAGCAGTTCTTTCTTGTTTTGTTGATTGTAACATGTTACTAAATAGTATTTTCAGATAAAGTTGTGTTATAAGGCTGCTGGATACTCATATCCATAAACTGTCCCATCATTCTCTCACTCCCTTATCCATGCATTTAGGTGCCACATTAAGTCTTCATAGTGGTGTCATAGTACTAGTGACTCACAACATCCTGGAGTAGCCTTATACTCTTAAGTAATCCCACTATCACTATAACATTTCACCCACACAGAGGTACCTGAATCTAAAATATTTTTCCATCAGGAAATTATAGGGTTGGGCTGTAATTTATACAAGATTAGTCAAAATGAAATAATACATTAAGGAATAAACTGATCCAATAATACATTAAGGAATAAACTGATCCAGTTCTACCATATGGCATATTAATAATATTACAGTGTATTTTAGCTATTAAATAAGTGTTGCTGTAAAATCAAGAAGATTTGAATACCTTCCTTATGTTGCATTCCTAAGTACTTAGTCCATTGAAAAAAGTGAAATTTACTTCCAAGAATCCATGTTTTAACTCAGGGTGGTTACATAGTTTGAATTTTATGTTGAAGATTATTTTACAGTTCTGAAATGGAAAAAAAAGGTAGAAAGAAAACCCCAACCCATTAGAGGATAAAGAAAATATGCCCCCCCCCCAATAGTAATTATAACAACCCAAAACTTTTTTGGACTTTGTCTTTAGTGTAAGTTGAGTAAACAATCAAGTAAGGTTCTGCCTACCTTTTGGATTTTTATCAGATCATTGTAAACTGTAAAATGGAAAAATAAACGATAGGCGTATATGGTCAACTGCCAAAAAAATTGGCTAGCCTTTAATCTATTTCCCAGTATTTAATTCTTTAACATCTTTGTCTAAACTGAAACCTAAGTTCACTTCTACTGTCCTATAACTGTACACACTTAGGTTGTTGACCCTGTTCTAGTAAACTCTTTGCTGTAGCTCATTTTTAAACACAATGTCAAAATTTCAGCAACAAAGTAGATAGTAATTTCCCTGGTGAATACCAACACCTCTCTCTATCTGCCAGGAAATAAAGACATAGAGGAGGAGTGAAATCTTCAAGTTTCTAGAATCAGCTGATATTTCCTTCAATCAGTTGTCATGTTCTTACAGGCTAAGATATTGTCATCATCATCACTCTGGGCTTAACTCATTTTGACAGTAGCTACATGTCTCTATGTTGATCTTCATCTCTTTGAGTTGAAATCTGTACATTGAGGCATTCATGATTGAACTACATGCTAATATAAACAGGTCTTGAATTACAGTGGTACCTCTCCTTACGAATGACTCGACTTACGAATGTTTCTACTTGCAAATAGAGCTCCGTCCGCCATCTTGGATGCTGTTTAGATAGGATTTTTTCTATTTATGAATTTTTAGATAGGGCTGCTTCGACTTACAAATGTTTTCTCCCAATACATTCCTATGGGATTCGACTTACAATTTTTTTCGACTTACGAATGTGCGTTCGGAACGCATTAAATTTGTAAGTAGAGGTACCACTGTATAGTAAAGAACTTGCAGGTATCAGGTGAATTTCACCACCTATAAAACTAATACAAGGCCCACCTAGGTTATTAACAGAAGTAGTATGAAACTCTGGCCTTATGACTAAACTTGAATTTTACTTAAGAAGATGTAAGCCTGGATTTTATTTACATTGATATGTAATAGTGCAGGCTAGCACTCTCTCTGTGTGTCAATAACCAAGAACAAGCTTCATATAATTATGAACAAGTCTAGTTTTCTACTGCTACTCCTCAGTTTACCTTGATAGACCTTTAATCATTTTGCTTCCCTATTCTGTGGTGTGTTTTGAAAATGTAAGCCTGCCTGCAAGGGCATATATAAGACATGATATGTAAGTCCTAATTAAATACTGGTAAATAACAATAGGGTAAATATATTTTAACTTTATCACAATGGCGCAGATATGCAGGTACACGTACCATCTTTTGGAAATTAAGGAATAAAGAATGGTTGTTAAAAGGTAGCACACCCCAATTATTAATAACTGACAATCCTTAGTTGTAGATCTTGTTTTTCTCTTTTGGAAGATCAAAGGCACATTTCTGAAGAAAAACATTTACATGTTGTTGTTTTAAAAGGCAATAGCAAGCCTTTCATCATAATGAAATGAAAGTGTACCTTGCATCTGCTTTCCTTCCAAGAAAGTTGACTGACCCTAAGCTAAAGTTGCCATTGACAGAAATGCCCCCCCCCCCCGAAATGGAAAATGTGGTTTTCACAATACTGTAATGACAAAATATCCTACACCTAATGTATATCTATCTGCCTTGCAGAAATACATGGCACATTAGGATCCTTCAATATTAGTTGTTGGCAACCCTGTTACTGAAAATGAAACATGGAAGATACTAATAACCATTGGCTTCAATGACAGAAAGAGGGTTGCCATTTCTGTTCACCACAGAATCTTGGCAGTCAAACTCTCTTACATGGTTACCATATTCATTTCCATCTAATAATGCTGTTAAAATATGCTCCTTCTCGACTGTCATTCTTAGCACCTACTTTTCAGCCTCTTGCTTTCAGATACAAGAAACCACAGACTCAGCAATAGGGATGTCATCAGCATCCTTGAGATTACATCTCCTTCTGCCAATGCTAATACCACTATGGAAACCATCAACAGCAATACACATTATTATTTCTATATAAATACTGAGCAGATGTGACAGCCTTGTCAAACTCCTTTTCTGGTGTCCAACCACTTTGTTATACAGTACCTTGTGCTGGCTTGACTACTCTGCTCTGGTCAGGAGGAGGGGGGTGCAAATGCAGCGTCTAATACTAAGCAGGAAGGCACTTTTGTATGGTACAGGAATGGCCTGTCATGATTTGTAATGGCATAATACTATTATTTTCATATAGTCTTTGTTTATTTTATTCTATGGTCTTTCTAGAAGTAAAATCAATTGATTTAGTATTGTAGATTGGTTATATTCGAGAGATGCCAAAACTGAAGAATTCCTTTGCCAACCAGTAGAATGTCATCTTTGCCCCCACTCTATCTCCCCCACCCTGCAATGATAAGCTTTTCTGCATAATAAATACTTTTAGTAGAGGAACTAGAGCTTATGTACAGCTCAGCATTGTCATTCAAATGCCGTTCAAAAAATTGTTGTAGTATAAATATAGGATTTGTACTATCCTATATTTATTTATACTAAAAGTCACTGTATAAAATATGGAAGCTTAACTAATATATAATTAAATTGCAGACATAAAATATCATAGACTGCTTTCAGATGTAATCATTGATTTGCTGAGATATCTCCTCAATCAGTGTTTAGGATGGGGTGCAAAGAATGCCTGCTCAGACAAAATTATTTCTACTTACTGGGAACAACAAATACCACCAGCAGTGGTGTGGGTTTTCCAGAATAAAAAAAACTGCCTTATTGTTGTTGTTATTATTATTTATTATTTATACCCCGCCCATGTGGCTGGGTTTCCCCCGCCACTCTGGGCGGCTTCCAACAAATACCAAAATACATTAAAATATCACAGATTAAAAACTTCCCTAAACAGGGATACTTTAGGTGTTTTCTAAATGTCAGGTAGTTGTTTATCTCTTTGACCTCCAATGGAAGGGAGTTCCATAGGGCGGGTGCCACTACCGAGAAGGCCCTCTGCCTGGTTTCCTGTAGCTTTGCTTCTCGCAGTGAGGGACCCGCCAGAAGGCCCTCGGCGCTGGATCTCAGTGTCCGGGCTGAACAATGGGGGTGGAGACGCACCTTAGGTATATAGGACCGAGGCCGTTTAGGGCTTTAAAGGTCAGCACCAACACTTTGAATTGTGCTTGGAAACGTACTGGGAGCTGCCGCATTCTGGAATAATTGCAGTTTCCAGGTCACCTTCAAAGGTAGCCCCACGTAGAGCGCATTACAGTATTGGATAGTCTATTGGTCTGCCCACCTCAGAACTGTCTACATCAGCATTCTTCAACCTTGAATGTTGAACTGCAACTCCTATTATCCTTGCCCATTGGTTAAGTTGGGTGGGGATGATGGGAATCGCAGTCCAACAACATCTGGGGACCCAAGGCTATAGAAAGCTAGCCTACACTAATTTGCAGTGACTGTCCAGGATATCAGACAATGGTCTCTCTCTTAGTGGTGCTCTGAGACCTTTTGCATGCAAAGCCTGTGCTCTACCACTGAGCCATGGCTCTTCCCATAGCAGAGTAGGTTCGATTTTCATTCTGTAGGCAGGGTCTAAAATTACCCAGCCGCGTCTCTGGTTTGAAGACTGGGATCCACTAGCTACCCACGACTAGTTGTGCTTGCCTGTAGGTACTACCCCCTTGAGTTTTGCCACTATTGCACCTGTTTTGAATTTTATGGCCTTGTCTGTGTATCATAATGTCCACCACTCTATGCAAGCAAGCACCTCCCCCCCATAAATTTAGTATTTTGAAATCAGTCACCCCATTCTGCCCTCTTAATGCAATAAAATATCCTAAGAAAGAAATTCTGTTGAAAAATAAATGGTTGGCAGAATGGATTGACTTCCGAAAGACACGTACACAAGCAAGAGAGTACTTAAGTGTTTAAAACATTCAGACCTTGTTCCCAAAAAGCATTGCACATTTAAAACAATAAAGAAATAATTGGAATTTATTAGAATATATATGCTAACATTAAGGTATTATAAAATAGCTTATAATAAATGTGTGGATTTGAAACAATGCCTTAATTGCCATGCAGTCAGTGGAAGTCAATAATTCCAAAAGTAGTGCTTGACTTTAGGGGGGAAAGTGTAATGGCTCATGCAGTCAGATAATGGATTTGTTAATTGTGTGCAGTTGTATGGGATGCTATAGTCAAAGGAATGAATTTTTAAACAGCATTTTACAGCAAGGAATGCTCTTAAAGTCAAATTGTAAAGTAAATATTTTATATAACAAATGAACCACTAACTAAAGCAAGACTAATTACAAGTAAGTTATTTCTTGAGGTGCCAGCTAATATCAGGGAGTAACTAGAAAATTGCAGGGATGTATTATGTTTTTAAACTTGGCATAGGACCTAGTACTTACTGGCTGAACTAAGGCTAAGAGTTAACTGGTTAATAAGTGCAAAATAGGAAGCAGTTAACAGGAACCTGTTTTCTTTATGGCTAGGAGCTGGGCAGTAGCTTGTAAGGCACTTCCTTCCCATAGCTTTTTGCTAATTTACATCTCTCTCAGTTTTCATTCATAGTTGCATGTTGTCACCTGATGTAGGTAAGGAAAATTAGTGCTGGGGTGGATAAAGATTCACACCTTGATACCGTGACATGTTCACCCAGGTCCCGTGGATCCATCTCAATGTGCCCTTTGATGTAGATGGGCAGAACAGTCCCTATCTGAGAACAGTCATTGCACTTGTGTGGCTAGAACTGGATTGGGGCCATTGAGTTTCTTAAAGTGTTTTCTAAATAAAACAATACATTTTAAATTTCAAGCTTTACTATCTGAATTATCTTGATATGAGGTAAGGTGAATTTGCCCATTATTTGATTCAAATTCAAACCTGTTTTAAATGGTGGTAAGGAGGGTAATGGGGTATAGATTTCTACACAAATAGCTGTGTGCCCAGAAGAATAGGAACTTTGTTTTGTTTTTGTTCTCTTTTTTGCCTTTTCATTTTCATTAGATAAAATGCTAGGAACTTCTTTCATTTTCACTTCAGTGTTTACAGCTCAGGATTCCATTAATACCTCCCTTTCCCCCTCTGCTATTCTGTGCCCTAGTTTGCAGTCAGTTCATACTGCACTGATGTATATTTCATTGCCCAAGGCTTAATTTTGATTTATTGTCCATCCATAAATTAGAAAAATATGCTCTGGAATTCCATCCTGCTGAAAAGCTGTGCCTGATGTCAGGGGACTGGGTGATATTTAAGATGTCAGAAATACATATTGGATTAGCGTGCTTTGTTTCCCCACAACAGCAGGTGTTTAATCATAGCTGATGGCTGAAGTTAAATGCATTAGGACAGCATCAGCCAAGAAGATGGAGTTTTTCTAAACCATACAAACTCCAGATAAATAACTCAAAACTAATTGTGTGGCCACATCTTAGATACATTTTTATTTACTTAATACATTAAACCACGAAAATAGCCTCTGGCACTTAACTTCCCATTTACAATGCTGCGCAACTGCCTTATATTAGTGAGTGGATGCTTGTTCAAACAGTATTGCATTGCCCTTTCTTGGTTAACCAACGAATTCAGATATTTCACAGAAGCATTAAAAAGGAAGAAAATGGGGATTCATCACTTATACAAGGATAGTACCGGTAGGCAGGTTTTTTTTTAGAATTTGTATTTATTCCTCTAGGAATAGTTCTTGACATTTTGATATAAATATCAAGTTTTCTAATTCTAGTAGTAGATTAAATGCAATATATGCAGTGCATTCCCAGCCAAGGGCATTAAAAAAACCCCGTTGAGTGTTTATTTGTTGCTGTTAGGGTAGCTGTTTTGTTTATGTTAATCAGCATTCTCTGTGTATAGAAAAATGATCAGGCCTGGTCTTGAGCAATTTAGCTGGAGGCCAGAGAAAAGACGCTTAGGAGAGCAAACATTTTCAAGGTCAACCGGTGAACTGTAACAAGCCAGTGAGATTCATGGCGAGAATTGTATATTTTGACACAACAACGATTTGATTAAAAGAAAAAGTAATGGGTTTAAACAGTCGCTATGAGGATGTAGCCAGACTTTGTTAGCTTTTCGCAAATTACTTAACAGGCCGGTGATGGAACTGGAAATAGGACTATTTTGTATCAGGAAAAGGAGAGAGAGTTACATTTAGAACACTGCTAATAAGAGTGTTAGTTCTGGGCTTCTCAGGTATTCCTCCTGCTGCATCCTTTCTCAACATTATGACATTATAGATACTGAAACACATCTACTTAGAAGCTCCATTGTAATCAGCGAAAACAGTATTTCTCAAGTGTGTGAGGCCTCTCTCAGGAGTAGACATTTAGATAGGGCTATCCAGGATGCAACATACTTACCCTTCAACAGTCTCTGTGATAGGATTACACTTCAGTGAATGGGCTGTGGCTTGCCAGAGCACACACTGAAACCTGTGAGGGAGAGGGGAAAGCAGCCTGTCTCAGGCATGGTAAGCATACTCTCCAGAATATATCAGAAAGTAAGGAGAGATCACTTATGCCCATAAGGCTCATGTTTGTGAGGAATGCTAAACACAGCCCTGGAACACTGGTGGGGTTAAAATCTGGGAAGATTTCAGTAAAACATATCTGGTAGGGGAAGGATCAAGCATTCCCCTCGCCTGTCTTTTCTCCAATGCAAATTGTTTTTCCAGAAGGTATTCTGTAGTGGGGAAAGGGTCAACTGCAGTTTAACATTTAGTATGCCCCACACTCTATAGTTCCTCACAAGACAAAGAAATTAGAGCAGAGGTCCTCAAACTTTTTTAACAGGGGGCAAGTTCACTGTCCCTCAGACATTATTGGGGGCCAAACTAAAGTTTGAAAAAAAAGAAGAACGAATTCCTATGCACACTGCACACATTTTATTTGTAGCCCTATCCTGCTTCTCCCAGCAGCCCAGCGGTGTCGCGCATCTCCCCTCTGAGCTCCGGGTGGGGAGCGGGGTGGGGGTGGGGCCCTTTCAGAACGCCAAGGAGACTTTTGGACGTCGGGGACGGAATTGTTGCTACTTTTCGCTGCTTTTTGTGCGTGCCAAGTGTTTGCTTAGAGAACCTCCCTGCGGAAAAAGGAAAATGGGGGTGCGGTGCGGCGGATTCTGCAATTGCCAGGCAGGTGGGGTTTAGGACCTTGGTGGACCAGATCTGGCCCGTGGGCCTTAGTTTGAGGACCTCTGAATTAGATATAGGAATGATTAATTCTAACACTGGCAAGAGCTGCTGTGCATGACTTGGGCCCCAAACACCCTTTTAATAATCTTATTAGTATCAATAATTTATTAATTACATTCTAAAAACTGTATCAAGGCAATGTACAGTTAAAAGCACACCCCGATACATATAAATCATAGAATCATAGAGTTGGAAGAGACCACAAGGGCCATCCAGTCCAACCCCCTGCCAAGCAGGAAACACCACCAAAGCATTCTTGACATATGCCTGTCAAGACCTCCAAAGAAGGAGACTCCACCACACTCCTTGGTAGCAAATTCCACTGCCGAACAGCTCTTACTGTGAGGAAGTTCTTCCTAATGTTTAGGTGGAATCTTCTTTCTTGTAGTTTGAATCCATTGCTCCGTGTCCGCTTCTCTGGACCAGAAAACAATCTTTCTCCCTCCTCTATATGACATCCTTTTATATATTTGAACATGGCTATCATATCACCCCTTAACCTTCTCTTCTCCAGGCTAAACATACCCAGCTCCCTAAGCCGTTCCTCATAAGGCATCGTTTCCATGCCTTTGACCATTTTGGTTGCCCTCTTCTGGACACGTTCCAGCTTGTCAGTATCCTTCTTGAACTGTGGTGCCCAGAACTGGACACAGTACTCCAGGTGAGGTCTGACCAGAGCAGAATACAGTGGTACTATTACTTCCCTTGATCTAGATGCTATACTCCTATTGCTATACTCCTCCTATAAAACAAAACAAAAACAATATTAAATAGACTCTTGTGGCAAAGACTCATTTATCCAGCAGGGAAAGCCTGCTGGAACAAAAATGCCTTCAATTGTTTCTAGAAAGTGAAGTTAGAGGGCTTCTGTGGTGTCTTGACAGGATTGCTGTTCCACAGAACAGCCAAGTTATTGCCGAGTGGGCTTCTGACATCTTTGGAACTTGCAAGAGAGATTCTCTCACTGTAGCAATCCACTGGAGTATAAGGGATAAGGCGGTCTCTCAAGTAACTTGGTCCTTAGTTGTATAGGACCTTATATATTAGTACCAACACCTTGAACTTGACCTGCTAGCAGATTGGCAGCCAAAGCAAATCCTGCAAGCACTGTGTTATAGGCTGGTGGTAGTTTGCTCCCACAAGAAACCTAAATGTCTCATTCTGCATCAGATCCCGACTAACCTGAGAGGTAGCCCCACATAGAGAGCATTGCTCTTTATGTTCCTACTATCATAGAAATAATGGACCCCCCACCCTCATGTTTGACCAGTGATGCATAGAAAAAGAAGATAGATCTCATTTTGTTTGATAGTTATTTCCTCTGCAAATACACCAGCACTCTTTGAAGAGCGAAATCTGGGATAGAATTGATGAATATTCATATAATCATATAATTGTAGAGTTGGAAGGGTCCAAAAGGGTCATCTAGTCCAACCCCGTTCAAGGCATAAATAAGGTTACTAGCAACTGACTCAAACACAGTAGCTGCTGTTTTAGCAGTTCCTGGGAAACAAACGTGTTATGTGGAATAGTGTATTTCACCTGTTTGCAACCTATTTTCTCACTCTCTCCTCCATCCCTGACAACAGCAAAGTGGGCTCTGTTGGAATCCAACCAAAACAGCACATGCAGCATTCTCATTTCTCTCTCTCTCTCTCTCTCTCTCTCTCTCTCTCTCTCTCTCTGTGTGTGTGTGTGTGTTAACCATTGTAACATACTATTCCCAAATAATACCTTACTGCCCTGTAACTATTGAAGTAGGGCATAAGGAACCTGTGGCCCTTCAGATGTTGTTTGACTTCAGCGCCCATGAATCCCAGCCAGTGGTCAGAAATGATGAGTGTTGGAGTCCAACAATTTCTGAAGGGGCACAGTGCTTTGCCCCCCCCGTATTAAAACAACAGCCTTTGACACTGGGTCAGCAGGCAGTAACTTGATCAATACCTGCTTAAAACATTGCAACAGCCCCTTGGGCCACTGTGGTGCAAGGGACTAAGGAACTAACTGGCAAGGAGCTCACAATCAGAAGATGTGTTCAAAATGGGACTCTCAAGCAAAGGCAAATTTCTTCTAGTGGGTCTCTACTGGCCGAAATCCAGTAACTATAGTTTTAGATGGTATATTGATTGACCATGGCATGATCTGTCCTTATGGCTTGGAGCTGGAGTCCATCTGAAGGAAAGCAGCTTATTGACCTCTGAAATAGAGTTTCTGTATCTTTAATACTTTTTAGAGGTAGTTGTGCATTGAAATTAATGGGTTCCATCCAGCATTATGATTTATTGTTCACTAGCCCCAGTGTTTTGCTCACTTCAGTAGAAGCAGGGCAAGGCAATTTTCCTGATTCCTTCTTCCCCCCTGCTGCCCCCTGAAAATCTGCTTCAGGGGTTTGGGGAACCCAGAGTAGCACAAGAGGTGTCATTGGGGAATACAAGGGAAAGAGAGAATCAGTAAAAATCACTCCCCTGCTTTCTTTGACAAGATCTGCCAAAGATGTTTAGGGGTATGCATATCTCTGCGTCCCCCCAGAAAAAAAAACACTGCATAGGTGGGAATAAGGAGGCCACATGAGCAGGTCCAAGTTGTTCTGGTTGTCTTCCCATACTCCTCCCTTGCAAAGATGTGGACACAAAAGCATTGCAATTTTCTAAGTACTTTACCTATTTATTTATTTATTTATTTTATTTATGTATTTATTTATTTATTTATTGTTGCATCTATATGCCACCTTTTCTCCAAGGAGCTCAAGGTGGCGTACATTGTTCTTTTCTTCCCCATTTTATCCTCACAACAACCTATGAGTTAGGTTGGGCTGAGAGGCTGTGATTGGCTCAAGGTCACCTAGTGAGCTTCATACTTGGTGGAGATTTGAATGCTGGTCTCCCAGGTCCTAGTTCTACACTCTCTACACCAGCTGGCTAAACTGAAAACTGCCTGGCTAAACTGAAAAGTGTCTAAACTTGGTTTAGGAGGGGTTTCTGCTGTCACAATTTTTAGTGTGGGTAATGTCACAGTAACCATACATTACTCAGAAGTAAGCCCTAGTAAATTCCATGGGCGATTGCTCCCAGATAGAACTGGAGCCTTAATTGGTAAGTCTTAATTGGTAAGGTACCACACAGAACGGTTAACAAGGTTGCCTCTAAGCCTTCATCTCAATTGAAAGAGACCAGCTCCCCCCACCCAATGTATGTACTTCTATGCCTCACATGTGTGAGGGCTGACCAAAATTGTTGAGCTTTTTTTAGGATTGAAGTTGCTGAGCTTTTTAAAGGATTTTTACCCAGGACATATACTGCCACAGGGGCTGGATTAAATCGGCGGGTGTGCCAGATTAGCCCCCAAAATGGACTTTGGTCATGCCTGGGCTAGGGTGTAGGAGACCAAAGTTAAAATCACCACTCGTCTATGAAGCTCCCTGGGTGACCTTGGGCAATTTGCTGTCAGCCTATGTCTCATGGTTGTGAGGACAAAATGTGGAAGAGGAGAATCAAATCAAATCAAAAAATTTATTGCATTAGCCAGTTGGCCATAGCACATAACACATAAAACATAAAATAAAAAATAAAAAAATCCTAGCAGTAACCTACCGCTATTATACAGAGCATGTATCGAAAACATCAAATATAAAAACATGTGATATAAAACAGAATTTGGTAAAAACTACCCTGTTTCTCATATTTTAAGACATACCCATAAAATAAGCCATAGCAGGATTTTTAAGCATTCAAGGAATATAAGCCATACCCCGAAAATAAGACATAGTGATAGGCGCAGCAGCAATGCCGGCCGCGGGAGGAGGAGGAGGAAAAAAATAAGACATCCCTTGAAAATAAGCCATAGTGTGTGTTTTTTAGGAAAAAATAAATATAAGACGTGTCTTATAATATGAGAAACACGGTAGGATGCATCATGTGTGTTTTGTCCATTGGAGAATGTTTAGTAAAATCCGTGTCTAGAGAAAATTAGCCAGTCGCGAGAGCTCCGAGTTTCAGGGCCTGCAAGATATAAATGGCCACTCCGCGGGTAACCCTGGGGTTAGCGTCCACCAATAGAAATTTCATGCGGTCATCTTCCAAGGCGATAAGCGAAGGAATTAGTATGAGGAGCCTTGGTCTTATTGCATCGTATAGGGGGCAGTGAAAGAAAAAATGGATAAAATCCTCTATCTTTCCCTTGTTGCACGGGCAGAGTCGGAGATCGGGGGGAGTGTTGGAAAATATACCCTGTAAAAATGCTGTGGGAATGGAATGGAAGCGGGCAAGTGTGAAGGCCCTTCTTTGTGAAGGGTTCGTCAGGTCGCTCAAATAGTGAGCCATAGTTCTTACTGCCTTCACGCGAGGATACCAAGTGGATAGGTTGGCCGCGTTAGATAGGGCCAGGTCCCGCTCTTCGTCCCTATCCAGGATCCATTTATGGACTTTATCATTGTCCCAAGCGATCAGAGCGGAGAAAGCTGGGAGGGAATAATGTTCACAGATGGCCTCCATGCCTTTTGACCAAATGTGGCTGCCAGTAAAGGCTAGGAAGGCTTGTTTGGCAAGAAGAGAGTTTGGGGCTTCTGCAAGAGATTTATAATAAGTGATTATCCTGATGTGAGCTCTTGCCACAATAGATGGCAGTTCCAGTTCCATTCTTAATTGGGCGGGGATGGTCCCATTGTGGAGACCCAATATCTTTCTTACCAGGAGGTTTTGCAGGAGGTTTTGCAGGAAGAAGAGAATCATGAATGCCATGAAAATAAATTTGGTTTGCTTTTTTTAATTGGTTCAACACAGAATAGCTGGTTGTGAGAAGGTGAACAAGTCAGTTCTGTTGGGTCTGGTGGCTACTTGTCTTGCTCTGAAGAAAGCTGTAATGAATTTAATGGAGCTTACTCCTGGAGTAAGTAAAAAAGGTAAAAGTAAAGGACCCCTGACAGTTAAGTCCAGTCGCAGACGACTCGGGTTGTGGCTCTCATCTCGCTTTATAGGCCGAGGGAGTCGGCATTTGTCTGCAGACAGTTTTTCTGGGTCATGTGGCCAGCATGACCAAGTCGCTTCTGGCACAACAGAACACCGAAACCAGAGCAGCGCATGGAAAAGCCATTTACCTTACCTTTCCTTACCTTACCTTACTTTACCTTATCTACTTGCACTTTGACATGCTTTCAAACTGCTGGGACCTAGCAAAGGGAGCGCACCCCATCGCGGGGATTCGAACCACCGACTTTCTGATCGGCAAGCCCAAGAGGCTCAGTGGTTTAGACCACAGCGCCACCTGCGTCCCCCTGAGTAAGTAGGCTTAAATTATTACCTGCATTTATATCACCTCCAAAAGGCCCGTGGCCCACTTTGCCCAATGGAGAAGCTTCTATAGCCTAGGACTAACGTACATGCTGACTACAGGCATCATGTCTCTGATATTTTTTCATCATCAAATTATTTAGTCACCTTTTTGCACCAGCTTTAATTCTGTGTTAATTTTATGTTGGTGTGAAGTCTTTTCTTACATCTGTATTAATCCCTGCCCCCTCTCCAACTGTGAGGCACCTGCTATAGCAGGGGTCAGTAAACTTTTTCAGCAGGGGGCCGGTCCACTGTCCCTCAGACCTTGTGGGGGGCCGGACTATATTTTGAAAAATAATAATAACCCAGAGATGCATTTTAAATAAAAGGACACATTCTACTCATGTAAAAACACCAGGCAGGCCCCACAAATAACCCAGAGATGCATTTTAAATAAAAGAACACATTCTACTCATGTAAAAACATGCTGATTCCTGGACCGTCCGCGGGCCAGATATAGAAGGCGATTGGGCAGCATCCGGCCCCTGGGCCTTAGTTTGGGGACCCCTGTGCAGAGGAAACTGGGGAGATATATTTCTTCGGGGATAATCCAGCTACCCAAATTTCAGGGTTACTTCTTTTTTTAAAAAAACCAAGTATTTATTTAAATAATATTTATGCTGTATTTTACATGTATCTCAAATCACCGTACAA
This sequence comes from Zootoca vivipara, assembly GCF_965207765.1. NCBI lineage: Eukaryota > Metazoa > Chordata > Lepidosauria > Squamata > Lacertidae > Zootoca > Zootoca vivipara. Next base: position 35,058,817 of record NC_142593.1, read on the forward strand.
AGTATATAGCCGTTTTAGTGGTAGAGCTTTAAGGAAAGGCATTAGAGCATTGTTTTACCTTTTAGTTTCTCACTAATAAGTAATTTTGTTTACATCTTCTAGCATTTTCTGCCAATAAGTACAAAGGCCCTTATTTTATTTATTTATTTTAATCCTTAATTTAATAATATATTTTAAAAGGCCCTTATTGTAAAAACAGATAGAATTAAAAATTATTGTATTAATATTTAACAGAAGTTTTTTTAAATGTATTAAACTACCCAATTGTATGTTCCAGCTGTTTTCCCTGCCACCATAGGTCTCCTCATGACAAAACGTCTGGCGATATAAATATGCTTAGGACCATAACGAAAGCCTTTATGAGCACCTCATGTAGAATCAGTTGTGGGATAAAGAACAATACAATACCCAGAAGAGAGGAATAAAAGCCACAACAAGCAGACTTCCCCTTCTTTGTTCCTTTATTGAACCTAATATGGGCCTTATTTCCATTATTTCCCCACAACCACCAGCACCCCCCACAAGTATAGAAGATAGGAAGAGAGGCCTGGATTTGAGGGAGACGATAAAGATCCCCCCCCTTGCCCAATGTGTATTTGACTCTGTGCTGTGGCTTTTCTCCCTTATTTATGTTTTTTATCATTACTCAGCTCAGCCACACAAGGCAAATTCTATTTAATAAATTAGCCTAATGGATTCCGCAAGTGGTCTGTGAGCGCTGTGCTTCCTCCAGTTAAGGAAAACATTTATATTCCTGCTCCCTTTGGCTTTCTTGCCGAGGAGGGTAACCAGCGGGCAGGGACAGAAAAGGGAAAGGGGGGGGAGGAGGACAGCCATCTTCCTTTGGGCTAAGAGGGGAAAGTGTACTTAAATCCCAGGGGAGGTCTGTTGTGGCGAGGGTGGAAGGGAGAGGCCCTGCTAATGCCCTTTGTTTCACTGTTGTGATCCTTGGCAGCCCCAGGCTAGAGTACCTACCACAGCTTTTCCCCTTGCTGTGCCGCTGCTGCCACCGGCACCCCTCCTCCTTTCCAGTGTTACATGTTAAACTCTTCCAAAGGGGCCTCTTTAACAGCTCCCCATGAAATAATAATTCATTATGCTGCTAGGAGGGAAGAAAGGGAGTGTAAGTATCTTGATGGGATTAGAGAAAACCCCTGCAGAGATGATTTAGTAGCCGTGATAATTCACTTAATAGGAGCCTGGGGTAAATTGCCAGACACTGAAATGTAACTGAGCCAGCCTGAAAAAGGATGGCACTACAGGTCTGTGTAGGATAACTGGCTTCATTAGCAATATTTAAGAGATTTTGTATAAGAATGAGTAATAAAAGGCAGAACTATTTAATCCACCCCTGCTTGGTGGCCTTTAGCTTTAACCATCTGAATATCAAATTGGAAATGGCATGGCAGCAACACATTTTGGAAACTGTTCTTTTGGCTGTTATTTGTATGGTTGGTTTAGTTTCTCATTTGTTAACCTTTCAGGATGAATCTCTCTGAAAAATGCATAACTGCATGATTGGAACTCAAACGAAGATAATAGAGAATGTAACAGCTTAGACTATATTGCAACAAAATAGAAGGCTGGTTCAGACCATTATGTCTGACTGCTTTTGTCACTCCTCCTCACAGGAATGGTCTACTTACATAAGCAGTGTGAGGCAGGAATATGCAGATCTAAGGTGTGGTAGATTCTGGCCTAAATCCAGCACTGAGTTTGGTGTGTTTATGCCTCTTAAAACCAATAGGCTGAAGAATACCTAGCTCTATGTTGAAACAAAAAATAAAAAAATTCCTTCCAGTAGCACTTTAGAGACCAACTAAGTTTGTCATAGGTATGAGCTTTCGTGTGCATGCACACTTATTCAGATACACTGAAACAGAAGTCACCAGACCCTTATATATAGTGAGAGGGTGGGGAGGGGTATTACTCAGAAGGGTGGTGGGAATGGGTGATTGGCTGAGTAATACACTTCCCTCTCACTATATATAAGGGTCTGGTGACTTCTGTTTCAGTGTATCTGAAAGCTACGAAAGCTCATACCTATGACAAACTTAGTTGGTCTCTAAGGTGCTACTGGAAGGAAATTTTTTATTTTTTGTTTCGACTGCGTCAGACCAACACGGCTACCTACCTGTAAATAGCTCTATGTTGAATGTTTATATCAATTGAAGAAACAAAGTATAATGACCAAGATCTATGTTGCATCCTTTTGAGTAGAGCTTTCCAAACTGTGTGTGTCATCTGCAGTGTGTAGGTGTGTCACACAAACACTCCCCACGCTCCTACCGGGCCTGGAAAGGGATTAGTTGAACCTCCGGTTTGCTAGTAAAACTGAATTACTGTGTTGCGAAATGATGCATGTCTAAAAAGTATGTCACCAACATGAAGTTTGGAAAGCTCTGCCTTAGAGGAAGTAGATAACTTTTGTGTGTGAGAGAAGTAGGTGTAACTAATGTAGAACTTAGAAAGGCAATACTTAAGGAAAAGGTTGTGTGGATCAGACATGGTTAGGAATTGCGCTGAAAGCTTTAGACTTCCCTCAGGCAGGAATATTTTTTTTTGGGGGGGGGGATGTTTCCCTCCAATTTATTTTCAAAATAAATAATTTTTGAAAATGATGTATAGGTGGCACCTTACGCCCGTCAAATTGGCTAAAATATATAAAACAAACAACAAGAAATGCTGGAAATGCAATAAAAAAGATGGAGATTTCTACCATCTCTGGTGGACGTGTGGGAATTAATTTATAACGAATTAAAAAGGCTATTGCGTTATACTTTCCCAAAGAAACCTGAAGAAATGCTGTTGGGTATATTGGGGAGGGAAATTAAGAAGGAAGATCAAAACCTCTTCATGTGTACCACTACGGCAGCGAGAGTTATCTTAGCTCAACGGTGGAAGACACCAGAGGTTCCAAATGTAGATGAGTGGAGAGAGAAAATGACAGAATATTTAGAGTTGGCAAAAATGACAGGAAGACTAAGGGACCAAAAAGAACAAAGGTTCCGAAAGGAGTGGAATAAGTTCATGGAATATCTGAAGGATTATGTTAAATGAATGTTAAATGAATAAAAACACTAGTAGAATTACTTTTAAAATACAACAAAGAATTATAAAGCCATTGTCCATAAAAATATAGGCAAAATTATATGTAAAATACAGGTAAGAACAAATGGAAGGAAAATATATATACACAGAGGAAAACTCTAAGTAAGATAAGGACAGGCAAGAAAAAGTGTGGCACCGAAAATGGTGAGATGGGAAATAAAACCAAGAAAGAAACAGGAGGAAGTCCAGTTCGAAAGAACAAGTGGAGAAGAAGAACGTTATAGGAAAAGAGATAAACACGACACAACTAAAGTTTGATTTTGTAAAAGTAAGTTTATTTAAGAGGTGTACAGACTTGTATGTTTGCTTTTATTTATTCGTATGTATCAATTTTCATTGCTGTATGCACCTAATTTTGAAATATCTAAATAAAAATGATAATTAAAAAAAAAAATTTCAACTCTAGTAATAAGAGAAGTAAGAAACAATCAGCTAAAAATTACGTTAATCCACATGGTTTCACTGATTTAACTGTAGTTAGAAAATAGGAGGCATGTGCAAATAGAAACAGGCTTCTACCTGTGTGTATCTAGTTGGAAGAGGAACGGCATCTCCAGTTCCTCAATCTGACCCTTCAATGGTGTGCACTTCGAGAAGAGGAACAAGGGGTGTGATAGCACTATGCATGTTCATAATTTATACTGAGGCATATAAATACAAATAATTGTACAAACATTAATTTTGTGCATGTCACAAGGATATGTCCTTCTCCTGTGCCTATTATTTATTTATAGCTTAAATAGGGCACAATTCACTGGAAAATTCTCTTCAAGCTCAAAATCTTACTTGTCCAAATTGGTTTCACTTACCAGAGTCCCCTGTATGGAAAGTATGAAGATCTTATAAACTACCAGTATCTTTGTATACTTCATAAGATTTTTATGTTACCAACAATAGTGCTATTTTTAAAAACTGATTATGCTGACAAATACAGAATTTTTCTTTTGCTGCCATGAACAAAGATAAGAGTCACTTAACATCTGCAAATGCTTCAGTATCTAGAAGTGCATCTTATCAGCATTCCCTTTATACTCTTTATGTGGTGTCTTGAATTTCTAGAAATAAAGGAGATGGGAGGGAACTCCTTTAGAAAAATATTGGAATATTTGTTGTGTTACTCTGCATTCCTGTAGTTAACCATTCTTCTAAATTATCCCAGAACAAAACAATTATATGTTAATGAATGATTAAAAAATGAATGTGTTCAACTTCATTTTTTAATTTTGCTATTATTTGAAGTACTCTATTTTTACACTCCGAATGACTGAGTTTAATTAAAAATTCAGATAAAAGCATTCAGAACAGTTGCAACATATAATATGAATAATTGGGTAAATACATAGTGTATAGAAATGCATTCTATACAAATTATGCTCTGTATATATAGGTGTGTGTGTGTGTGTGCACACATGCAAGACTCATATGGAAGGCCTTAATTTTGCATTCCAAAAAACAGTTTCTTTAGGCTGAATTCAGTTGGAATTGCTGGAATGATCAGAGACGATGTAGATTTGCAGTTCAGCATAGCCTGCAAATACTGTAACAACTTAGTCCTATATAGTTCTACATATGGCCATGAGATCAGTCCAGTAAAAGTGGTTTGGGATCTGTGGGTTTAGTAAATATCCCATGTACATTATACAAAACAGGTTTATATAGGCATTGTTCTTTTTATTTCCATTGTGTCACAATGGAGTTGCTGTATTTTATATAACGCAGTAAACCAATTTGAAATATAGCAAGGAGACTCTTCTTCAAATAAAACTAACGATATTAATAACCACAACTGTCAATTCGGAACAAGACAAGTGTTTTAATAAATCTTCACTAATACCCCATACAAATATGAAAGAATGACTAGCTTTCCCTAGGCCTGTTCCCCAGTGACCACTGCCTGTTATGACTTTGAATAATTCCCTCTAGTGGAAGGCAGCCAACACGGTCCATTATTCCAGATGGCCAGCTCCAATTCGAAGTTCTGCAAATGGTTCTCAGCATTCAGAAAGGCCTCTTCATTTTTATTTCATTCAGCAGAGGGGGGGTGGGGGTGGGGAGAGACAGAAGAAGATCAGACACCATATCTGATTTGGAATATCACACCTTATTGTATCATACAGTTTCTCATCTGTGTGTTATAAAAAATTATACACAGGAGTTTTTTCCCTCAGCACATATTTAAAAGAAGAGAAATCACTATACTATATTAAAAGCTGCACACGCTTAAGGCCAAGGCGTTAATCAACAGCTAAGAAAGGAGAAGAAAAACTCTTGTAATAGGTTTCCTCGTCCAAAACCCATTCTCAGTTATACCCGTGTCAGCCATTACTTTGCTTTTATCAGAAAATAATTGCCAACCTCTCTATTCCGTGTGTGTGTTAGTGTCCTAATGCCAAAGCCTCTCTATATGCAATAGAAATAGAACATAAAACTGCATAAAATAGTTACAGAACATAATTGCCTAGTACTATAAATGCACATTTACCCATATGGGTGCTGATCGGTTGCTGCATGTATGATACTCTAGGCTCAAAAGCCCCATCCACATTGGAGCCAACTAGTCAGATCAACGATGATAATACTGATCACTTGTTGGAGAGGAGAGTGGTAGCAGAATCCAGTGTTCTCCGTCCCTTCCCATCCATGCATGTAGATGGATTGAGGACAATAGATGCTATTTTTGATACAGAGTAATACAAGTATTTTTTTACATTTTTCCAAATAGGAATGGGAGAGAACTTTTTTCATCTTGCATTTAAATTAAAATCCAACTACATTGCACATTCCAAACTAATACATGGACCAAAAGGCAGCTATCCCCCAAATTTTATACTTCTCCCACCCAAAAAATGCATATAAAAATGTATTTTAAGGGAAAGTGTGAACAAAAATGTTTATATTACTGAAAATTACATATTGGGAAATTTATTGCAAAAACGTGAATTATGCAAAATTGCATTAAAAACATGTATTGGGAGAAATTTGCATGAAAATATGTATGAATTGTGAGAGCTTTCACAGTGGAAAAATGAGGTAAATTTTGGATAAACCAAGTTTTACAGTTCAAGTGTCTAAGCGCCAATTTGAACAATTAGAACCACTTAGATGCCTTGATACAAGATGACTAATCTAATTTTGTTTTCATACACTTATGAAGACATTACCCCCTCCCCCACCCCACTCGATATATATGATTAGCTAGGTCAAGTGGCCATTTCAGGATATGTTGCTAGTAAAATCTGGACACAACCTCATGTACACTTGAAACACAGGAATGCCCAAATAGCCATCCCTAAGCATGCTGAGGTCTGCATATCACCCAGATGTCAAAATCATTGTCTGAACTAATTCAAGAACTAGCACAATCAGTTCTGGAAGCCTGATGATTCATGAAGAGCATTCCACATCATATCACCTCTTTAAGGTGCTTGTTTCAAAGTAGTTGTCTATGTATCCCTTCATTCACTTATGGGTGCTGCACTTGTGCATGGAGGATATGGAGGATTCCAGCATGCCTCAAAGAAGCCCTATTTCCCTGCCCCCCCTCCCAATACATGGGCATGTGTCCATTGCAGTGCAATAAGAGGAGTTAGATACGTATGCATTTCCCATATTGCCCTCCAGCCTTCCCTCAACAGAAATTATGCATGTTCATGGGAGGGCAAGGGAATATAGGTTGGGTAAGCCTTTTAATGGTCTTTCCAAGACTGAGTCCCTGGTGCAAGTGGATCATGCCCCACATTTTTAACATATTTTGAATGGGTCCATATTGACTAATTATATGAGTTTGTTATATTTAACAGTATAACCATTTGTCTGGACCTCTAGCTATGGAGGCTACAGCATTAGTTTTATGATGCCAAATTAAGCTATTTGAACTAGGCTGACATAAAATATTAACCCACTTTTGCATAAGATCTCAAAAACCACGCGAATAAGCTCTTTATCCACTTTTGATACAAAAATGGAACCAAATTAGGCCAGTAAACATTATATTTTACTTTGCTTAATAATGCCCCTCATAACTAACAGCATATCTCATTAGTTGTGCTTTTGTTAAGGCCACAGTTCAGCCCAAGTGATTGAATACTTCAAAACTGCAAGCATGTATTAGGTGGAAATAATACATTATTTTCAAGGAAAACCCAGCTTTTAAATTTGAATTCTTTTTTTTTTTTGAGGGAGAAACTGGGTCAAGTGGTTGTCCCTGTAGCGCTATCAATAAGTTCAATAAAATAAAATCTAACTTGTGTTTGAAACATACATTATAAATAGATGTATAGATGGACTGGATATTGAGGAAAAGGATGTTAAAGATTATGAATATTAAGATTTATATTAATCTATAAGCCTATTAAAGTACAGTAAAACCTGTCCTTCAGACCACCTTTTTAAAGATATCACTTCCCTGATGGGACCACTAAATTTCGGGCCAAATTATTTTCCCATAAAGAACAATGAAAAGAAAATGATTATATTAAGTCTACTTCTACTATGGTTTCTTTTCATTGTTCTGCCAAAAATGATTCCAAATAGTAAGATAACATTGATTTTGACCTTGTTAATGAACCTGAAGAACTTCAAGGAATATCTGACCACACATTTCCGTTTAAGTGAGGGCAGGGAGAGAGAGAGAAGGTGACAGGGAGACGTCTCCATCCATTCTACATCAACATTAGCAGAAGGCACATAATTTCATTGGTGTTCTGAAACGGCAGCATACCTTCATATTGGTAATGGCTTATAGTGAAAAAATTTCTTTGATTCAAAAAGTTGAGGCAATTTGTGTGAGGTATTAGCTCTATAAATCTCTTCAGGATCAAGCCTGTGAGTCTCCTGAAAAGTAGAGGTTTTGCAGAATGTAGCCTAGGCCTCCCAGAATACATAATAGATTAAAATTTTTCCTCTGCTATTACAATTTCTTTAATGGCAGGGATGGGGAATTGTGACTATCAGCCCCAGCAAGCACGACCAATGGTCAGGGGTCATTGGAACTGTAGTCTAACTGTAGTCTGGAGGGTCACAGACTCTCCATCTCTGCTTCATGGCATGGATGTTTATAAAACATATGTGAGACTCTATCCAGAAAACTCAAATTAAAGTTGCATATCACAGATGAAAGTCACCTAGTATAATGTACATTGTGTTTGGCAATATTAACTTACACCAAGTAGCCTGCCAGCTGCTGCACCCAGATCCTAAGAAAGAGGAAAGGTTTGTGTAAATTTATATCTATATTCTCACATACTTTGGTTATTAAAACAGAGGTAGAGGATCATCTTCACTAGGCACCCCCAAACTTTGGCCCTCCAGATGTTTTGGACTACAATTCCCATCATCCCTGACCATTGATCCTGTTAGCTAGGGATCATGGGAGTTGTAGGCCAAAACATCTGGAGGGCCAAAGTTTGGGGGTGCCTGATCTTCACCATCTGAAACCTACTCAAGAGTCCAAACCTTGCTACTCCATGTAACTCTTGCACATCTTTCCATTGAGGGCAAAGAGCCACAATTTCAATCATGGGGGGGAGGGTATGGAGCACTTCAGCTTCCTCTGTGCCTCCCCTCCTTCTGCATATACATCATATGCAAGCTGCATATGAAACTAGAAAATGTGGTACTAATATAAAACATTGTGAAGAGTGATTTTTTTATTCCAGTATTACAGCTGTGGGCTTGGATCCAGGGATGCTTTGCATGAACCAAAAAAGCACTTCCACTTGCGCAACGAAGCCCTGCCAAATTCTAGTGATTTCCCCATTCCACTGCAGCCTTCCTTTGTGCATCCCCTAGTAAGCCAGAGAGTCCATCAGCCCTAAGGAGTGGCTTTTGTGGGGCTCAGATTGCTGCGGGGTATACGGGTAGAAGTCAGCCTCACTGGAGTAACCCTTAGATAGGTATGACAAAGATATGATCAAAGAATATTGATGAAAAACAGCATAATTCTGGATATATATATATATATATATATATATATATATATATATATATATATGAGATGGCAATGGTAACCAACAATTTAGTTGGGGAGGTGACATTCACTTGACCTCTGGTTGGTTGCATTGCTACTGCTTACTGAAAAGTAAATGGGTGTGTTGCCATCTTGCCCTTCCCCACCATCTTCCGGTAAGCAGCAGCAATGTACCCAAACAGAGGTCAGATGAGCACCAGCAAGCCAGCATTGGCTACTGGCTGTATGTAGTCTAAAATGCTGACATCTTGCCTGAGAATCCCAAACGCCACAAGTTTAGTTTTGCCCCGCTTTCTGCTCTGAGTCTTTAGTGGTTAGACTCATTCTAAAATAATGTCAATGAAGGAAGAATTCATTCCTTGATATATTGAAAAATGTGATCATTGTAATGTACATCTGTGGTAATACATTACCAAATTATAAAGCTTTGTTTTTAAATCACAAAAATGTAGAGATACATTTAGCATTTGGTCATCTACAGGGAACTGCACTAATTATGATTTGTGAATTACTTTCTCCATGAAATCACAATTTTTACAATAACTATATATAGATTATGAATTTTGCAGAAGGCTTATTGCCTGGGGTGAGACTTTGGTTGTTTAAGTACTGTCATTCTGGCAGAATATTCATTTAGATTTTCATGCTCTAGTCAGCACCTTGGCTGTCCTTAGAGTTTTACACTTGGATTAAAAATACATTGGATTCATCAAGCATATTGTTAGTAAAATGAACCTGGGACTTCCCTATTGCATACCACGTTCTCCGATTTTCTGGCAGCAAATGAATTAGAGACCAAACAGATGTGTTTGAAACTTTAGCAGCCACCTTTGCTTTGAGCAAAAATTGACCCATAATCACTCATATAGCTAACTATTTGGTTGCTCTTCATGAAAGCTACTTGCCAGTCTTCAGGTAATAAGATTGCTAGAAATGTTCATTAGCGTGCTGGATTGCAGGTTGTCCAATCTTAAAAATAAATAATTCCAGAACCACTTTTGCATTAATCCTCAGAGCAGCTTGTTTATATATGTTTCTGAAGATCAAGCACAGAGCATTGGTTAAGAGTATGAACTGTGAGTTACAAGATCCATAGTTCAAATCCCAGCCATTAGCTCAAACAAGGTGGTCTTAAGTGAGTGATTATCTGTCCCAAGTCAGAAGCCTTATTCTTAATATGATGATAATTATTGGACTATGTTAAGAGAAGTTATAAGAATTATGAATGTATGTGAAGCATGAAGCATAAATCTCATAGTGGTGGTTGATTTCATGGGGGAGAAACTTCCACTTATCTTAGTGTGTTTGTGTGTAGGGGAGGTATATTTTCTGTTTACTCCTTCCCTCACTTTGATTTTAACACCCCCCCCCAATTGATACTCTTAGGAAGGAAGAAGAAAAGCACACCAGCATGAGGGTCAGTGTAGCCTTTTTGCCCTTTCTTGGGCCTTATTTGCGTAATGGGGTGGGAGCTTTAGATCGGATGTAACTAAGCCTTTCCTAAATCCTCAACATGCCCTGGGAACATCCTATTTCTGTCTCTCCTGACCTTTGAGCACTGCCAGCAGTGCCTCTGCCCGTGAGAAGGTCCATATCACCCTACAGCCCTTCAGCACAGGGAACATATGGTTTAAGAACTTAGGAAGGGTTCTGTGTAAGTACTGTTATTACCCCATATTTTATTTATTTATTTACTACTTTTACCCTGCCCATCTGATTGGGTCGCCGAAGTCGCTCTGGGTGGCTTTCAACATAATAAAAACACAGCAAAACAATAAAAAAAATCCTGATACAGGGCTGTATTCAGATGTCTTCAGAAAGTTGTTTAGCGCCTTGACATCAGATGGGAAGGCGTTCCACAGGTGGTACCACTACCGAGAAGACCCTCTCCCTGGTTTCATGTAATTTTGCTTCTTGCAGTGAGGGAACTGCCAGAAGGCTCTTGAAACTAGACCTCAGTGTCCGGGCTGAATGATAGGAGTGGAGACACCCCTTCAGGTATACAGGGACGAGGTTGTAGGACATAGCTGCCAAGTCTCCCGTTTTCCCCGGGAAATCCCCGTTTTTCCAGCTGTTCCTAGCTGAAAAAAACAGATTTTTTTTTGTTTTTTCCTGGTTTATTCTGGCGTGGCGGCCATTTTGGAACTGGGCAGAGCATGCTCAGAAGCGACTTTTGATGCTGCTTTGCCCAGTTCCAAAATGGCTGCAGTGCGACTTCTGGCATGGTGGCCATTTTGGAACTGGGCAAAGCAGCATCAAAAGTCACTTCTGAGCATGCTCCGCCCAGTTCCAAAATGGCGGCAGCGCTACTTCCGGTCTGCTACTTTCAGCCCGGTCCCTTATTTCTCCGACAGCAACTTGGCAGGTATGTTGTAGGATCTACATTTTTCTGTTTCCCATGAGATATTAAGAAACATACAATTGCCCTCCGGTAGTTATGATAAAGGAGTCTCTCCTGTTCTTTTTTCACCTGGTTAGTATGGCATGCTGTTTACCTCCCTTGCTGTCTTAGGCTCTGGCTACTTTTACAATAGGCTTTAAAAGCCTAAATTTAGGAAGCCCTAAATAACTACCTTGGGCGGGTGGCGCTGTGGGTTAAACCACAGAGCCTAGGGCTTGCCGATCAGAAGGTCAGCAGTTCGAATCCCCGCGATGGGGTGAGCTCCCATTGCTTGGTCCCTGCTCCTGCCAACCTAGCAGTTTGAAAGCACATTAAAGTGCAAGTAGATAAATAGATACTGCTCCGGCGGGAAGGTAAACGGTGTTTCCGTGCGCTGCTCTGGTTCGCCAGAAGCGGCTTGGTCATGTTGGCCACATGACCTGGAAGCTGTACGCTGGCTCCCTTGGCCAATAAAGCGAGATGAGCATCGCAACCCCCGAGTCGGTCACGACTGGACCTAATGGTCAGGGGTCCCTTTACCTTTAAATAACTACCTATATTTTGAATTATTCCGATGTTTTTACTGTGATGAACATGCAAATGCTCCCCCAATCCAGGCTGTACAGTTCTGAAGGAAGAAGCTGGACAATTTACATGGTTTTTTTTAACTTTGTAAAAAATAATTTTGTCATGCTCAAAGACTGGCACTGCAAAATTCACAGAAGCTCTGATTCAGGAATGCTTGTGAAAGAAGAAGAATCTGTGCTAAGGTGATATTGCAATAGAAAAGTAATCATATATGTATGAAAAGCCATAAGCCTGAAGATTTGGAGAGAGTTGTACAATTGACAATCAAATGGAGCTTAAAGGGAATTACGAGGTTTTCAACTAAAAGGCCTGAAATAAAGAAAAGTAGTATTTTACTGCAAAAAATTGCAAATGTCAAGAGTAAATCATAAGACTTTGCATCATTGAGCTACTAGCCAGCTCTATAGTTTCCTGAGTTCTTACCACAGGGAAAGACCAACTTTCATGCTCAATAAAACTTAAGAACTTTAGAAATACATTAAGAGATGTAAATCATATATTTGTGACTTTTTCTTCCTAAATGGCTAATTATAAAAGACAAATGATGAAATATATGTGCTCCTTGGATGGTAACCTATTCCTTCATTTGCTTTAGAACATGTTATTATAATTCTGTTTGTTCCAAGAGATGCACACCAGTTTCTTCAAGTTAACAGAAAATGGGGGGTGGGAAGAATTAGATATTCTTGTAATCCACCCCGCTCCTCCTCCTCTTGCCTAGGAATGTTCAGAAGTCTTGGAACAAGCAAACAACAAATCTGTTTCTAAAATAGGAAGGCCAGAACTCAGCTGCCCAAATGGCTTGCTGTGGTCCAAAACCAGACAGGTGGTGCCCCAGATTGAATATGTACTTGTTGGAATGATTGAATTCACAAACAGGGTGATAAAATTTAATAGCAAGGAGCAATGGGAAGTTACAAGATCCTAGAGTAAAAGGCGTTCCCTTCACATAAATCTATCTTAATAGCCTAAATTGTGAAGCGTAAAGCAGAAAAATAAATCGAATGATATCTAAATATAAGTTTACACACACATTACTATACATATACTAGCAGTGATAGACGTTTATTTATGTTATGCATTTGCAGACAGTTAAGGGCTCTTATTTGCATAAGATTGTAGATCTGTCTACTCAAGGAGAGAGACAGAGATAGCATGGTATAATATTGCTTTTTAATATGTATACATAAGCATCTGCATTATGTACACAAATGCATACAATGCACTCATTCATACTGAGCTTATATTTCACTAGACCACCCTGAATTTTTACTAGTGAATGTTCAATATTTGTATTCTGAGTTACAGCATTAAAAAAGGCAATCCACTGCAGCATTGTTTGTGAGAGATCCTGAGGTACACATTTACACTCTCCTCCACAGAGGCTGCTGGGGCACATCTTTTGAATGCTGCCCCTAAAAACGTGTTGGGCTACTTGTGCTGTTAAGGCAGTTATGGCCAATCGTTTTGTTCTCAGTGCCTCCATCATGGATAAATCATGCAGCACTGTGTGTGTGGGGGGGGGGAGATTTCTCCAATAAGATATATTTTCCTATGTTATTTAGTTAAGGAAAAAATAATTATATTAATGGAAATACTCACTACCTTGAGAGATATCAATCAGTTTGTTAAAATAAGACAGTTAAAATCAACTTCTAAAAACCCTATAGAACTTCAAAAAAATTACAGTCCTAAGAGGGCCACATAGCAGTCTACCGTATGTAGATCCACCAAGTGTGTGCAATATGCAAATCTCTAGCAAACACACACCGGTGCCATATTTCCAGCTTGGCTGATGCATTGATCTCAGTGGATTTTGAGATATAAACTTCAATTTGGCCCCCAGTCATTTAGTGGACAGTGCCACCAACAGTTCTGACACCAGGTTATTTGTTGTGGCTGTTTTGCCGTCCCTGTTTGCACATTAATCCAGTGACAATTAGGTGTCAGCGAGCGTTGATTCTGCTCGCTGATAGCCTTGGGCTGTGCACTTGAAGCCCTAATCAGGAGTGTAAACTCTGCTATATTTCAATTTGGAGAAGCGCTCTTCCGCTAAGAGGCCCCTGGCACTGCGATAAATAAAACGCCTATTTACTCTATTGCCACACTTAGACATCTAATGCACTTACTACCAGCCCCCTAATCATAGCCTCCAGTTAAATCCGCCTATAAATCACTCCATTCTCATCCTGCAGATTAGTGAAGCCATTTTCCCCAAACCCCACAATGAACACTGTTTCCTTTTCTTGTTAGTCAAAAGCTAGATGATTTTTATTAGGTTAAAGACGAGCTCACAGATGGTAAATCGCGTGGAGAGAAATGAGCTGGAGAGTTACACGGTGGAGTGCAGGCCATGCCGAAGGCGGTGGCGGGGGAGGGCAACCAGCCACCAGCAGAACCAGAATCAAGTGAGAAACAAACAACACCCCCCCCCTTTCCATGCTCACATAATCCTTCAATCCTTTTTACCTCTCCTTTTGTTCATTTCACTCCAGTGACATTGGCATTTGTTTGGCACAAAGGGGCAGCTTCCGGCAAGTGGGATATGAGAGATGACCCCCCCCCAAGATTTAGATGCTTTGGAGGTGGGGTGGGTGGGTGGAGGGGTAGAAGAGAAGGTTTGTCTACATTATGAAATTTCTCCAGATGAATTCTGAGTTGGGGATGACATAGCTGTGTCTCACCATCTATCCTGAAAACATCTGGGAATCAGTGTAGACGTCACCAGAAGCTGGAGTCATACGACTTGAGCTGCAGTGCTCTGAAGAGGAACAGATGTTCTAAATAAAACTTTAAAAATTACCAAAAAAATGGATAGAGGCACAGACTGAAATCTTAATCCTACTTGTCAAAAGGATGCCCCACTGAATTTAGTTGAACTTACTTCTGAGTAGACATGATTAGCATTGCAGTTGTTGTTTAGTCGTTTAGTCATGTCCGACTCTACCTGAGTTAATTCCATATCTGAGTTCATATTTAGACTTTCTTAGGTATTTTGATATAGAGAAGAGAATCTGTATTCCTCATCTAGCCCAGCGGTTATTATTTATTTATTTATTTTACTGCCCACAGCTATCCAGGGTTTTAGACTAGAACCTTTCATACCTCCCTGGCTTGAGACCCTGCTGAGGAATCATGTGCAAAGCATGAGTTCTACTTCTTTGCCGCAACCCTGCAATTCCTTGTATTTCCTTCTGCTGTCACGAAATGCCCTTGACTGAGAATATCTTTATCCAAAGAAGAGTCAAGTGCTGGAGAAAACTCTTAATTTTCTACAGCAGGGCAGCTCAACACTATTCACAAGAATGTTTGAAAAATGATGAGAGCATAAGAAGAACCCAGCTGCATCAGTCCAAAGGCCCATCTAACCAGGATCCTGTTCTTACAGTGGCCATACCTGATGCCCCCAGGAAGCCCACAAGCAGAACTTGAGTGTGGTATCACTATCCACACTTGTGATTCTCAGCAACTGGTATTTAGAGGCATACAACCTCTAGCAATGGTGGGTAAAATACAGCCACCATGGCTAGCAGCCACTGATAGCCTTATCCTTCATTATTTTCTCTAATCCTCTTTTAAACCCGTTCACATTTTTGGCCATCATTACATATTGGGGAGCAAATTTGACCTATTTGCATTTCAGCTCCCATCCACATCCACTGCAACCAGCACAACCATGTTAGTGGGAGTTGACCTATTTTGGACCTCATTGTGCTTCCAAGTATTCCTCAGCATAATATAATATTCTTAACTGTTTTCCTTATGAGGAATAATTGGTTTGAATAATTCTTAACATGTTTCTCCTAGCAGAATTCTAGTTTTGACTATTTAAAGCCAGTTTTAAACCCTGTTAATTTGCCTTTATTAGAAGGAGGCAGCTGGTGAATATCAGGTTGTTGTTTGAAAAGAACATCCGGTTGGAAGTTTGATCTTCCCACCATGCCAATAATTTGAGCCAGCCATTCCTTCCTATTGATACTTCTACCCAGGTTATATAAAGCAACTCTTTCCCCAAAGGAAAGTAGCCACAATTCAATGATACTTATTAAAAAGTAATTATTTCAAATGTCTCAGATATTCTTTCTTCTCAATATTGATTTCCTTTGGAGAAGAAAAATCTGAGGACATAGTAAAATTGATAATAATAAACTTATTTATAAATATGGGTGCAAAAAGCAAGAACAGGCTATTCTAGGTTTAATTGAGGCTTCCCAAAGTCTAAAGTAGTGCCTGGTCAAATACTCCAAAATGTTCCTTCTTATCTGTTCTGGTTTGCACTCTACCAAATGGAGCAAAAATTGTTTTGGATGTGACTCTCTTTTTTGTTTCTTGGAATACCTAACTGCCCATTGTCTCCTATAATGGACTAGGCCAGCCTTCCCCAAGCTGGTGCCTCCAGATACTTTGGACTACAACTCCTATCAGTTCCAGTACAGCCATGCTGGACTAGGCTGTACCATAGCACACAGACCATAACTCAGAAAAATATATTAACATTCCTCCAAAACAGTGGAGGTGTGTGGGAATTGCAGTTCCTTTTCACAATAGGAGTGGTAGAGCTGTATTTTTTAGAGCTGTAAATTTGGTGGATTAAAGTACAGGTCTGGCCTGATAAATGCCCCCCCTTTTTTAGGATGGATATAGTTTCAGAGAGTGATTGTTCCAAGCTCAACCAGTAAACCTCATGAGTGTTCAGATATGTGAACCACCAATACTCTAGGAACGTTCATCACTTTGTAACTAAGCCATGTTTTATTGCCTGTGCACTTTTTCCGAATGTGGTATGGAAAAGCACATGAATCTGACCTTTCGAGAGTTTGTAAGTAAACCAAATGTGTGACCTTTTTCCAAGTTAAGAGGAAGAGGGAAACTTTTGAACTCACTTTTAAAGAGTCACCTATATTTCCACGCTTTACTTTGCTGCATATTTTGAGACTTTAAATCTCTGCTGGTGTTCTCTTACCAAAGAGTACATGGCCCACACTTGGATCTTGGCATCTAGGAATTCTCCTTTTTATATACCCCCCCCCCGGGGAACCAATACATATATCAAAACTATTCATTTGGTTTAAAGCCCATAGGTGCAGGAAACCTGTGCAGGTGATGAATGTGTGGCAAATGGAAATTTCCTCCCATTACATACACAAAGCATTCTCCAACTCATAAGAAAAGGGAACACACATGTGAACACCAGTGCTCATATCACATCATCTTGCAATTCTTAAATTCTAGTCCTATTAACAGTCTTGTTTTTTTTAAATAGGTGATTTTATTTAGACTATATATGAGATGCTTCTATAACTCCTGGATATTGTTGTTGTGGGTTGAAATATCATTGTTTTGTGAGAGGAAAACGAAAGGTACACAACAGCTGTGGTCCCCCTAGCCTAAGGTTCAGGTCTTTTGCAACATAACCCCTCCACTCTCCCTTGTGGCTAGCAGGCCCTTCAGTTCCTTCTGCAACCCACATTCTCCTCTCTCAATTCCCGCCTGCCCCTTTTTTTGCCTTAGCTAAAAGGGTGGATTGCTGTGAAGTGCTCCCCCCTCTAATCTCTGTTTAACTATTTCCATATGATAACTGATTTGAAGCCCTGCAGCCCAATGAAAAGGCCAGAAGCCACGGCTCTGTTGTGGGGGTTCCCCCAGGGAAAAAGTATGTAAACAAAGGCCAGCTCGGCAGCCTTTACACCTCGCTTTCCTCTTCCTTTCTTGCCTGGATCTCAGGTGGAATTAAAGGGATTAAAACTGAGAGTAAATGAGGCGAGTGTGCAAAATGACTCCTTTCTGAACCAAACGGCATGTTCCGTGCTGGGGAAATGAGATACACATTTAAATCTCATCCATCCACCGCCTGTGGCCACCACCATGTACCTGCCTACTTAGCCCAAGGGTTAATTAATTGAGGCTTCAATGCACTATTGCAAGAGCATTATTGCATTTGATACTCTACATCTGTGATTTAAAACTCTTTCAGTCCCTTGTCAGCAAGGGAGGGTTTTAACTAGGAAATTAGCATTCAGATAAGGGTACGCTCTATTTGCTTCTGAAAGGAAGGAAATATTAAGGATGCTGGTGCACAAACCACAGTATAATATTCTGTCCCATCATGGATAGGACTCCTGAGCCCAGCTTCCCGGGGGTGGGGGGAGGATGTAGCAGGATCAAGGGACATCTGAAAATGGCTATGTAACCGCCAGAAGAAATGAATACGTGGTAGGGAACAAGCTACCAAATGTATTTCAACCAAGATGGTTGTGTCAGTCTAATATATCAAAAACACCCTGACTCTTTCTTTGCTTTTAAATGTATAATTATTCAAGTCTGATATTTGTAGTTGGATTCATATGCAAGTCATTTATCAGTAGGATAGGAATATTAGGAGTACTCTAGTTAGCTTTTATTGTCTCTTGGCAAGTAGAGAATTTAAGATTATATTGCATTTGCACCTTAGTCTTGTATACTGAAATAAGCATGTACAGCCTTCAGCTACTGAAACTCATCACCATTTTCCAATAGTGCTACAGAGTATAGATAATCAGACTACTCAGGAATAAATAAGGCAGTCTTGTATATTAGACTAGAAAAGTTAATAGTCTTTCTTTCTTTCTTTCTTTCTTTCTTTCTTTCTTTCTTTCTTTCTTTCTTTCTTTCAATCAATTGCCTTTTACAAGTAGACTGGCAGAGGAGGAATGAGTCCCTTGTCTGCAAGCATGCTCAGTTTCTGTGCTTGCCTGCATGTCATCTGGGGCGACCAGGCAAGTAATTAAATAGAAGACTGAATCATGGAATATAAATATATGAAGTGTAGTATATGGTTTTTTTAAGCCTTAAAACACATCTGACTGGACAGTTAGCTGATCAGTACACACATGGTGTAAAAAGCAAAAGTTGCATAAAGTACAGATAAGCAGAATAATACCAATGTAGATATGCAGAAGCAGGCCTTATACTTCCCAGGGACAGCATTTACTAACAGGAGAGACTGAGGTACTGTATACTGTACATACAGCAGTTGAAAGTGAATTTGATTTATCCAGTGTGTGCATGTATTTTATGTGTCATCCACATGATGCTGTTTTCTTGCAAGTGGTAGCCTGGACTGTTCCTGTTTTTAATTTGGATTTTCTCCATCTGCAGATAATGTGGTAAGGAAAACAACAACATAAAATTGCATGTTATCCAACTTTGGATGTACTGGACTGCATTGTATAGGTAGGTGACTTTTTAAAAACAACAACAACGAGTTTTTTTTAAAAAAATGTGTGTTTTGCTGGGTACCATCTATCATTGCACCCGCTACATTTGTTGGCAAGGCAGTCTCCAGTGGGTTGTTTGTGGGTCCAGGCACTTGTTTTGTGCAAGTCTGCTATATCTCAGAAATAATAATAGGCTGAGCACATGGGTAAAAAAATACCTGCATACATGCCTACAGTGGGCCTTAGTTTTTTCAGATGTTAGGAAGGGTAAGGAATTTAAGAGAAGGGAGCAGCAACCCACAATGCAAGTGCATACAGTCAACCACCCTCATTCGTATGGATGGGAAACACTGAGATATAATTCAACTGAAAGCACTAATTGTTGGCAGACCTTGCAGTGAATTAGTGAATTAGTGAATTAGATTAGAATAATCACTTACAGTTTCTGGAGTTCAAAGGTTTTATTCATGCAGGAATTATTTACAGGATGAGTGCAGATGAGAGAGAGAAAATAGCAGCGATCTTGTCTCAACAAGTTGGGAGGAAGAGAAACAAACGAAATGGCTCTGTTCTTAGGGGAAGAGTTAACTCGACAGAGGCTACACAAACATTGTGTAGTACAGTGGTACCTCGACTTACGAAGACGATCTGTTCCGCGGCCGTCTTCGTAAGTTGAAGTCTTCGGTTGTTGAAGCGCCCGTTCTGCGCATGCGTGAAGCGCGATTTCGTGCTTCTGTGCATGCGCCGTCCGCTCATGCTGCTTCTGCGCAGGCGCAGAACGCATGCACGGCGAAAAGACTTCCGGGTTTGTTGACTTCAGAAGTCGAAACCTTCGGAAGTCAAGTCGTTCGGATGTCGAGGTACCGCTGTATTAGCTAGAAGTTTAGTAAAAAGGAAATGCATTCGCTTTTCTCTAATACTCTCTGCTGCAGTCTGTGGTATGGCAGACATGGTGGGGAAAACCCATCTTGGGGTCCTAGTTGTTGCCAAGGTCATGCACTGATCATGTAGACCAGGCATCCCCAAACTTCAGCCCTCCAGATGTTTTGGGCTACAATTCCCATCATCCCTGACCACTGGTCCTCTTAGCTAGGGATCATGAGAGTTGTAGGCCAAAACATCTGGAGGGCCACAGTTTGGGGATGCCTGGTCTACATGATCAGTGCATGACCTTGGCAACAACTAGGACCCCAACAACTAGGACTGCCTGATGTAGACTAAAGCTGAAAACAAATGCCTGATTAAACCAGGGATGGGGAACCTGTGACTCCAACCATTGGCCCTGTCTCAGGAGGACCACAAGTGTAATTCAGCTAAGGGACAGTATATGTAAAAGAGCATCATTTATATATTAAAAATACCCTGGAACTCTCTTTGTTTTAAGTTATTCAGATGCGAGTTTGGGGCATTGTGTACAGCCAAAAGCTATTGATAGATACTGTACATCCTTCAGAACAGCTTCATTGGAAGTGTCAAAGCTCCTGACTGGTGCTTCACAGCCCCAGATTGGAATCATGGAAATAGGTTTTCAAAATATGAGGTACAATGTGGTGGTGGAGAATTAAGAAGGAGGTACCATGAGCAACATGTTGCAATGTCCTTGAGGCAAATTCTCAGAAGGTGCTGAAGTCTTTCCAAACAACCAGAGTTCTAGGTGCCAGCACCATACAAACTGCAATCCTTTTTAGGAATATGATTCAACATGGCATAAGGTTATTTGACAAGGAGGCTGCCATTGTGTCTTTAACTAGCACAAAGCACAGCCATGATTAGCTACCCTAGAGAAGTGATGGTTTCATGAGAACCACACCCCCAAAGTTGCCTGTTTAGCAACTGTAATAGGACTTTTTCAGTTTCATAAAGTACCTTGATAACTGGAAAGTGCCAGTTAATGGCAGAATGTTCCAACTATGAATTTCACAGAGATTAATCTACCCCTTTAGAATCCTAAGAAGCCAATCAAGTGGCTGCCCCAGTCTTAGATGTTTTACAATCTCTGTGGGCACAAAGCTCAAACGGAAACTACTGTTCAAAGTCTAAACTGTCATCTTCATCTTCTTCCAGCATAAAAATACAAATTTTTCACCATATAAAGATTTTTTATAATAGCAATAAAGCAACTCTAGAGAACATGGTTGTCTTGAGATAGTTTAACTGTGCCTGGTACCTCATAACACCCTGGGGATGTGGCCGCCTCATAATAATCACTTTCTTTAGCATGCCTTGGTCAATTAAGGAATGGAGCTAAAAGGTCAGTGCAGGATAAAAATGTAAATCTGAAAAGTTTTCATCTTGACCCTAACTCCTTGTCATAAAGCCTAAATAATATTCTGCTGCAATAATAGCGTTCTGAATCTCCACCCTGATATGTTAAGCTGGCAGGAACCAGGATATGTTTTGCAGACTAGCACACTATCTTGGAGCAATTAATTCAAAATAGTTCATTTGCTTGCTTGTTGGGTGAGGAGATGCGCTAAATCACAGCTGTTTTGCATGCCAACAAAGAGATATTTATCTCTTCTTGTAGCAACTCTAGTCAGAAGCAGGTTTTTACTACTGTATTAACATAGAGTTGGTTTCTGTCAAGAGCTATCTCCCCTCTCTTGCTGCCCCCAATGGCCAAGGTTAGGCGTACAATGCATTAGAAAAGCTAACATTTTGCATTAAGGCTGAGCCTACATAGGATCAATCAATCCCAATTTAGAAAAATAATGACCTGTGTTTTAAGCCGGTGATGTGTACACAACCATAGTTTCGAAACATTAAACCTGCTGCAGTTATGGAATCATGGGATACATGCAACCCACTATCCACTGTGATTTACCAAGAGGGTTCCTTTGAAGATTCCATCCATACATCAAGTAGGGGCAGTGGGGCACATAGGGAGACTTTCTTTTTGCTGCCCTACCACTTTCTTTTTGCTGCCTTGCCAAAATTCTTTTGTAAGTTTTTAACTTTTGGACATAGAGTTTAAGGGAAGCAGGGAGAATCCCTAGGGGTCAGGTTTTATGTTCATCTTACTCCTCCTGATCTCTCTCTTTCTCTCTCCCCACTACTTTACTACCCCATCCTATTTTCCTCAAAGAGAAGGAAGTTTCCCTGCTTATATGCTGCTACCTTCTCAGGAAGCCTCTGTGAAGGGAATGCAGAATCCTCTTATGAATCCCTTCTATTGGAGAAAGGGTAGATGCCCCCCCCCACCCACATTTTCAGTGAAAGGCCTGTTTAGTCCAGCTTCTAGTTGCTTTTCATTGGGTTCAAATTTTCAGCATAGGCCTTAATACATTTTAATCCTGACTGTGCATTTTTCTGTTGTGTCTCATCTCTGCCCCTAGAGTTAGGACTTGGGATGTCCAAATAAAACTGGAAAATTCAGCTGTAGAATAGGTTTCCACTGTTTGGTTTGATATCATAGAAAGACAGGATATAACTATAATAATCTATATGTATTAAAAAATGTGTTTGTGGTTTGGAGAATGAACCTGTACAGCAGGGTACCCTCCAGATGTTGTTGGGACACCAATTTTCAGCTCTAGTAGGCTATAAATTACAGGTCATTCTGGAAAGGAGGAAAAGACTCAGTCTTTTACATGGAAGACGCTTGATGCATATGGGGGCTGGGAAACATGGCCTGTTGCATTCCTAATTGCCAGCTCAATAATCAAGAGATGACAGTCCCAGAAACATACCAGAACTGCTTTATTTTCTCTCCATAAAGCAAATACACCTATATATTACCTATATTGCCTCCAAGAAGAAGAGTGAGAAATTCAAGCACACATTAGCAGGATCGTGGTTCTGGAGGCAGAAATTCAAGCACACATTAGCAGGATCGCCCGCAGTGAGCATCCCAGGGGGGCGGGGCAGCGGTCACCCCCTTCAAGGATGACACCCAGGGCTGACTGCACCCCCCGCACCCACTTCCTCCACCAGTGTCTGGAGGGGCAGGCTTGTCTTGGACTTTGTTAAGTGGGAATGGACCTCTTGGTTATGGAGGGTGATGTGGAGCTCCTCATCAGAGTGCCTGGTTGAGTTAACCAGTGTCTACATCCACCTTGCCACTGACAGTAGGCCCAAGAGCCCCACTGTTTCCATTATGGCCCACTACCCGAGGATCCCAGCCAGTGCAGCATTTGGCTGAGCTGGAAGATTATGAGTCGGGGGGTCTTGGAGAACATGTGTATGCAGGGGTGTAGCGGGGGGGGGGGCAGGGGGCTGGAACCCCGGGTGTACAATTTTTAGGCCCCTCCCCCCAGGAATCCCTGTCCCACCCTGCCTGCTGTTCTGACCACAGTTCCTTACCATGTGACAGGAAAGCAGTTGTTCTATTGACAGCTTGCCCATCATAAAGAGCAGAATGCCCACAATCTCTACAGTCAAAATGGCCTTTTATTTTTACTGTTGGTGACGTGAATTTTCCCCCTCACAATTAAGTGCGCTTGTTCCAATACTGCATGCCATGCATCCCTTTCTGGATGCTGTCACTGATATCATTTGAGAGAGAAAGGAAATCCCACAGCACCACTTAAAAGCCCTTTAAATGTTAAAATGTTTTATATCCTGAGAGGCTGATCTGGTGAACTTTTCATTTTAAAATATGCATTTTTAAAATATGGTAAGTTTTGGTGTTGCTTAAATATGAATCTTCATAGTGGCTAAAAGACTGAGAAGGAAAGCAGAAAGCTCCCAGTTTGAATCTCTTCTCTACCATGAATTCACTTGGTAGCCTTAGGCAATCTTCTTAACTTCTGCTCTAATCTGCAAAATGGGGGTAATACCATGCATTTAGCTTACAAGGCTCTTGTAATAATTACAATATATTGTATGTGAAATGCTTTGAATTGTTATACAGTTGCTAAGTATTTGTTGTTGTTTATATCTGATAGATTAAAAAAAATCAAGATTATTGTTTTTAATTGTCTGGAAAGGGCTTGAATTTATTTCAGAGTACAGTAATGCACTAGATTATTTCCTGCACATTTGATATTCAAGCTCTAGAACATAAAGCAAATACTGCTATCCTTTACTATTAGAGTACAAAATATCATAATGGCATCCTGATTTTGGCAGCTATTAATCTTAGCACTCCCTCAAGTCAATGAAAACACAACTTTATGTGGTGTACAATGACATTAAAGGCATACCTGTATTCAAAATATGCCTGTTTTGACAGAAGAGATAGAGATTTAAACAGGAGTTTCTGCTCTGGATCTGTTCTGTGGCATAAATGATGGATGCAGGGAAATAATACATATTTTCATTGCTTTCAAGTAATAGAATCTTCATTCCATTCATGGCCCTGGCAAATAGGAATGAAAGTGTGATTTCTGTCATGGAAACAGTTGCATGTCTTTCATTCTCTCACTGCAGAAAGAAAAAAAGGCGGCGGCAGGGAGGGGGGGGGAGATACAGTGTTGAGAAAAATAATCTGATTGATATCAATTTAGATGTACTCCTGAGTACTTCAATAATTGTTTTCCTGTGGCATCAAGACTTGCTCAGGGTATGTTCCACCTACAGAAAGGGCTGCGATACGAAGTGTCATTTAAGTAGCTCTGGCTATCTAGAGCTTTTGGGGCTTGAGTTCTTACTCCCACTGTCCTCATACTGTTTGGCAAACCACTTTTGAAACTGAGGAGATTCTCAAAAGCACCACATTATCCTTCCTGCTGTTTAAATATCCCCCTCAGAGTAGAACTTGAGAATACATCTTCATTTAGTCAAAGTAGTGGTGTTAAATTCTCGAGAATAATCTTTTGGAGAATATTCTCGATTAATGAGGTGTGTACATTTAAAGCAGCTGTGTAGACGACACAGAATTTACAGTTTGTGGAGAATCTTCTCCAGAGAATTTTCTGGCAGAGAATATTCTCGCCTCACATCCCTAGGTAGGAGTCAATGTCAGTAATTTCAATCTGAACTGGAACCAATACATTGATTATTGAAAACATGTTTATACATGATACTGACAGGATTATAGTTTTTTCATAATAACCTCTCTATTGCAGAAACATAGCAATATATTCATTAATAGCAATATATTTTGTACTTGGCAGGTCTCATACTCTCTCACACAACCACGTGCCACTTGCCCTGCAAGCTCTTTCAGCTGCAGAAGCTCAGCACTGCACCTGAAATGTCAGTCTTTTTAGAAAAAGAAGTATGTTGTCTGTTGAACCTTGACTATGGAATTAGATGTTGGTAACTTGACGAGTTTATTAATAAGGTTTTCTACAGATCTCTGGTAGAGCTTTTCATGCAGTTGTGCACCAGGGTTTCTCTTACTCCAAGGGCAAAGAAGGAAGGAGTGTGGGTAGGTGGGTGGGTTATCCTTAAAGCAGGGATAGCTAATCTGTGGCCCTCTGGATTTTACTGGCTTACAACTACCCTCATTGATCATTTGAGAAGTAGAATCCAACAATGTGTGTAGGGGGCA
Source organism: Zootoca vivipara (assembly GCF_965207765.1). Classification (NCBI taxonomy): domain Eukaryota; kingdom Metazoa; phylum Chordata; class Lepidosauria; order Squamata; family Lacertidae; genus Zootoca; species Zootoca vivipara. Next base: position 35,084,496 of record NC_142593.1, read on the forward strand.
TAGATTAGCCTATTTTGATTTAAAGGAATACTGTAGTACACAGCTAATTCACAGAGCCTAAATATAACACAGCTGATTTGCAAACAGGAAAGGGGCAGCTTGTTGCTGGTGATGCATCATACAGTATTCTTTGTTTTTTGAGCTTGAAATGCCTCCTGTATCTGGAGTCCATGGTGCTATCCAAGGAGAAGGGCTTTGGGTCTGATCCAGCAGGGCCCTTTTGTTCTTTGAAGTCTGAAATCAAGCTGAAAGCAATTCTTGAAGAGAAAAGTTGAATCCACCCGACATTTGATGTAATGTTTCACAAACTCATTTTTAAAATTGCCGAAAATCATTTCAAGTATAATGGAAGCAGTGTATTGTTAACTAGAATAATTTCTAATAGTGCAGGCTGCATAATGGGAGAAGGGCAGTTGCTGCCATAGGAAAGAAACCCAAATTAGAATGCATGTTCCTTAACCAAACCTTGTTGGCAAAGGTACCATTAATGTTGGGGGGAAATGTGTGTAGGAAAACAGGGAGTAAGGCTGCTTAGCCTTTCTCATCCACTGATTCTACCCTGCAAATGCAAATTATCTCCTACATCCTGCTTATTTAGTTTAGGTTCAAAACCACTGGGACAATTGCTTTGTAACTTGCAATTCCTCTCTTTATCCTCTTTGGTGTCTTTATGCGGGCTGCGGTGTGTGTGTGTGTGTGTGTGTGTGTGTGTGTGTGTGTGTGTGTCCTGAATTGTTGCAGTTTACTAACATTACATGCACTTATTGGAACCTAGGTGCTTGAGAACAAAGCACTGAATGTAAATGAAATACCACATTAAAAGCAGTTTGTTTGTTTTGTTTGGGTTTAATAGGGGGAGACCTGCTTTTAGAAATCAGGGGCGTAATGTGAAGTGTGGGGCCTCATTAGAACAGCCATTCTTGGAATCCCAGCAAAACACTTTACACAATTCACGCAGTTTTGTTTCTCTGCAACTAATTATTTTTATGTTCCGGTAATGCCCTGGGGCTTCAGAAGAGCTGATTTTACTCTTTCCATTTAGCGTAGGCCACAAATGCTTAGAATAGAGAGGTGAGTGCCTTTTCCTGCTCTTTGGCTCCAGCCAATTTTATGTTATAAACAAAATCAATTAGACTGGTGTTTGTCCTGACTGTTTCTCCTTCCTTTCCTTTCTGGCTGTTCAACCTGAATACCTTCTCCAAAGTACTCCCTCCTCCCTGCCCTTATCTACAATATTTTGTTAAATGTCATAATAAATTGATTGTGGGAGCCTTAAAGAGAAAGGGAGAATAGCTAGCGACCATGTACGCAGATTAAGAATAGAAACCAGAGCATGAAGAGATACTTCAAGCTTTTGCATTTTCCCCTGATGAGGCATTCCCTATTTATTAAAAATAAATTAATGCACTGCTTACGTTGGCCATTTTTCTGGCTATATCTATTTTCACCATTAATTAATGGAGAAATGAAAGATTGTGCACAGTAAGCCTTAAACAATATGAATGAATAGGAGAGCTGGGTGAATAGATCTCCTCCTTCCCCTCCTTTTAGAAGTACTGTATAAGGCAGTGAGGCTTGCTGCATAAATAAGCACAACAGTTTTGCCTCTTTCTTTTTACTTTTTATTCTTTCCAGTACTAGACTAGTCACACACAGCAGACAAGAAGAAATCAGAGCTCTGGAGTACTGGGCAGAATCTGGATCAGGTTAAGAAAAGTTGAAAACCTTTAAAATAGGGATAGCCAACATACAGTGGTAGCCACTCCAACTCCCATTTGCCTCAGCCAGCATGGCTTGTCATCAGGGGTGATGGGAGCTGTAGTCCAACAATATGTAGAGGGCACCATGTTGGTTACTTCTGATTTAACATTTCAGAAAATAAAAATAAGTAACCATTAACCATTAAACTAATAATATGAACATACAGATGACCCAACCACCAACATCCATATCTTCAATAAAGGCCTTGGTGAATAGGTGCGCCTTGAGTTGACAAGAAAGACTCAGTAATGAGAGTTACAGGTAGGTAGCCGTGTTGGTCTGAGTCAAAACAAAATAAAAAAAATTCCTTCAGTAGCACCTTAAAGACCAACTAAGTTTTAATTTTGGTATGAGCTTTCGTGTGCATGATGAAGTGTGCCTGCACATGAAAGCTCATACCAAAATTAAAACTTAGTTGGTCTTTAAGGTGCTACTGAAGGAATTTTTTTATTCAGTAATGAGACTGATTGACATACCTCCAAAGAGGGGGCCTTCTTTGTGGCAGCACCACAGATCCCATATTGAGTCAGTGCCTGACTGGTCATACCCATTGGCAGGACGGCAAGAAGGGTGTCCCCTGCTGATTGCAAAGTCTGGGCAGACAGATAAAAGGAGAGGTTCTCCTTTAAGTACTTTAGACCCCTGCAGTTGAGCGATTTCCTATGTCAGCATTAGGATTTTGAATAGGGCAGAGTAGCATATAGACAGCCAGTGCAGATCCTGGAGAATTAGTATTTTTGTCTCTGGTCTGATACATACGGTAGTTCAGCACTCCAGCATTCACATTCTGCACTAGCTGCAAACTTGCAGACAGTTTTCAAGGGAAGCCCCACTCTCTCAAGCTCTCGTCTTGAACAAGCATATATATTTTCCAAACTGAAAGGAGGACACAATGTAACATTATTTTAATACTTTGTTATTTTATTCTATTTTAAAATTATATCCCACTTATCCATCCCTGCCCAGGGTACCTTTAGGCTAACAGTAATAGTAAAACCATCAACAACATAAGGAGATCCCTGCTGGCCCATCTAGCCCAGCAACCTCTTCTTGCAATGGCCAACCAGCTGCCTATGGGAAGCCCAAAAATAGTTCCTTGGTGCAGCAACACTGCCCCACTTGAGCCCCCCAACTACTCATCTAAACATTTGTAAATAACTATTCGAAGCAAACATTTTCACATGTAAGCATACTGACATTTCAAGGTGCACAAGTCAGTGTAGGCAGAAAACTCCTACCTCATATCTCTTAAAACCCTCAGCATGGGCGTACCCAGGATCAAAACTAGGGGGGGGGGCAAGGGGAGGGGCCAAGGCACGGAAGGGGAGGGGCCACAAAGTGGGCGGGAACGGCAAACTCGCGCTCCGCCGGGCTGTGCCCCTCCCTAGAAGCAGGGCTGGTGGGCGGAAGCGGAGCCCAGCCCAGCGGAGCACGAGTTCAGCGTTCCCGCCCGCCGTGCCGCGCTCTCTGGTTCCCCGCCGCGCTTGGCCTTGCCAGAGGGCGCGACGGGGAGCTGGAGGGAGGGCGTAGCGCGGCGGGCGGGAACGGCGAACTCGCGCTCCGCCGGGCTGTGCTCCGCCTCTGCCCACCAGCCCTGCTTCTAGAGTAGGGCAGCTGCCCTAACTTGCCCCGTGGTGGGTACGCCCTTGACCCTCAGAACCAGCTATTCCATATGATCTCTGAGGAGCTGCAGTTTCTGTATTCAAGGATATGTTACTAAAAACAAACCTGATCAACACAGTGGGACATAGTCTGCAAAACTGAGCTGAGCTGAGCACAACAGCAGCTAACTACCGTAAGTCCATCTTGATTCCTATTGGCAATAAATTGTACCCATCAATGTTGGAAGGACAGTGTTGATGCAGACTATTGGGAGGGAGCTGCTGGGGAAGGAGATGCAGCTGCAGAAAGCGATCCTGAAGTTATTGTGGATCTTGGCTAGGGCAAGGGAGAGAAACCAGCCACCCCTAGACAAATGAATAGCCCACCAAGTATTTTCTAATTAAACAATAATAATTCACAGCGGTGGAGGAGAGTAAGAGATCGTGCTCCCACTTTGTTTTTAGGTACAGAAAATATGTTCTCAGTGTTTGAGGGTGTCTGTGGAGGGGTGCCTGGGACAACCAGACCGAACTGCACACACAGGGTTTCTCCCCTCCCATGCAAGGGATAAATCTGTAAAAATGTGCAAGTGGAGCCACTGAAGGAAATCTGCAGCAGCATGTCCCAGCCAGGCAAGATGAATGGCAGAGAGAATGGAGGCTATTTGAATACTGATGTGGCCCTCACTTTCTTCCATTTCCATTAATGACATGCTCATCAAGGGCAAACAATGGGACCGGCTGCCGGCGCCTGTCACACTGTGTGGGTGCTGGGAATGCCAGGCTGTCATCCCAGGGCTGCATTTAGAGACCTGCACGCTAATAAGAAGTGCTCTGTGCCATCAATGCAGACAGGTGCTTCCGAGGCTGGGACATGCTCCATTCCCTTCTCCCGTAACCCTCCTCTTCTGGCCCCCCTGTCAGACACCATGAAATGCACAAATTAACAGCCCCATCATGTTGGGCGGCTGCTGCTGATGGTGAAAGCAGAAAATCAAGTTGTCACCCAGGGTGCAGCTATAAAGCCACCGCCTCATTTCTCTCTGGGTGCCCTATAATAGCAAATGCCAGACAGCTGGATGGATGGGAAGCTTTAGATTAAGGCCCTGATGCATTCTGGCCAGAGAATTAGCACTGGTGTATTTCCACTTGGGTTATTTGTGCACAATGCAAACATCTGGAAAAAAGCCCAGGCTTAAGGGCGTATATATTACCTTGCTTCATCCCGCACACCATAAGCAATTAATACAACCAAAGTAGTAAGAAACCACACTAATTCCTTTCTCTTCTTTAATCTACCCTCCACAGCTCAAAAAATTCTCAATACTGGCAGTTCTAGACTTATTTGTGACTTCATGGTACTGAGGGGGCTACTTTTCTGTTTATATGTGAAAGATTGTGCCACAGTGCAAATTATTGAAGTGGATTACCTTTGGTCACATTTCTAAACTCAGTAGCTTCAGCAATCAATACAATCAATCAGGGAGGTGTTCCAATTTCTGACTCTTATCTTCAGGAAGGTAAGAAAGGAAAAGGCACATTTCTGGGTATTCCCAGTTTATTGCTTTACAACACTACTTACCCTAATATTCAGAGGCAGAAGTTAATTTAAGTCAGCATTAATTAATATTTTGATCTTGGAACATATTTTCAGTAGTAGGGCTCAGCTGTGGTACATCTGAAATTATAGTTAAAGTGGACTATCTTTGAGCATGTGCAGAATGTCCTTTCCTTCCTTCACCGTTGGGTGTCTATAACTAACTTCAGTTACCAATCACTGCCACAGTATCAGGATTTGGTGACACCTGGACTTTTAATAAATCTTATTTTAGAAACTAGACAGTAAGTCAGAGATAACACAGAGATAAAATCCAGACTATCAGAAGGTGGAATAAACAACATGGATGTACACTAAGTTCTACTGATACAACATTGATTGTCCAGGAATGGGCTCTTCAATAGATACACATGCATGTGTATATTTCGCTTGTGGTTCATCCAAGCAACTAACTCTGGTGCGAACTCATGAGCTAAAGTAACATTTCCTGAAAAATGTTGAGAGGATGAACTGTGACTAAGGTGAATGATCCATTCGGATGTAATGTTTTCACTTGTAGACATCTACACAACATTATGTACATGTGCAGACAACTAAACATTTTAGGACTAAGTGTGCTGTTTTGGTACTTTCAATTCCTGCAGCAGCCACTCAAGAGATGAAAGTGGTTTTAACCTATTGCAGCCTTCAAGGTTTTTTGGACCAGACAACTTGTGGATTTTGTGAATGCGTATATATCATCTTTCCAGGGATATTACAGACTGAATATATTTATATATACACTCTGTCTTTCATGCAGACACACAGCATCACTGTAATACTCGTCGTGGGGTTTTAACTCATCCAGAGATGACAACTGATCTTAAGATTCCTCAGTTGGGGTCCTGGCTAAATTCAAAAGGCCATCATCACTTCATGGGTGAAAAAATGAGACACCTGCTCATATTATATACCTAACACAGACAATACATTTATCCACAGAACGGGGAGAGGCTTATTCATAAATGATGGTGACAACTACCTTTAGCAGAAGTGTAAACATTTGCCCCACATGCTGCCCCATGCCATTGATAAGTAATGGAGAGGCCTGAGCCCTTCAGACTCCAGAGACTTTAATGACATAATGGGCATAGAACTTCCACATAAAACAGGAAGAGCAACTAACGAAACTTACAACATAAAACCCCCCTCCTGTCATTTTTATAGTAATAGTAAAACACTTTATTGAATTTATGAGCTACATAATGACTATGAAGAATGTAACTTGAATTAGAACCAACTTGGAAGTATAATATCACTATAAACCTTTTTCTATTAGCCTGCTCCTTTATTATTTTCTTCCATTGCCCTTTTTTTTTTTAAAAAAGGGACATTTACTTTCTTCAAGATTCTCCCTGGAATCTAGTTCACAATCTCTCTATAAATTCTAGGCTTTTTGAAAGGCTAAGAGCAGCACACAGTAGCATCATTTCAAGTTAAATAAAGTTTTGTAAAATATACAATACCATTTAAACAAAAGAGATATAGGATGTTTCTTTCATCATATATCTGACATTTTCAGATAAGACAATGCAACACAATTTCAGTTCTTTATTATTGTTTCCAGAGTGGTAGCCGTGTCAGTCTTTTTCACCGAAAAACAACAGTTTTGTGGCACCTTAAAGGTGAACAAGATAAACAAATCTATTATGGCATAAGGTTTTGTGGACTGGTATCTACTTCATCGGATGCATGAATTGTTAACTTGAGCTTTTTAAATAATAATAATAATAATAATAATAATAATAATAATAATAATACACGGTGCTTCTTTTTTATGGGGGGGAGAGAGTATTTCTACCAGTCTTACATTATTTAAAGGTGTGTGCATGTGAGTTAGAACAGAATCCAAGATAGGCTTGCTTTTTGTCTATCCATTTCTTGAGGTGTGATCTAAAACACTGTTGTTAAAAGCCGTGGGGCTATTTTATATCCAGAGCCATTATTTTTGTGGCCAAGTTTGTAAATGAGCAATTGCAAGTTGGGGGAATGTGCATAAGACACTGAGAGCAGGATGTTTTACTGTATTTCCCAATTCCGCTTTACTTCTTTAGTCTCTTGCCGTCTCCAAGGGATTTTCTGAAGGGCAATAAAATAAAATGGGTGAAACAAAGCCATAAGCCGGTTAAGTCTGAAAGACATGTCATCTCATCTAAAAAGAAGAAACGGACCATTTCCACACGTAGAGCTGACAGCAACGCCTGAGGTAGCAATAGTGCTATTCCATTTGATTTATAGAATAATGGGGTGACAAATGATGACAAAAATAAACTTTTACTGCACTGAACTGCTCCTTTATTTATGAAATTTGGCCAAGTAGTGAAATCTTTTATCTGCAAGTTGTAACATGGAGTGGAAACGAGCGATTATGGTGTGGTAATAGTAATCCAGTGATGGAGGCCGAGTCAGTTGGAAATGGATTGAAGTAAAATAACTACTGCACCATGATAAATGTGAACAGCGCTTTGCTGACAGATGATCTAACAGGTGTTCATAACAACTATATAAGAGGATTTATTTATGACCAGCCACAGCCGCAGCACTGTAAATCAGCTCCAGCAGCTGCACACCACTGAAACCAAGTCCCTGATGGAGGAACGGTGCAAGAACCCAAAGAACACAATTCACTCCAGAATTATAATCACCAAATAACACTTTTTAGGCAATTATACCATACTGCAGAAATCAGAATGACTTTCAATTACCCAAAGTTAAGCTGCCAACTAACTTTCTCAAAACAAACAAACAAGCAGTATACGGACAAGCATGGCAATATGGTGTTTTTAGGAGACAACAGTTGAAAAGCAGAACTTGATGGGACTTACACCATAGTAGGGTTTTGCAATATACGTACAGTATATGAATTTCTGACGCAGGAAAGCTGTACTAGAAGCCACCACATCATCTTATGGCAGGCACCACTGTTTTGAGAGTGAGAGGCTAAAGGCTCATCTACTCCACTTTTCCAGAGCAAGGGCCAAACTGTGTCCAATTCTGGGCACCACAGTTTAGGAAGGATGTTAACAAGCTGGAACATGTGCAGAGGAGAGCAACCAAGATGATCAAAGGTCTGGAAACCAAGCCTTATGAGGAATTGTTGAAAAGCTTGGCATGTTTATCCTGGAAAAGAGGAGACTGAGAGATGTGATAGTCATCTTCAAGTATCTCAAGGGCTGTCACATGGAAGATGGAGTAAGCTTGTTTTCTCCTGCTCTTGAGGGTAGAACTTGAACCAATGACTTCAAGTTTCAAGAAAGGAGATTCTGACTAAACATCAGGAAGAACTTTTCTGGCAGTAAGAGCTGTTAGAAAGTAGAACGGACTCCCTTGGGAGGTTGTGGACTCTGCTTCCTTGGAAGTATTTAAGCAGAGATTGGATGGCCATCTGTCATGGATGCTTTAGTTGAGATTCCTGCATTGCAGGAGGTTGGACTAGATGACCCTTGGGATCCTTTGCAACTATACAATTGTATGATTAACTCTAACTTGCAATATGGAATCCATATTTAAGTTAAAATAATGTTTTTAGCATCAGTATGGCTCAGCTGGTTTATCAGAAGAGAGCTGTGATGCATCTTATCTTAGGTAGGTAAGGCTGGATGAGGATCCACAAACTGATGCTCAATGAGCTAATCCAGTGAGTCATTTGCTCTGAGTTAGGATTGTTCAGCTCTACGTACCAACCAATGCATTTTAAACTATGTATACATCCTTGCATCAGTGTGTTCTATCTAATCACTAGAGCTGCAATATTTAATTGGTTATATGAATTGATTAAAAAAGATTAATCATGCAGACTAAAGAAGTACTTATGCAGATAACAAGTAAAAGCTGAAAAGAGGTTTTTGGTCACATTAGCCCACAGATTATTCAGAAATTGTCTATCAGCTTCCAGAATTGCAAGCTGTAAGTAGTAAACCAAGGTGCATGGTTCTTTTCCTTTTCAGCGTAACAACAATTTTTATTTCAAAACATCTAATTGAGATTTCATGTTTTAAATATTTTGAAAACAAGGTGATTGTCTCAAATACTCAAACACAAATATCTCAAATACTTCAACACAAAGTACTTCTCTACACTAGCTTAGGGCTCTGAACGGAAATGCAAAAATTAACCACCAACATGGTCAAGTGTTTTTCCAGAATCATGCCAGCAGGTGGTTGAACTAGAGCAGGGATGAGGCATCTGTGATGTTCCAGCTGATCGTTCTGTCAGCCTCAGCCAGCATGTCCACTGGTCAGGGATGATGAGTGTTGGAATCTAGCAAAGTTTGCCATTCCTGTACTTAAGAGTAAAAAATGCACACCTGCAGCAAATCATCTGTCCACACCCTTCTGGGTATGGTCAAAATGTAGTGATTTGTTGGTTGACAAAAGATACTCCTTCCAGATACACGGCCACATTTTCAGTGCTTTAAAATAAAGGTCTCCAGAAGTTCACAGCTTTCTGCTTTTGTTAAAACCTGATATTGGGCAGTACATAAAGGTTGCTTAGTCCCTCCCTAAATCTATCCTTCCTCTTTACTATCCCTGTCCTTGAAGACTGTAACTCCCTCCCCAGCCCATCAGTCACCAGTAATGTCAGATACATTACCTGTTTTACATCCTTTATGTCCCCCCAACCCAAGTTACTTTCCCAATATAGGGCAAGTGATGATTCAGTTTGACTCCATTACATCCTCCAAACTGTTATTAAAGCTATTTCTGGTACCCTTGCCAGAAATGGATGCTCTTCCACTTTGTGTTCCTGTTGCATCACCACCCCTCTGCCACATCATGAAGTCCTTGATTATCCCATGAAACTTTGGGCTACTGTAATAATCTTGCCTGGACGGCTCAGCAAAATGAAATTTCAAGTGCATCCTTCCAGCATAGCTCCACACTGAGGACTATAGAAGTCTCCATAGAAACAGTGTTTTTTTAATTGTTTTCACTATTCCTAAGACTCAGGGCCAAGTAACAATTTAAAAGAGAAGTCACAAGAAGGGCCAGTGATAATAACAGACCCTACCCAGTTGTGATACAATTGGCCAGAGAAAATAACCTATTACTGTCCAATTAAATATTTAATAAACATTAGCTTATTACTCAACTGGTAACAAGGTTCTTCACTAACAGGGAAGTTAATTACATATAGAAACCTTGTTAACGAAATAATGGGCTCAGGTAGAGTTCATAATAATTTATAGGATAATCCATTTCCTTGCCAGTGCATACATCCAAAGAGGATTGTTGGCAAGGTTTCATAGAATTGCTGTATAAATGAATTTTGGAGATCACCTCTGGTATTTTGAAATATATGGAAGCACAGTACAAGCTGTGCTTGCTTATCCAGCTCACTTCCTCAACCTGGTGCCCTCCAGATGTCTTACACTGCAACTCTGATTAGTCCCAGCCATTGACCACATTGTCTGAGGCATTTGAAGGGCACCAGTTTGGAGAAGGCTGATCTAGTAAGACCATAGCTGCCAAGTTTTCCCTTTTCTCGCGAGGAAGCCGATTCAGCATAAGGGAAAATCCCTTAAAAAAAGGGATAACTTGGCAGCTATGAGTAAGACACTTTTTAATCATTCAGCATATCAATCAACTTGTTCTTCAAAATGAAGCAAAGGTCCTAAATTCTAGTAACTCCAGTTCAAGCTCTTCAACATCAAACCTCATGATGATGAGCTGCCAAGATTCTGGTGCCTTAAAACTAGTTTTTCAATTGACGTTTTACTATACAATAGAGAAGTGCTTCTGTTTCCTAAAACAAACACAACGTATGCAGAGGAAACAGTCCAGCAGCTGGTGGAGCTGGGCTTCTGAAAAAGCAATGAGGTGCTAAAAAGGGAAGATTTCAGAGCTGGACTAGCTGAGGAAACTTTGGCACTTTCAGAAAGACTCCACTCCAGCAAAATACCAGAGAGGGTTTAAAGGTAGGGCAGCAGTCAACAGTTGGATGAAGCAACACGAAGAACAAATTAAATGTCTCCATACCTTTCCAAAGGAGTAACTGAAGTTTCCAAAAATAATGGATTGCCTTCTCCTTGTTGACTTTTGACAGCCTGACTGCATGTGCATAGGCACAGCTCAGCTTTCAATCTGCCCAATTCTCATCCATTGGCCTTTCTTTCTGTATCATCTGAAATGTGCTTGAGGAAGGGCCTTCTCAGTGGCCAAACCTAATCTTTGGAGCAGTTTATGAGAAAGCTTCATCTAGCTCTCTTGTTGACAGCCTTTCACACACAGGCAAAGCCTTTTTATTTAAACATTTGGCCCGCTGGGCTGACTTGTTTTGTTTTGCTGCTCTGCATTTTAACATGCATTTGTAAACTAGTTTTTGAACTAGCTGCTGTTTTTGTCTTGTCTTATCTGATTTTCTTGTGGCTTACCTGTTTTTGTTTATTAGTTATTTTTTATTGTAAATTTTATTGTTGATTGATGCTGTTGGTAGCTTGTTGTTGTTGGCTTGTTGGGCTGTGTATGTGATAAAGGGGAGCCATACTGGAGTGAAGGCGTCCTCTTCAATTTGTCTTTGTGTCAATTTCAGTCCATTGGTTAGCTTTTCTAGTAAAGCTGTTTCCCATACAATTTGGTACTAGTGGTCCATGTTCACTTCTGACAGGTCTCTCCAGTGTCTGGCTATGAAGCTTCTGCCTGCTGAGAGTAGGTGGTTTATAATCTCTTTATAATGCGAGTGTCCGTTATGATCTTGGAAAATGTTCAGTAGGGCCAGTTCTGGGGTGGCTCCTAATACCTGTTTAGTTATTTTGCCCATCTCTTGTAGGACTGCTGTCCAAAAGGTTTGGATTTTGGAGCATTCCCACCACATGTGGAGGTACTGCTGGATTGTTTAAGAAGTTGTTAGCCAGGGTATTTGGGTGTCCCCAAGTTTGTCTTGTATTTCTTGTGTCGGTATGGGTTTGTTGTTTATGTAGAAGTCTTTTAGATGGTGTAGGCCTTTAACTTGCCAGGTTTTTATCTGGAAGTTTTGTGCTGCGTGTTGGAATAGTGGGTGGTGAGCCAGGGGTGTTAGTGGGGCTGGGGACAGTTCGCCTGCTTTTCCGTCCCATGCTTTAAGCATGGACTGCATGAAGCTGTTTAGTGTTGTGGGAATTTTATTTAGTTTGTTTTGGAAAAATAGGTATGCTGCTGTGGGGGTGTTTTTGATGGTGTCTCTCTCCAAGTGGACCCATTGTTTAGTCTCATCTTCTAATCTAAAATATATGGGATTATGTGGTGTACTTGGTTGGTGATGTAATATGATTCTATGATTCTAAGGGAGGGTGCGGGTATTTGCGGCTTATTCTTGGCTTTTTGTGTGAGAAAATAAATGTAGAGAAACTATATTTATTGTTCTGTATGTTCTTTTAAGCACCTTTTAGGCAATTCTAAGTTGGTAGGCCCTCAAACCACTGCTGCTCTTGGCTTTGCACAAGTGTCAAGCACAAGCTAAAAGAGGCTTCTTTGGGCTTTAGTCTTAGCTTGAAATACCTCAGGGAAAGCATGTTCAAGTTGTATAGAAAATGTTTCACCCTGTGATTGAAAGTGGCAAGCCAGATAGCAAGCGTTAGGGGAAGTTATAGCCTGGGGGTAGCCACACATTTCCTTGTGCCCAGAATTTGTGCTCCGGGGCAACTGGGGTTATATAGCCCCAAGATCTCCAAGTAATCACCACATACTTCTACATTTTTTTACTCTTAGTCAAGAACTTGGCTATACTAGACTCATCACTGCAGTTGCTCCTGTTCTGTCTTCTATCACTCAATTTCAAACTCTAAAACAGCAGCACCATATGGAATTCCAAAAGTCTCTTGGCCCTAATATTTTTATTAGCTTGGCCAATCATATTTCCAAATGCTGTACCAACTCCTTCTGCAGGAACACAGTTTTGTTTGGGATCAGGTGAGATTCATATACTGTAGCTTGCAGACTTTTTAGTCCTAAGGTCATTCAGCCAGTTTCAGCAACTCCTGATTTTAAGCCAGGCATCCCCAAACTTCGGCTCTCCAGATGTTTTGGACTACAATTCCCATCTTCCCCAACCACTGGTCCTGTTAGCTAGGGATCATGGGAGTTGTAGGCCAAAACATCTGGAGGGCCGCAGTTTGGGGATGCCTGTTTTAAGCTGTCTGTGGGCAGGGACCAATCTTGTTATGCTTATGAAACAGTACTATGAAATTTAAAATAGTATTTTTAAATGTGTTGCTTATCCAATAAACCAACCACAATAAAGAATTAAAGTGTAGCCACGCATGTTTTAAAATATCAACATTTACATTCACATTTTTTAAACAGGAAAATTTGCCCTAATTAAAACACATTATCCAAATTGATTAATCTGAGTCTTTCTCCCATTTAACTGTGGTAGGTAATAGATTTGGGAATTCAGATTTAGTTCTCCCAAAAATTAGGATTAATAATAGATGCAACTATTTTATGTTACCTCAGGGTGTTCTATTTGAATGCATACAGTATCAGCACACACCTCATTCAGCTTGTTACAGGTAGGTAGCCGTGTTGGTCTGACACAGTCGAAACAAAACAAATAAATAAATAAAAATTCCTTCCAGTAGCACATTAGAGACCAACTAAGTTTGTCATAGGTATAAGTTTTCGTGTGCATGCACACTTCTTCAGATACTCATTCAGCTGCATAGGATAATGAACTTTTAAAGATACTCTCTCATTAAAGGAAAAGTGTAGAAAAGGGTATCTAAAATGTATTCATTTTACTCATTCAACCACGTTCGTATTATTCCTTTGCTAATATTTTCTACCTCTTAAAAAATTAGTGATTTATGTAGCAATGAATACAATCTTCCTCGTATTTGAAAACTGAAAAACATATTTAGTCGAGTAATAAAAATGAGCTTCAGCAAAACCAGAACTTTTAGGCATCACTGTGAATCACTATCACAGAATAAAAATTGAAACTTATAGGACTTTCCTATAACTTGGGCTTGCATAATAGCTAGGAATTTCCAGAGGTGGAGTAATTTTTTTTTCCATATTTTACCTGTTAGGTCAAAACCCTTGGCAAATAAATGAAGCTCTCTAGGAGGACCATTGAATGGGCATTGCTAAGCAACCACATTTTTCAGTTTGATGTGGGTCTTCCTAAAGCATCTTGAGTGATCCCAATGGCTTTCTATCCAACTAAACTCAAGAAGAGATAGTACTATCATGGTCTATGTGACTCTTTTTCATCCAGATTGGGTCAAAATTATAATTTTTATATTTTCTCTAGGCATCTTTTTATTATCTTCGAACTTCTCTCTCCTCCTCCTCCTCCTCTTCCTCTTTTTGCATTTTTTTAACTCAACATAAAATATATACATGAATACTTGCTGTGTCTTAGATAACCACCTCCTCTTTTAGGGAAGCTTAGTGATCTCCAGATAGTTGTGGCAGTGAGGTTGGATTTTTAGAATATGGTGAGTGGGTGCTGTCCGTAGGGTAGAAGGTACAGTAATTCTTTGTTCTGTGCTATAACGGAGTGACTACTTTGCCACGTAACCTGTATGGGGCCAATGCCTGTATTTATAAAAATTGGTTGAATGCAGTACCATGCCCACTTTACCACTATGTTTATCTCTATGCCTCTGGCTTATATACCAATTGCTTCTTAAGTAATCTGCAGTCAATATGAAAAAATGTTGTCTAAATCTGGCCTTAAATCAGACACTGAAACAGTTACTCACTAGTGGACCATTCAACAGAATTATACCATATAAATAGATTCATGTGCTTTAGCAAGACCATTACAGAACCCAATAAAATCAGACATGATATCAAGGATACATTCTCATGATTGTTATATAACTTCATTTATCAACTGACCTTGAACAACTTACATTGGCCAAATGGGGTAGTTCTAGAGTAGTAAAATGGAGACCTATTAAAAAGGCAAGATATAGAAACCTGTTCTGAACCATGGACAGCTCGTTGGAACAGGAGCTGCATAACTGGGATTTTTAAATAATTTAATAGTATTTGCGTATCTGAATATTAGTGACTTTCTCTTAATAAAACTTACATGGTCTCCTTTGACTATACAGTATGTGTGTTGTTTAGTGTTCCAGCGATTGGAGTGAGCTGTGTGACCTTTAGATACAAAACAAATTCTCTCTAAGCAGTTTTTAAACTCACATGAGCACAAACCTACTTCCTCTCTAGTTTACTTTATGTATTGGATGAGTAGGCTATTGACCATGGAAGATACAATAAATTGACTACAGTATACCAGTCTGTCCCTAAAGTGCCAGAGAATCCTAATTTTTTCTCTAGTATAGAGAAGCTGCTGCATAAAGCTAAATTCTATACCCAAATGATAATGCAGAAGAAAGTTGGTGTGATCACTTACATGTTATACTGGACAGAATACCGGTAGATACATTTCCCAAACCCATCACCTATGATGTAAATCTAAAATTAAGTCTTTAATAAGTAGACATGAAACTCATTGCAATTTTTGAAGCTTTCTAAAAAGTAGAAATTCAACACTTAGGTTCTCAAGTAATAATCAAGTTGTAATAGAAATTTTGTTTTTAATAGCTCTCAGAAGAAAACAAATTGATCATAACATGACTTCATTAGAATCTCAATTTTTAGAAAATTATGTCAGCCATGAGGAACAATTAGATACAAATATATGCTCAAGTACAGAAGCAGATAGTCTCCGGGATATAAAAACTGCAAAATTTTATCTCTCTCAAACACTCCAGTACAATCAACACTGTGAAGGTGCATGAAGTAGTTTTCCATATTGATTTCCTTGAATTTTATTTTAAGTGTTCTGAATAAGCTGATTTCCCCCCAGTACCTTATTCCTCAGTCTTTTATTGTTTTCATGAGAGAAAACAAAACATGAAAATGAGGAAAGCAGGAGGAGTATGAGGCTAGGAAAAACACCTTGTAAATAACATTTATGAATTTAGCTGACAGTAAAATACATGTTTCTTTGGTTAGAAAGCAAGCAAGAGGGAAAGACGTGAAGTACTTGCTTGTGTGTGATAGATGCACACTACAGCATTCTAAAACAGGAGACAAGAATGTCAAGAGTGTATTCTTCCCCCACTGCCAGATGGAAAGGCTATTATTATAAATGAAAGGCAGCAGTAGTGGATGCCAGGCACTTTTGTTGTGTGCCAGATTCTGAAGTCCAGATGTAAGCAGGTTACCCCTGGGACAGGACAGGCTTCAGCTCCCGCAGCAGAATAGAGCCAATCACAGTTTTCTCGGTGTTTATGATGAGCTGTGCTGTAGACCCTTCTTCCATCTCCACTGTGACTAGCAGCAGTGACCCACTATGCACCGTTTTAGCTGCAAATCTAGAGGATGGAAACAAAATCTGTGATTACCTTTTGTACAAAACAAAACAAACTCACAAGTGACGTTTTCCTAATTCAATGAAGTTATATATCACAAGAATTTTTTGTAACAAAATCCCCAAGTCATGAACACACCATAGCACAATACAAATACAACTTCATAACGGAAATAGAAGAAAATTAAGAAAGCTTAAAGCAGGCTTTAGAAGGCAGTCAGATTTACACAATCCCTAATTTTTATATACCAACAACCTGAACTTTGGCTGAGAAGCAAACAGATTATTAGGCAACACAAGTATTGAATTATTCAAAATACAGTAATCCTATTAAAATAGATTTAAAATTAGACAGCTAACCAAAGTTACCAAAGTTAACAACACAGCTCAATAGGAAAAGTCTTTCTCTTGGCACATAACCTCACACGTGGGAACAGGACTTCCAAAGTAACAAATCTTTCCATTTTTATTTATCTGATAATTAATATACTTCTAAAAACTTTATATAATGAAAGCAAACTTGAGATCTAATCTTCCAATACTAAATTCCAAAACATGAAGAACCTACTCATTACATGGAATTAAAAGCAAAACTAGTATCTTAAGCACTGCAATTGACTGAAAAGCCATTTTAGGCACAATGAACTTCTGTCAATCCTGTTAATTCATTCTGCATGCACAGCGAGACCCTAGAGACAGAAAGGGAAGGGAAGGCAACAGCCCATCCATGTTCCACAAAGCATACTACCCCCCTTTTTTTCAAAGAAGAAGAAGAAGAAGAAGAACCACCCAGAGAACAACAAAGTTGCTGCACATGGGCTTTTGAAAACACTAACAAGTGTAGAGCAGGTCTGTGACCCTCTGTGACCCCACTTTGCAGGGCCAATTCCCTCTCCCCTTTCTGAATGACACGTGTCTGAATCAGAGCCATCTGCCTCAATTTGCGCAACATCTTCAGCCACAATAGGACCCAGTTAGCCCTGACAACGGCTCACAATACATAAAAATAAAACTGCTGACAGCACGCCATCAGCTATTCAAGAGCAAACCAACTGGTCAGTGTCTCATGTCTGACAATTAGCATGGGCCTTGCACAGCGCCTCCTGGGCTCCTTAGGGATCTGTTTAATTACCATCAACATAAAAGAGGGAGTTTATCAGCAGATACTCAAAAAGCTTCACTCTAGACTTAATTAAAATATTAGCCTCTTCAGCAGGAAGCAGATTCTCTTTAAATGAAAAGTAATTTCTTTTTTAAAAAATTAAGCATATCAACCTCAAAATCTTGTAACACATTACACTAATTTAGGAAACATAAGTCATCCTTAAATGTCACTCTTCTCACAGGTCAGTATATTTCTTTTATTCAGATTAGATACACAATTTCCACTCTTTATATCCAATAAGAAACTAAATCTCTATCCAATGAAAAGATTTCAAAGAAATACAAGCAGTCCCATTTAGTATCTTTACCATGATGTTAAAATCTATGTTTCTCCCATCAATTTGGAAAGGGTGATAATTATGTAAACAATAGTCTTATTAGTCTCTTTATTTATTTAACACTTGTGTCTTGGGACTACAGAGAAACAGATTATGCCTGAATTCACACAATTAAAGCTCCAGAGCTGGGGCTTCCTAGCCCCAAGGCTAATTTTACTCCTGTTCTAGCCTAAACTGCAAGTGATATAAAGTCAATGTTATTATAAAAGCAAACATAGCCCAAAGGCACAATGAGGGTCAATTCTGGCTGGGTGCCTTTGTGTGTCGTTTAAAGCAATTAGATAAGGAAAATTTATTTGAAATGAATACTTCAGAATGCCTTTTTAAAAAGAAGATACTGTTGTCAACTAATGAGTCAGTGAATGCTATCTTAAACTAAAGTTCTAAGTTCCAGTGTAGCATGGATTAATGTAGCTTTTGTGTCTAAGGAGAACAAATGTTGGGAGCACTTACTTAACTGATATCAGATGACTAGTAGAATCTCACATGACACTTAACTGTTTTAAAAAATCTATTTAAAAAGGAAGGCAAGTTTGGCTGCAAATGATTATGGACAGTGTAAAGTAAACACCTCTTTACTAATATCTAATCAACTTGCATAGTAGACATTTGGCAAATACAGAACACAGTACTCAAGGACACACGTGGTCTTATGTGGCATGGCAAACAATGGCTGAAACTATACTAGGCAATAGGAAACCGATTTGTTTAATTCCTGGCCTGGTTTGATCACATACAAAAATGGAATTGCGGTGGTGTAAGTGTTCAGCTTTTAGCAGGTGTAATAAGGGGAGCTGAACCCTCTCATGGATCAATGCCTTGTCATGGCGAAGGGGCTTGAATAACTCAGAGAAGCTATGAGCTATGCCATGCAGGGCCACCCAAGATGGACAGGTCATAGTGGAGAGTTTTGACTAAACGTGATCCACCTGGAGAAGGAACTGGCAAGCCACTCCAGTATCCCTGCCAAGAAAACTCCATGGACAAAGACAACAGGCATATAAAAGTTATGACGCTGGAAGATGAGCCCCTCAGGTCGGAAGGCGTCCAACATGCTACTGAGGAAGAGCGGAGGACAAGTACAAGTAGATTCAGAGCTGATGAAGCGGCTGGGCCAAAGCCGAAAGGACGCTCAGTTGCGGATATGCCTGGAAGCGAAAGGAAAGTCCGATGCTGTAAAGAAAAATATTGCATAGGAACCTGGAATGTAAGAACCATGAGTGGAGGTAAGCTGGATGTGGTCAAAAATGAGATGACAAGAATAAATATCGACATCCTGGGCATCAGTGAACTAAAATGGAAGGGAATGGGCGAATTCAGTTCGGATGACTATCATATCTACTACTGTGGGCAAGAATCCTGTAGCAGAAATGGAGTGGCCCTCATAGTCAACAAAAGAGTGGCAAAAGCTGTAATGGGATGCAATCTCAAAAATGACAGAATGATCTCGATACGAATCCAAGGCAGACCTTTTAACATCACAGTAATCCAAGTTTATGCACCAACTACCGGTGCTGAAGAAAGTGAAATTGACCAATTCTATGAAGACCTACAACACCTTCTAGAAATGACACCAAAGAAGGATGTTCTTCTCATTACAGGGGACTGGAATGCTAAAGTAGGGAATCAAGAGATAAAAGGAACAACTGGCAAGTTTGGCCTTGGAGTTCAAAATGAAGCAGGGCAAAGACTAATAGAGTTCTGTCAAGAGAACAAGCTGGTCATCACAAACACTCTATTCCAACAACACAAGAGACGACTCTACACATGGATATCACCAAATGGACAGCATCGAAATCAGATTGATTATATTCTCTGCAGCCAAAGATGGAGAAGCTCCATACAGTCAGCAAAAACAAGACCTGGAGCTGACTGTAACTCAGATCATCAGCTTCTTATAGCAAAATTCCAGCTTAAACTGAAGAAAGTAGGAAAAACCACTGGGCCAGTAAGATACAATCTGAATCAAATCCCTTATGAATACACAGTGGAAGTGAGGAACAGGTTTAAGGATTTAGATTTGGTGGACAGAGTGCCTGAAGAACTATGGATGGAGGCTCGTAACATTATACAGGAGGCAGCAATGAAAACCATCCCAAGGAAAAGGAAATGCAAGAAAGCAAAATGGCTGTCCAACGAGGCCTTACAAATAGCGGAGGAGAGGAGGCAAGCAAAATGCAAGGGAGATAGGGAAAGATACAGGAAACTGAATGCAGATTTCCAAAAAACAGCAAGGAGAGACAAGAGGGTCTTCTTAAATGAGCAATGCAAAGAAATAGAGGAAAACAATAGAATGGGGAAAACCAGAGATCTGTTCAAGAAAATTGGAGATATGAAAGGAACATTTCGTACAAAGATTACCATAATCAAGGACAAAAGTGGTAAGGACCTAACAGAAGCAGAAGACATCAAGAAGAGGTGGCAAGAATACACAGAGGAATTATACCAGAAAGATATGGAGGTCTCGTACACCTCAGGTAGTGTGGTTGCTGACCTTGAGCCAGACATCTTGGAGAGTGAAGTCAAATGGGCCTTAGAAAGCATTGCTAATAACAAGGCCAGTGGAAGTGATGATATTCCAGCTGAACTGTTTAAAATTTTAAAAGATGATGCTGTTAAGGTGTTACACCCAATATGCCAGCAAGATTGGAAAACTCAGCAATGGCCAGAGGATTGGAGAAGATCAGTCTACATCCCAATTCCAAAGAAGGGCAGTGCCAAAGAATGCTGCAACTACCGCACAATTGCGCTCATTTCACACGCTAGCAAGGTTATGCTTAAAATTCTACAAGGCAGGCTTAGGCAGTATGTGGACCGAGAATTCCCAGAAGTGCAAGCTGGATTTCGAAAGGGCAGAGGAACCAGAGACCAAATAGCAAACATGCGCTGGATTATGGAGAAAGCTAGAGAGTTCCAGAAAAACGTCTACTTCTGCTTCATTGACTATTCAAAAGCCTTTGACTGTGTCGACCACAGCAAACTATGGCAAGTTCTTAAAGAAATGGGAGTGCCTGATCACCTCATCTGTCTCCTGAGAAATCTCTATGTGGGACAAGAAGCTACAGTTAGAACTGGATATGGAACAACTGATTGGTTCAAAATTGGGAAAGGAGTACGACAAGGTTGTATATTGTCTCCCTGCTTATTTAACTTATATGCAGAATTCATCATGCGAAAGGCTGGACTAGATGAATCCCAAGCCGGAATTAAGATTGCTGGAAGAAATATCAACAACCTCAGATATGCAGATGACACAACCTTGATGGCAGAAAGCGAGGAGGAATTAAAGAACCTTTTAATGAGGGTGAAAGAGGAGAGCGCAAAATATGGTCTGAAGCTCAACATCAAAAAAACCAAGATCATGGCCACTGGTCCCATCACCTCCTGGCAAATAGAAGGGGAAGAAATGGAGGCAGTGAGAGATTTTACTTTCTTGGGCTCCTTGATCACTGCAGATGGTGACAGCAGTCACGAAATTAAAAGACGCCTGCTTCTTGGGAGAAAAGCAATGACAAACCTAGACAGCATCTTAAAAAGCAGAGACATCACCTTGCCGACAAAGGTCCGTATAGTTAAAGCTATGGTTTTCCCAGTAGTGATGTATGGAAGTGAGAGTTGGACCATAAAGAAGGCTGATCGCCGAAGGATTGATGCTTTTGAATTATGGTGCTGGAGGAGACTCTTGAGAGTCCCATGGACTGCAAGAAGATCAAACCTATCCATTCTTAAGGAAATCAGCCCTGAGTGCTCCCTGGAAGGACGGATCGTGAAGCTGAGGCTCCAATACTTTGGCCACCTCATGAGAAGAGAAGAATCCTTGGAAAAGACCCTGATGTTGGGAAAGATTGAGGGCACTAGGAGAAGGGGACGACAGAGGACAAGATGGTTGGACAGTGTTCTCGAAGCTACAAACATGAGTTTGACCAAACTGCGGGAGGCAGTGCAAGACAGGAGTGCCTGGCGTGCTATGGTCCATGGGGTCACGAAGAGTCGGACACGACTAAACGACTAAACAACAACAAGAACCCTCTCAATGCCTGTTTATTTACCTATCCAGAGCCTCTTCCCCTCAGGCACTTTTTATCCAACCAAGTAGTCTTCAGGTATTATACGGTAGCTTGGGTGAGGGGGAAAGAGGCAGGAAGGATGGACTGCCAGAAGGTAAACTAGGAGGGAAGGTTCGCCACCCCATGCTCCAACCCTTCTCTTCCAGTTTTGCAATAATATTCAAGGCTTCATTCATCACGTTATATGTGATTAGGAGAGACTCAAATCTAAAGAAACTGCTGGAATCACATGTACTTTGTGGTGGAATTTCCTATGTCCCTTAATAAAAATATGTTTCTTGGAGACAGTAGGCATCTTTGAATGTTGAGCCTGTTTCTGTGACAAGTTCAAATGTCAGTAAATCATGAAAGTTTGTATTAACTCATGAAAGATTTAATATAATGAAGCAGCTGAATCACAACTGAGATAATACATATACTATGACAATAAAAGCAATGTTCTCTCATCAACAGAAGTGAATCTTTTGTACAGTAAGTGTCTGGTCATCCTAAACACATAAATATATTTCAACACTGCAGCACCTACTGCTTCATTTCTCCCCAGAGTACATGGAGTTCCTACAATGGAAAATAGTGCAGAACAGACACAAAACACAGAATGTAATTGCTTTAAGAATACGATGGCCTCACAGTGGTCTAATTAGGAGACTTAACAAACATGAAAATATAGTTAAATAATTTCCTCACTAAGGCACATGGTAGCTTCATTTGGACATAAAGCTGAAAAATGGTCTAGGACTATGTGAACAAGCCTACCCCTACCCTTACCCCTAAGTGTGGCCATAAGGAGACGACTGGAAACTTTCACTTCTGTTTTTAGCTAACCACAGTGCAGTGTTATGTCTAAACCAGGCTAACTGTGCTTGGTCTTACCTATAGTGTATGAGGTATTAGGAGAGGGGTAGTATTTCTGGTGGGGGGTATGTCCTGCTCCTTCTGCAGTAGTTTGTGCACCTTTGGTCTCCACCCTGCACTCAGCATTCACCTGTGGCTCTAAGAAGCTGTCAGCATATGTCTGTCAGCAGCCACACACTGGGAAATGGCTTCATCTGGCTGGCTAAACCAGGTGAGGATCAAATAACGGTACTGCTCTAATGTAGTTTTTTTTTCTTGTGGGCTGGCACAGCTGTCCTTGTTTTTGAGTAAAATGCAAGTTGTTTATTCCCTAGTATGAAAATGCATGCAAGCATAATATGAATGATGTTATAAAACCATGTAACTGTAGAAGCAGCATTCATTCTCTCTTCTGAATGATTATACAAAATCAGTATGGAACATAGAAAGCAGATTCTTTTATCTATGCCTTCCTCCTTTGTCATATGCAGCTGTACAGTTACGTTATTTATCTCTACGGATACTGGTTTTTTGTTCTACTCTAAGAAAGATGATAATTTGATTGTATTTTAACTGCAATAAAATTTTGACATAAAGTCTGAAATAGAATTGTTTTATAGATTTCAGATAAAGAAGAAAAAATATTATCCATAAGCATATATATAGTCATCCTCCCCACCCCACCCCACCCCAATTCATGTCACAAAGCCGTGTCTAGTACAGGAGTAGCCAATGAGGTGGCTGCCAGTTGTTGATTGAGCTTATGTGAGTTGTAATCTAACAACATCTGGAAAGCACCATGTTTGCTACGCCGGTCTATTAAGAAATTGATCACAACACCAACACCACGAAAAAATTAAGCCATTGCAACTATTATTAGTGCTTTCCATGCTTTTACAGTGCAGATAAGGCTTGCAAAGTTTCAGATTTCTAGAACACATTGTAATAAAAGTCCAGTACTAATTAAAATTTAATTTTTTTAGGGGAGGGAGGGACTTGAGACTTCAAACAACATACAAAATGTTTGCATATAAAAGTTTCATTAACACTTATTTCTACTAATACTGCACACTTTCTCTATTTTTTTAGAATAGTCTGTAATTCTTCTTAGTTCCTTTTCTCCTCTTTTCAGATTTGCTAGTCACCAGAGGCTGTTACAATGGCCCATTCATGCTAAAACTTTTCTCCCCCTACCTTGTACATGAAGCCTTCAATTACTGCCTGCTGAAGCAGACAGAATCCTATTAGTAAGAAAGACGATCACAAGATGCAATGCCCAGCCCTAGCTGTATAAAAATAATTAGCCCAAAGTTGACAAATGTGTAATGAAGTTGCACAATGAATGTATTTAAGAAATTTCCTGTGAATTAGTCTTCTAATCCCAAATACCAGAATGAAAGGTTAGAACATGTAATGTTGTACGGTATTAGGGCAGAGAGACCATATATTCTGGTGTATAAGACGACTGGGCATATAAGACGACCCCGAACTTTTCCAGTTAAAATATAGAGTTTGGGATATACTCGCCATATAAGAAATACGACCCAGCGTATAAGACGACCCCCGACTTTTGAGAAGATTTTCCTGGGTTAAAAAGTAGTCTTATACGCAGGAATATACAGTATATAAATAATTGATAACATCAGTACCCTATAGCTGCCACAAACCCTTCAGTGGATATCATGCAAACCAAAAGAAAGCGTTATTTTCAGCCAAGTCTTACTCAGAGTAAAACAGCTGTGTCCATTAACTTCAATGGATCTATTCTGAGTAGGAGTAGAACTGAGCACCACCCAAAGTGATCCTATGTGATTCTCAAAGTGATCCAATTACGTGTCATCTATGACATAAAAAATTATGGGGCATTAACAAAGTTACTGTTAGGAGGCAACTACTGTATATTTTAAAAGTGAAACATGGTTTCTAGTCCCACATTTCTCTTGTAATATAAATGTACATCGACTGGAGAGTAGTCATACCTCGGGTTAAGTATGCTTCAGGTTGAGTACTTTCAATTTAAGTACTCCGCGGACCCGTCTGGAATGAATTAATCCACTTTCCATTACTTTCAATGGGAAAGTTCGCTTCAGGTTAAGTACGGACTTCCAGAACCAATTAAGTACTTAACCTGAGGTACCACTGTATTTGCAGTTCAACTCTTCTTTCAGCAATAGATCCCCTCCTTTAATCTCCCTGGGGGTGTTGCTACAGGGGAGAATTGGTGGGAGTAGTTAAAACACCTTGGTTCTCTACAAGCATCCCACTTCCATGTCACCTTGACAAATTTAGGTTGGGGAATATTATGTCTGACAACATACTACACAGTTCTGTTTTAGCCTAAAAATATAGTTATCCCAAGACAGGTTATTCTGAGCTCCCTCACAGTAACAGGAAATGATGTGGATACATCTAAATCTACAGAGTGGCTCCTTCCATTGATAGGTAGAGTGACCCCAAGATGAGCAAGAGCTACATGTATAATCTGAGCAAACACACACCTCCAGTCTGGTGGCCATATTTCTATTATTTTATTATAATAGTACCTAAGTATATTGAAAATACAATTCAGTTTGTATTTTAAAAAAACCCAAAATGATACATTTTCCTTTTTAATACATCATTTATGCTATTGTGATCAATTCTTCCTATTAAAAAGGTTTGGCTTCTCTAATTTTTCACTATATATAGCTTTAAAAGGAAAATAAATTAAAAAGAAATTAGAATTGTTTACTTTCCATCTAGCAGAAGCAGCTATAAAACTCAATTTGCAAAACTGAATATGGTGTTTTAGGGGGAAAATAGTTTCCCAAATAATTCATAGTGGTTTAAACTTAAACATAACACTGGTTTGCAAACATGAAATGCATTATGTTTAAAGAATTAAACCACAAAAAGAAAGAAAGTGATCAACTTATTTTGTACTTTATAATTTCAGATACAGAAGCAGTGCTGTCCTCTAGTGGACGGCAAACGGGATGGTAGTACAACCTATTTTGATTCACTTATACATCCAAAAAGTTAACTAGCAAGCTTCCAAATAGTACCTATCTATCTAATCTATCTATCTATCTATCTATCTATCTATCTATCTATCTATCTATCTATCTATCTATCACTATTTGTATTTAATTGATATTGGAGTTTATTTAAGCATTCAAAGAAAAATCAGAAGAAAATATGATTGAAGGTGCACATTATAGCAGCGTATTGGTGTAACAGCCGAAAATGTTGTATTGCTTGGTAGAAAAGGAACAGATTGCAGAGAAAAGTTAGATGACAATAGCAAATGCATATTTAGCAGCATAAACCGGTACAATGTATAAAGAAATGTACAGTGGTGCCTCGCAAGACGAAATTCATTTATTCCGCGAGTCACTTCGTCTAGCGATAATTTCATCTTGTGAAGCGCAGTTTGCCATAGCAAAAAAAAAATTGTCTTGCGAAGCGCGGCCATAGAAAACTTTGTCCTGCGAGTCACCAAAAACATCGCAAAACGCTTTCGTCTTGTGAGTTTTTTGTTGCACGAGACATTAGTCTTGCGAGGTACCACTGTATTCTGAAATACATTCTTTCCATTCATTTAGCACAAATAAATTGTTTGGTTTTTTAAAAAGAAGAAGTATTAGTGTTCTGCAAATATCTGATATTTAGCAAAAAAGACTTCTAGATAGAAGCATAATAAAGAGGCATAATGATCATGATACTTATGGGCATATATTCCCCCTACTCCATTAAAAAATAGAGGAAGAGGGAAATACTTCATCACAACATTGGCCATGATTACCAACATCTCCATTAAAACAAATCAGTTGCTTCCCTATTTTTATTCTTTTGGTTTTCTACGTACAGTAAGTTGGGAAAATGTACAGGGCATTTCCTTAAGGAGTTGTGCAAAAAATGGCCTGGTGCTTTATTAATTACTGGAGGAGTGATAGGCAATGGGTTTAAAACTGGTGGATGGTCATTAACTATCTGGGGAAAACTGTTTGAAGGTAATTCCCAACTTCAGTAGTCAATTATAAGGCAGATAAGAATAATTAATACCATGGTTTAGGTAATTTGAAAACTGAGTGCCATAATGGGAAAGGTCTCACTGCTTTACGGATGTATTTTGCTTTGATCAACTGAACAGTTAAAAGACCAGAAGTGGAAACAGTTACAGTTTAAAACAAAATTAGTTGGTCTCTAAGGTGCTACTGGACTGCTTTTTAAAAGTATTTGACTGTGTCACACCCCTGACACTACATGACTTTAAAACAAGTCGGTATAAGAGTTAATGGCTACAAACGGACCATTAACACATTCTAGGTTGGAAAACTAGGTGTTTTTAAATTATAAACATTGTTAATATTATGGAATTGTTCCCACAACTGTTCATAGAAGACCAATAACTCGGTTGGAGTATAAAATAGCATTGGACACATTTAAGAAGAGTCTTCTCATTTTAATTCTAGTACCCCAGCAGTCAGGTTTCCCTTATCTTATGGATCTCTCCCCTAGAGTATCAGTACAGGTTTTGCTCAGATCTGTACGAATAGCTAAAATTACAGCTTGGGGCAAAAAAAAAAAAAAACAAAAAAAAACCAAACCCCAACCACCCAGCAATATTAGCTGGTAGCACTGGGGCTTTGTTTACATTTCATGCACCATGTAACTTGAGTCACTTGCTTTTTGGTACGCAAAACCCCGACTACTGCTTTCCTATGATCTAAATTATGTGAGCTGATTTACATAGATGGAGCAGTGCTATTTTGCAACAGGGGTTGTTATTTATAGCCTTTGTGTCCCTACTATTCTACTGTATAATTTTATGCGCCAACCCTGGACGGGTTTTCTTTTGTGTACCCTGCTATTTCTGTAGCATTACTTCCACAATCGCATACTGGAAGAGTAGCTTTCACACAGCACCACAGAACTGTCAGATGTTCATAGAAATTTTACTCTCCAGCAATGGCCTTGGTATTCATGGGATCATTGATTGATTGATTGATTCTATGATTGATTTTCATTCAAATGAACTGCGGCTTACAAACAATAAATAACTAACATAAAAGAACATCACAAGTACAGCATCAATCATATAAAATAATTAACAAATCATAAGTAAACAATATATAAAAACACTATTAACAAAGCCTCTACTAAACAATAAGCTAAACATCACCATTACACCAAAAGTCATATTATATGATTAACAAATCAATATGGCATTAATGCCCTATAAAACTACAGTGGTACCTCTGGTTAAGAACATACGTTCCGGTGGTCCGTTTTTAACCTGAAACTGTTCTTAACCTGAAGCACCACTTTAGCTAATGGGGCCTCCTTCTGCTGCCGGAGCATGATTTCTGTTCTCTCATCCTGAAGCAAAGTTCTTAACCTGAGGTACAATTTCTGGGTTAGCTGAGTTTGTAACCTGAAGTACCACTGTATATTAAAAACATTAACAAAATAGCAACTAAAAAAATAAGCTAAGCACTGTTAAGTTCATATCGATGCTTTCCACACCCTGATTTATAATCTTTCACCCTATTCAGTTCATTAAAATATACATAATGCCTGTAGCTCAGCCAGGTGCTACACCGGCTGGGTCCTTGGGTACTGGGCCATGGTGAGAACAGTTATGGTCTTCGACCTGTCGCTGGTGGCAAGGTGGATGCTGACTCTAGGTAGCCCACTCAAGTGCTTTGATGAGGAACCTGTCCACGTCATCCTTGATAACAGGAGGTCCATTCCCAATTGAGGAAGTCCAAGACAAGTCTGTCCCCCCACTGAGCAGCGATCCTGTTGACATGTCCTTGAACTTCTCACTCTTCTTCTTGGTGGCAAAATAAGTGATACATAGATGTATTCGTTTTGTGGCAAGGAAACAAAGCAGTTTTGGTATGTTTCTTCGTTATAGAGCTGGCATTTGGGAATGCAACAGGCCATATTTCCCAGGCCTCCATAAGCATCTTCCATGTAAACAATTGAGTCTTTTCCTTCTTCTCAGAATAACCTACAATTTGCAGCCCACTAGAGCTGAGGATTGTTGGAAATCTCCAAGTGCTGTGTGGATGGCCTGGCATTTTGTTTGCACCTGCAGTGTGGTTTGGGTACTGCCACTCCAAATCCCCTTCTCCTCCTGCTGTGGTTTCCCTGTTTTCAAGATGCAGTCTGACGTTTATGCCACCTGGACCAAACCCTGCAACTCCTGCGCAGCAGGTGATGGTGGGCAGCCACATCAGGTCCACATAGGAGCTAGGCTGGTACTCACCATGCTTCTGCTGGTCGCTGTCATGCACCTGGCTGAAGGGCACAAGCAGTTGGTCTGCAGAGCTATGGCCTTGTCTGGGAAGGCATATGCCCCAGCCAGGTCCCCCTGCAAGGAGGAGTGCTCTTCCCTTTGACTTAGTTGAGCTGCTGACGTCTCTTGCAGCTCCTCCAAAGCGCCTCACAGGGTTTCCTTATGCAAAGAAGTCGCAAGCAGGAGTGGCCTTTTCTGCGGTGGCACTTCTTCCCTCATCAGAAGGGCCTTGATGTCTAAGATTCAGGGGTGACACTCAGTTCAGCACAGCCTGCAGATGAGAGTAGGAAGAAGCCTGCTTGGCAAATGCTTCTTTCTTTCTTGTTCTCTCTGAGAACCAGTCCTTGAATCTTGTCAAGGGTTCTGAAGACTGTCCTTAAGAAGTGGAACATTAGTTTCAAAAGAAGCTACTGCTAGGAGGTGGAATTCATGCCACTCAAGCATCAAATGCCTGAGAATACTTAAACTATGAATTCTACTAGTCTTGCATTCGTACATGATCCTGGGGCAAGACTGAATCTATAAAACTGCAACAAAGCTCAAGGCTCACTTTAATGTTGTTTGATGAGAGAAAAAACAGGTTGCTTACCTATAACTATGGTTCTTTGAGTGGTCATCTGTGCAGCCTGTCATATTGAGGATTTGTGCCTGCACTGCACATTATTTGGGAACTTCTACAGCTCAGAAGAACCTTGAGACCCTGCCCTTGGTCAGGGAAACCCCATGGTTCTGCAAAGATCAATGGCAGTTGTAGAACCAGTTACAGGTACACAATTTGTTTTCTTCTTTGTGCAGTCACACATATGGAAGACCACAAGACAGAGTGGGCCTTTTCTGTGGTGGTCCCACACCTTTAGAACACCTTCCCATTAGCGCTGTAGTAAGGAGGCTACATTCCAGGTTCTTTTTTTTTTAAAAAAAAAAGGCTTAAAGACTCATTTGTTTTGATTTCCCTTGCCTAAGTCTTGTTTTGTCCTGCTTGTTGGACTCTATGTTGCTGGAGGTAGTCAGTCTTGTGAATCTGTTTTATTCTTTTTTTTAAAGTCATAATTGATTTTTTCATACTTGTAGTTTATATTGCTGTAAGCCGTGTTGAATGGCCTTTACCCTAGAAAATAAACATATTTTTTAAAAATAACTACCACCACCATAGTTGTGGTTGCTGAGGCAGTACACAGCAATGCTGCATAATTAGAGGAGTCTTTGGGTCTGTCATCCCCTTCAGGTTAATTGGGAAAACCCTTGTTGCTGTTGTTGTTTAGTCGTGTCCGACTCTTCGTGACCCCATGGACCATAGCACGCCAGGCACTCCTGTCTTCCACTGCCTCCTGCAGTTTGGTCAAACTCATGTTGGTAGCTTCGAGAACACTGTCCAACCATCTCGTCCTCTGTCTTCCCCTTCTCCTAGTGCCCTCAACCCTTAGAAAGTAGTATTCTTCCTTCCATTGTCACCCAGTTATACATCCAAACAACTCTTGTGCTTGTTTTTTCTCTTGTATACATTAATTGCTGGCTTTTAGTTTTCATGCCTATCATGGTCTTCAGTTAGGACCGCAGTTGTTTGTTCTATATTTTGTCCTTATTCTGCTCTGCATATTCACCAGTACTAATTTCTTACCATGTGCCAGTCATGTACCTCTTTGCATATGCTGAAGTGCCACCAGGAAGTTCAAAGATGTAGAGCAGCGGTGGCCAACTCCCAAGAGACTGTGATCTACACACAGAGTAAAAACTGGGAGTGATCTACCCCCTTTTGGGGGGTTCAGGTCAAAGCTGTTGAGGTTTTTTTAAGGAAGGGAAGCCCTGTTTTTTAGGGTTTAGGTCAAACTTGTTGAGCTTCTTTTAGGAGGGAGGAAGGCCCATTTTTGTTTAGGGCTTCAGGTCATAGTTGTTCAGCTTTTTTTAGGGAGGAGGAAAATTTTGGGTGAGCTTTTTTGGGGGTGGCAGTGATCTAGCAGTGATCTACTACAGACATCCAGTGATCTACCGGTAGATCAAGATCTACCTGTTGGACGTGCCTGATGTAGAGGTAGGTAGAGTAACAATTGGCCTTTTTCTCCCACATCAGAAAACCCTTCTCACATGCCTCTTTCCTCACCACATGCAAAGGCCCTGTTCGCTGCTAGGCAACATAATCATTCAGTAGCACTGGAATAATTATTATTGCTAGGGGAAGAATGACACAGATCACTCTGAGAATAAAAATGGAATTGATATACTTGACTCAAAACTGGTCAGCCTTCGTGTAACTCCTAAGAAGCACAGGTATTTGAGGGTATTTCTTGATGTGGATGGTCACAGAGGTACCAAATCTACCCTCTTAGCTTCCATTTCCTCAGATTTTTCAAACAGTACATCTCCCACTTGCACAGACAAAAGTAATTTAGGAGAAGGTGGAAAAGCCATTTAGACACAGACAAATAGAACAATATTTATAGGTAGACTGCTGGAATTAAGTGGAATATGTAGCAAAGTTCCTGTGATTAAGAAATTGAAATAAACCAATCCATGCTCCTAGCAGTCACTCGTGTGTGCTATAGACAAAGCTTCTGCTTTGAAACCTGACTTTGGATGTAAATTTGTTTTCCCTGGCTATTCCCCAAATGTCAATCTATTTATATACAAGAAGGCAAACTGGAATTACATTATCCAAGTTTTACAAGAAACCTCCAAATTTTGATTACCTGTGAATGTTATCTTCACCAGAAGGAACCACACCAAGGTTTGCTACGCTTACCACCTTCTGCAATATTACAAGACGAGTGGAATTTTGTGGTGCAACAGTGACTGTAGTGGATGTTTCATTCATACCAGTCAACCTTCCTGAAACAGTAAAACATAAAAACATAAAAACCATGGATTCATGTGGTTAATATAATAAAGAAAATTTAAAGCAACACTGACATATTAGCCCAATAATACATATACCTAGTGCTAAATGTTTAAGGTTTGTCTTAATAAGGATTTCTGAGTACCTTATGGGAACATATGATAAATACCTAGTCAACTAACTATAATTTTTAAACTGCATATTCATGAAGATATAGTAAGCCATTTTCATATAATTTCAGAAAATAAAGGCTTATGCAGTATAACTGAATGGTTGTGTATGTGTGTGTGCGCGCACATATACACTACATATATAGATACAATCACTAATATATAGAGATCTCAAAAGAGAAAACAGCATGCTTATAAACAACACCCATAAGTTCAATATTTACTGTAAATAAGATCACAACAGTTACTAGCCTGCAAAAAATAAACCATTGAATTGTAGAGTTGGAAAGGACCACAAGGGTTATATCATCCAACTCGCTGCAATGCAGGAATCTTTTCCACAAGGAGATAAACAACTACCATATCTGACTTTTAGAAGACATCTGAAGGCAGCCCTTCAGATTATTCTGTTGGGAGCCGCCCAGAGTGGCTGGGAAAACCCAGCCAAATGGGTGGGCTATAAATGTTGTTATTGTTGTTGTGCGGGGTATAAATATTGCTTTATTATTATTAATTATTAATTATTATTATATTTTATTATTATTATAACATGGGGCTCGAACCCATGACCCTGAGATTAAGAGTCTCATGCTCTACCGATTGAGCTAAATGTACTAGCTTGCTATGGGTTGGTGGGAAAAAACTAGAGAGCTGCACTTCTACACTGGACATAGAAGAGAGAGTTTCCCACCTCTAGCAGCTTACTTGAATTCTTTGCTGTGTACACCCATTCTATCCTTCACCACCCAATCATTCATCTACATTCAATTCCTTCTTGCCTTTGGCTACCAAGTGAGTGCTTAGTCTAGCATATTAGACTAATTTATCACTTCCCACACCAACAGGAGTCATGATACAAATATACTAGAAACACCCATTCAAAAGTTTACTTAAAAAAACGATAATGACCTCCACTTAAAACAAGGATGAACACTAAAAGATGGCCATGCAGTTGATCTATTAGCACCATCCAAATAATCATGAGAAGAAATACAGCTCTGCCTGGTGTCGAAAAGACAATACTGTCAATGTCAGGCAAACCTGGGGAAAACATTCCATAAATGGGGGGCTACCATGTTTATTATTGCCACCCGACAGACATTTCTAGGAGGCGGCACACAGAGAAGGGCCTGAGATGTTAACATCAAGGTCCAGGTAAGTTCATTCCAAGAAAGACAGTCCTTGAAGTATTGGGGTTCTGAGATGTACAAGCCTTTATTCTCACTCACATTCTTTATTATGGTCCAAAGACCCACAAAAACCATTTTGAAAGCAAAGTACAGCAAAAATATAGAAAAGGCATTACTAGGCAGGCATTGTGTTTTATAAAAGACATGTTGATTTCTAATTCTTACTAGCTCCAAGAGAAATTTTCCCATGGTCAGGATTATATCATTTTTCTTATCTTCAAGGAGATACTTGAGATAAAAGATATCAGTGTTTCAGGTAAATTTACCAATAAGGGCTTGAACTGGGCTCAGATACGAATTGCCAGACAGTGTAGTCAGCAAAGAACTAGTGTTACATGAGCACAGTGCCTAATTCTACTCAATAGTATGGTTGCTAGGTTCTGCATTAGGTGGTTTCTGAACCAATCTTCAACTCACAAGCAACCCGCCATTGCCTAAATCTGCTTCTCAGTCCACCGATGCAAATGCTGGGAGATTTTCTGTGTGAGGGGCAGGGCACACTATTTTTTATTGTTTTTCTGCCTATGCTATACCACTGGTTGTAGTAGGACATTGCCTTACAGAAGCTCCTGCCAAGTAAGTTAGAGTGCCACAGGGCTAGACAGGCAATGAACTGACACATACATGCCCTGGAAGGATCAGAATAAGCAATACCCCAAAGGTCAGGAAGATGTGCCCTGTCAGATAGGTAATAAACAAGTAATCACTAGAAACAGAACATGCTTCTTTGTAAGACTGCTATGGTGCTTAACCGGTTTTTGTAATTCTAAAGTAAATTAAGAAAACAGCCTACTCAATGTTTATTTTAAACTACATTTCACTTAACCATGAATATTATGTAGCTTTTTGTTTGTTTGTTTGTTTTAAAAAATAATGCATCAACTTTAGCTGGGAACAGTACATGGTACTGCAGATGGTCTAAATTTTACATTAGGAAAATGCATTGAAAAAAGTATATAAGCAGTCTTGAGGCTGCTTTTAAGCAAAGGACTGACATAACACTGCTGAGAGATGTGTGTACTCATTAAGGATTTAAACCTTCTCCATTAAGCTCTATTGAAGAGCAAATGCTGAATAAATGAATGCAACTATGTTTATGTTAAAAGCCTGTTTCCCGCAGCATGTAATTAAAGGAAATGTTGTACAAAGCCAGTACTTTTGTCAAGCTCCTGTAAATGGAAAGATGGATAGCACTCAGAGAAGTGAATGCATTGCTTCATATTTAACCTTAACACTCTTGTCATTAATGGTTTGTCTAACTTGTTCTATAAAGACAAGGTACTGCTCCATTGAAGTAAAATTAAAAAAATCAACTAAACCATGCTTTTCAGAACAGAAGATTCATTATCGTTGACTAATGTATTGGCATAAAGCAAAGTAACATCCTATCAAGTAAAGCACACATTCAATCTGCCTTACCACCCCCCCTTTATTTTTAACTCATGCTGTTTTATTGTTATAGGCAATTTGTACCACTCAGCATGACAGTGTAAACTGAATCAAGATTAATTTACATGCAAAAGAACACTTAGCATGGTAAGCAAATGTATTGTCTCGATTGCTGAGGTGGAAAAGAACCTGAAAAGAAAAAAAGGGTGCTCTAATTAAGGGGCATCAAATATGATTGCTTGTGGTAGTTAAGGGCCAGAAAATTGTGAATGTCTGACCATTTAAAGAATTAGCACCTTACTTGTTGGGAGGACAGAAAATTTTGCAAACATAAATCTTGATAAAATCAAGTAAACAATTTGAGAGATTTTTTAAAAAGACATGGCTTTTCCGAATTAAAGTCTACTGGGTATACTTAAAGTTGCCAGTTTAACTTACTAAAGTTGTAGTCTTTGGGAAAAAAATCTAGAAGAGGAAATTATTGGAAACTTAAGATTTCAGAAACCTATTAATATCCAAAAGCTGAACTAAAGCAGAATGAGCTTGACATTTTAAATTACGATAGTACTTTTATGAAATGTTTATCTTTCAGAAATATTCGGTAGAGGCCAATGCTGTCCACATGTGAGTGGAGCAGATTTCCGCATGTGCAATGAAGAAGAGTTTGGACTTGGACTTGATATCCCGCCTTTCACTCCCCTTAAGGAGACTCAAAGCAGCTAACAATCTCCTTTTCTTTCCTCCCAATGACACTTTCCTTTCCTCTCCTTCTCCCTGCAGCCCCCTATATGCCCCCAAAATCTGCTTTGGGAATTTATAGAAGTTGGTTTCTGCTACAATGGGTTCATCCGCTCCTCTCAGTTAATGTTCTGCCATTACTTTAAAGAAAAACAAAATAGTAAGAAGGCAGGCTTTTACAGAGACAGAAACAGCGTTACTGTTAACAGATGTTATCGATATGTATTGCTCTATATTTAAGCCTAGGGGAAAAATAAGGGAAATGTGTGTGATAATATCAGTTTGGTACACTGAGTTGAAGCAGAAAAATCAAATAACCCCAGTTGCTGTTCTGAACTATGCTAGGTGATTTGGGAATGAATTACACCAAAAGTGGTTTTTCCAGTTCAGAATTGAGGTCCTACTGAAACAGAATGGCAAGGCTTAGCATATCATGCACAGCATGTACATAAATTCAGCTTTCCATCTTTTAGCGCTGCTTAGAGAACTTAAACAAGCATGAATATGCAGCAGTTTGTTCCCCTGCTGCCTTTGGCCCAGCTCTCTTAGAAGAAAGCAACAGCAAACACATCATAATGGAAATATGTATTTTTCTTGGAACCTTTTATCATTGATTTTCAGAAATCGAAGTCTCAAAGCATGCTTTTAGTTCCTAATATTTAAAAAGTGACTCTATTTTTACTTTTTAAAATCCTCATTCCACCCCCACCCCCCGCTTTTTAAAAAAGTATTTCTAGATGTGAAGGTTTGCGGCATTTCACAAAGGAAAGAAAACTCTGGACAATAATAATACAGTGGTACCTCTGGATGCGAACAGGATCCATTCTGAAGCCTCATTCGCAACCTGAAGTGCCGAATCTGTGCATGCTCGCAACGCGATTTGGCGTTTCTGTGCATGCATGTGACGTCATTTGGCGTTTCTGCGCATGTGCGAATCGCCGAACCTGCAAGTAACCCGTTCCAGTACTTCCGGGTTCGGTGCGTTCATATCCCGTGATGTACGCAACCCGCAGCGAACGTAACCAGAGTTATGACTGTACTATTGAAGGAGATTAAGGGTACAATCTTAACCCCACTTACCTCAGAATAAGCCCCAATGAACTCAACAGGCTTTACTTCTAAGTAGACCTGGTTAGGTTTACACTGCAAGTTTGACTGACATGAGACAATTGCTCTTGGTAACTTTCCAAGCTGACCTCAATTTTATGCTTCACTTGACTAGTGAAAATTAAGAGGAAATTCAGTTGGCTTAAATATTAAGTTAATATTTAGTAACTCTTAATTTTCCCCCTCAAAATACTCTGTAAACTGTTATTTAATCTTGTTTAGAAAATACATAAAGCTGAGAATTGAGACTTCTATTATCATGAATTTTCTAAAACGGCTGAAACATTTAACTAAGATGATACTAAAGAAAAAGCCTTTTAAACCTACGGTAAATTTGCCAGCATCAGTCCTGCATCAAAGAATGAATTCAGGAAGACAGAAAGAGCAATACTGAAATGCCAAGAGACCTTCATGGATTTACAAATACTTCATATAAACAAATTTTCAAATAGCTTTATTCAGAGTAGCCTTTCTGCTCTATTAAACATAGCAAACAGCTGCCAGATTTATTCAGACAAATAATCAACAACCACAGAAGTAAAATGGCAGAAGAAAAAGGAATTTTGGCAACAACTCCACAGAGGACCACAGCTATTCTCAAAGTGCACTTCTTCTATGCACTCATGGTTCTGAATGGCCAGTCAGGAGGGGGGAGCTCTCAGTCACCGCTAAGCATACAAAACTCAATCAAGATACAAGCAAGCAAGCATACAACAAGAATGAGAAAGGGAGAGACAGAGTGCAATATCCAGTTTTACTTAAAATTTCACTCCTAGATGACAGTTTAAGAGAAGGGGAGAAAAGTAGATCACAAAATATGACGAAACCTCAAGTCACTCACTCACCTTGGTTTGCTGAGCACGTGCAAAGTAGGCTTTAGCCAGCAAAGAGTAAGAACAGCAAATAGTTAGAAACTAGTTAAGGGAGAAAATAACTGGCCTTACTTTTTATCATAGGACACAACTACACGGAAAAAAAGGAAATCAAATAGTTGTGAAGGCTATCAGTATTTCTAGACAAAAGACACAAAGAAGAAGACACACAAAACTGCTTATTAAACATACCGTATATATTAAATATATATCATATTCAGGTGTTTTGGGCTGCTGTAATAAATACCCAAGGATTTTTTAAACTTTCCAGAACAGTATGAAAGGAATGATTAATGCAAATTCCAATATGAGAATACACAATGGAATCTAAAGGTATCCCACCCACCCCAAACAGTTCAGAGATTGTTCAGGTGAGCTTATAAATAAACCAAAAAAGCACTTTTCTATTTGGCTTCTTTAAACACAATACCGAATAAAACTTTTTGCAAGAAGGATTTGTAGTACAGGAAAGTCCTTCATATGTATTTGATGTGATGCCACACAAAAAGCTTGCGAGTTACGAGACAGGCAGAGCAACTCTGTTATGTGTTTGTGTGTAAGTACAGAGTCTATGATGGAGCAACACTGAAATCCAAAGCCCTGCTGGCTAGCTGTGGCCAGGGAGTGGGTGGGTGGGTGGGAGACACCTAACGAACAGAGCCATGTAACTACACCAACAACAGAGCTAGCGCAGCTTTGTGGCCTGTGTGGATGTGCAGGGGTGTGGCGGAGACAGAGCTTCAGATATGCACATTCATTGTCTTCTATACAACTCATTTTGGCCCTCACTGCCCACCATTATTAAGGAAGGGCACAGAGCTTTTTGGCCTTGCACTGACAGTGGGTTAGACTTTCTGCTGCATCCTATGCAGCTCAGCCATACTCCTGGTGAACACAGAATTGCTCCATTCTATATTTTTTAAAGTGTGACAAAAATGTGGGTGCCAACCAAGTAGCTAAGCCATGCTTTTTTTTTTGAAACTGAAGAGATTAAGGCTAAATAATGCTGTAAGACGTAGGTCACCTTAATGAATTTTAACGGAGTAGGGACAAAGTATACTAGCTATATACAAGCAAAAGCTTTAGAAAGAGGACTGGAAATATAAAGAAAACTATTTAAATGTGTTGGGATTGTTTTTCTGAGTAGGTTACACCAGTATTCCGATCACTAGGACTACGGTAATATGAAATGTCCAAGCGCATAGGAAGCCATAGTTTGGTTAAATAGATCTATTTATTGCTTCACACAACAAGGACTCCTGAATTTAAAAAAAAATACACTATATGGTAGAATAGCCATTAAAACAGTACATATATACTCAAAAATTCACCTAGATAAGCAAAATACCCACAAACTCACACAGTGGTTATGGCCTAATCATGACTTTCTTTTTTAAAGTATCAATCAGTTTCTTAGTACCAGTACAATATGAAGTAAGTGTTACTTAGGAGGGCAAGAACCCTGAAATCTTAGGGTTAGACCAGAAAAAGATGTTCTCATTTAGAGCAATATGGTTTCACTGCATTTGCAAAAAGGCCCAGAACATGAATCTTATTTTAATTCCCCCCCTACCTCGTTCTCTCTTAAAGTCTTTTTCCGACATAGTAACTGGTAAAAGTAGTTCTCCAACAGGGGGTTGAATATTAATACTGAACTGATCATCTTTGGTACTGTGAAAAAAGCAGAAAGGTAAATAAATGGTTTTGTAAGATAAAACACTTGTCTTATCAGTAAACAAATAAGGAACAATTTATATAATGACCAGTCGTTATCCACACCAAAAAACCAGCCATCAAAATTTTAAATATTCAGCAGAATCCATACCTAGGATGTTCATTCTGGTTTCACCTCTGATTACGTCATTCCACAGCACACAGAATGGGTACATCTGTGTTCTAACTATGATAAAGTGGTAAAACTTCTATATACAGTGGTGCCTCGCTAGACGAATTTAATTCGTTCCACGGGTCTTTTCTTATAACGAAAAATTCGTCTAGTGAATCCCATAGGAATGCATTGAATTTTTTGAAAAAATTTCTTTTGCCCATAGGAACGCATTAATTGAATTTCAATGTATTCCTATGGGAAACCGCGATTCGCTAGACAAATTTTTCATAAAACGAATTCGTCTAGCGAGGCAACCTCCGCTCGAAAAATCCTTTCGTTAAGCGGAAATTTTGTTAAGCAGGGCATTCATTAAGCGAGGCACCACTGTACCCTAAATTACTGTGCCCCAGAACCAGTGCATTTTTTCTAGAAAAAAGCACTGGTGCTGGAGTGCCTTCCTCCTCCTTCCAGTCCTCTGTGAGACATGGGGTATGGCCTCAAGTTTTAGAAGTGGCCAGGCAGGCCCTTCACCAGCGCCCTCCGGGCCCTGAGGTAAAGTGTGTGTGTAACAAAGCTCTCATAGCATGGTTGCTACCACCCGCGCTAGTTGCTTGGTAACTGTGCACAAGCCACTTTAAGCCACCAGAGAGCAGAATGGAGATGAAGGAACTTCTCCCACCCCACCTTCCGCTTGGTTCCCTGCTCGTTTTCACTGCCACTGCCACTTTTACCACACCAAGCATCAATTTGTTTCTAAGCCAAAAAAGGTAGGATTGTGTGTTCTTTCTGAAGGCCAAAAATCATATTGTTACCACCTTCATATTGAGAAATATGCAGTGGTTTTGTAAATCTGAAATAAAACATGGAATACTTCAAGAAAATAAAGGTGGTATTGGTCATGTGTAAGGTGAACATCTTTCTAAGCGTGCTAAATAAGTGTTAGGTCCAATCTTCAAGTTAAGGATTCTCTCTTTACTATCTTTAATTAGATGTATTTCTTGGAAAGCTTTGCTTAATAAAAATAGTGCTTACCAAGGAGTTCTTCCAGGAGCTTTTAATTCTTTATTAGAGTTTTGCATCATTTATATAAGGAACTATTTTAAAACTCCTAAATGTTTTATTACCAATTTTTATCTTTCCTTTATATAATTTGCTTTTACTGAATCGCTTGCTCCAGTACATTACAAGAATAGCAAATTTTGCTATGCAAATCACAGTCAATGATTGGCATCTAAACCAATTGATCTACCCATTACCACTATCTGCCTTCCCACACAAGCCTTACTACAAAGCTATTGATTTAAACAGTGCCGATCGGTTTCCATTTTCTGATTTTGGGCAGGCTAATTAAGAAAGTGAGTAATTGTGATTACATTGCTTCAGGATCAATTACATTTGATGTAAGACAAAGTACTCCTTTTGGAACAATGTAAGGGAAATAATTATAATCAGAAATGGTTTATGGGGGTGAACCTTTTCATAACAACACAGCCAACACCACACATACTTTTATTTTTCTGCGGGCTTAACATATTTAAAACAAATAATATATAAAATGATTTTAATAGAATTAGTAAGCTTTGTTTACATAGGTAAACTATGTTCTATTAGAAAGTGTAAGAGAAAAGGGTATACATTATTTTTCAGGGGAATTGGTGTGGATTGTCATCTTTGACAATCACACAGAGAATACAGGAAACTGGCATCGAAGGGCAGCACAATGCAATGGCTGCTATAATGGATTTGGAATGAAGATGTTTTTATTAAGAACTTGCACTTCAGTCTTGAATGTCACAGGGGCTAGAGTGCTGGGCAATGAAAGTATCTCAGAACCCTCCACTGGCTCTCCACACTATCAGTGACCATGAAGATACCTGTGCCTCAGGACTGAAGTCTCACACTCCAGCTGCCTGAGTTCCTGGCTAGCTCTCGGACCCACCCACCCACCATTCCTCAGGAACACAGCAGTAGAAGAGATGTGAGCCAGGCAGAAGCTTTAGAGCCACTGCATAAATACCTAGTGAAAAGAAAGTGGATGGAAGCACCTACTTGAACCAGGGCCGCCTGGCTCAGAGCCAGGAGGGGATGAGGCCTGCAGTTTCTATATAAGCTCCCAGTCTGAAGCAACAGATGTAATCTGAGCTCCAGCTTTTCTGATGTGGGGAACTAGACAAAGTGGCAATTGACCGGAAGAAAACTAGTGCCTTGCCCCTGTAAGTTTTGCGTTGCACTGACTGTTGTTTGATTCTGGCCAAGAGACTGAGGTGGGTTGGTGCTGTTGGAGGCTGTATTCCTAGAAGTTTAAGGATACAGTCCCAACCTCCTTAAGAGTCCTTTCGCCTGCTGGTGATGAACTGGCCCCATTTGTACATCCCATTTAGAAAGTGTGGGAGAAAAATATGTGTTATTTGGTACTTC
This sequence comes from Zootoca vivipara, assembly GCF_965207765.1. Lineage (NCBI taxonomy): Eukaryota > Metazoa > Chordata > Lepidosauria > Squamata > Lacertidae > Zootoca > Zootoca vivipara. The sequence goes on from NC_142593.1 coordinate 35,125,996, forward strand.
TTAAAATATTCACCTAGCTAAAAGTTTAAAATCCAACCTCTTTTTAGCAACATAATTTTTCATTCATTTTAACTGTGTATTTTTAAAAAAACCTTTAATTGAGCAGTAGAAAAGCAACTATTTGGTTTCTTATTTCAACTCTAAACTTGGTGCTTAGCTTGAGCTGTGTCATTGGGTTCACATTGTCCAAATCATTAAAATGAATACACCACTGGTGTCTGAGGCAAATCTATTTACAGTGACGTTACTCATAGACCAGTGTTGAGGAATATCGATCTTTCTTGTTTGTCTAATAGGAAAATAATAAACAATTACTAGGTAATGTTGGAGAAAGTAATCAGTTTTTATATATCACTAATACAGCAGACCTCCCAAAACATAAAGGTGATGATCTGCATAAAATCAATGTGTTATGCTACATTGCTTATATTTATCACTGCAAAGAATCTCAAGCCTTCAGTGGCTTAAGTCTGGAACTGAACTATTAGTTTGCTGAGAGAGGGGCACTCAAAAGTGCACATACTTTATAAAAAAATGAACATTTTAAAAACATTTTATGCAATATTCAATACAAGATCAACATACTATAATGCCAAATCATGCCAGCCTTTAAAGATGCTCAAAAGCAGATCATGAATACTGTTATTATATCACTCATCAAAATGCTGCAGATAATTTTAATACTTTTTTTGAATAATCTAAAACATGATAAAGGAACTACTGGATTTTTTTTTTAAAAAAACCCCATAAAATTCCACATGCAAGGAAGTATGAACAGAACAGTGGAACACAACAGTGAAATTACATCTATATGAACTTCAGCATGTTTACTTCCCAGATTTCCTTAGCTAGGAATATATGTTTGCTCTCTGACTATGGTTTATTTGTTGAAGCACCAGCAAATATCAGGTTAACCAGCCTGCTGAAATTACAGTAAAGAACTGTTGATGATCTTATGGAAGGCTAAGCAGGGAATCACACCAGCAAAGAATTTAATGGTATAATGAATGTTAAGCAAACACATGACTCTTAAGTCTACAAACTAATGGAGACTCATCCACTTGTAGGGGGAGACCTGGTGTGTCTGGCTGCCTCCAGAATGTGGGTGGCACTGCTGAATACAAAAGTAAGCCAGCTGAGATAGGTGGAAGGATGCCACAGGCCTACCAAATTGGTAAATCTGTGCCTGGACTGTACTACTTCAGGCTTCAAATGGGAAACTCTTATAACTAAATGCTCTCTCCTACCACAAAACATAACTTCATTACATTATTTTCTGATCCACAATATTAGACAAACAATGGTTTAAGAATGTGTTTACCTTAGACTACTTTGGATTCATGCTTTTAGGATTGGGGGCAGGGGAGAAAAGAAAGCAGCCCTTCTTTCACACACTTAAATATATAACTGAAGAACCAAGTATACATATCACAACATCTGGAAGTGGAAGGAACCCGGATAGATTTCTGGGACCCTCCTGGTGCAATACATCCATATGCTCTGCATACTTTCATAAGGATCTTGTTAGCAGGGGCTGGGTTTCGCTTTGGCCTGATTTGCACTTCACAGTAAGCCAAACTATTGCTTGCTGGAATTGCACAAACATGTTGGTTCCTGGAGAGAAGCTCAAATCTGCACTGCTCCATGGTTTTGCTTAGTGAGCCATCCAAACTCTCCTCAACCACAATCTGTAACTGTAGGACAAACCTTGGTGAACAAGGGCAGGGTAAAGGGCAAGTCTTGCCTTCAATTAAATTATGCCCTCAAAGAGGACATTTCATCATTCATTCATTCTTATGGGGAAAGGGTAACCATTCACTGGTGCAAATGAATGTTAAAGGGGTACAATTCCGGGACATTATTGGGGAAAAGGCTAAATCTGTCCCCTGTTCCCAATGACCCTATGTTCTGAAGCAGGTTCCCCTCCCCTGCCAACCCCACATGTTGGAGCCTACCTACTTTACTCCATGTGTGGACAGCTGGAGCTATTCAAGAATATGACAGAAAGTACACAGCTTAAATGGACATTATAATGAGGAGAAGTCATGGGATACCTATTGCTAAAGCTTGTGATGCTGGTGTCAAATAACAAGCCTTGTTTCTTCGTTACACATAAAATAAAGCTGCCTGTTCATCCACAGTACTCAGTGGAAACCCCCTCAGTACAGAGATCCTTTTCTTGTTCACACTAGAAATTATACCAAAACATAGGCATGCAAATGTTAAGTACTGAGCTTTCCAGAGGGGACCAAGCAGATACTTTTACATGTGACTAGTCTGATATAATGGAGGTGCTCATTATTTTGTAAACCATTTTCTGTGGTAAGCAGAAATGCTTCCTGAACTTCTTTTGTCTAAATGGGTGGGATGTCTGGGGTGGGGGGCTCTTCAGTAACCATGGTTCTTTAAGGTGACTGGCTGCTGATTTCAGCCCCCAGATACTGACAAGCTAAGACGCTGTTGCCAATCTAAATATACTACCGGTAGCAGCAAGAAAACAATGTATTAATTAAATTGTGCATTATATAGTTATTTGGAGAGCAGTATCATCTGTATAATTATTTTATTTATTAAATTTCTTTCGTGTTTCTATAATAACACAAAAATAGAACATTTCCATCTCTGTATTAAGCATACTGATCAACCTTCAGAGGCTTAAATAAAACCCGCCTTAGCATAATGCGTTAATATTCAAACAGCACAACAGGACAAACAAATTTATATTTTCTTCCATTCATTTCCCCTACACATTAATGATCTATTTTTGAAAAGCCACTGCAGCGTAACTTACCACAACGGGAAATTGGCAGCCTGGGTAGAATCACAAAAGTCAATCCCTACTGAGACTGTCATAGATTCCCCAGGTTCAAGAGATTCTATTGAATAGAATATAAAGCAAAACATTGAAAAAGTTAGATAAATCAGCCTAACAACAAGGCTTTTGAAAACTTGTATTAGGTTCTGCTTACTTTAACGTATTATTCCTTAAGCATTTACTGACTTTGCAAAATTTTATAACAAATATTTACTTGGCTTTTGATCAGGTGTTAGTCATTGGAATGATGAAGAAAATAATTAGATAGCAGGGATTGTTAACTGACCCTTTGGGGTTCTCTTCAGTGAGCTGCATGTAGATACATATTTATCAGTGTCAGAAATGACACTGGAGATATTGAGATAACCTTGGTAGGCTGTTATTTGAAAATTCTCTGCTATAATAAGTTAAGAACAAGAAATCTTATCAAACAATTATTCCAACTTACAGAAAATACCAGATTCAACTGTTGTATTTAATTTTGAGATTTAAGAACAATTTGCTTATTTGTCAGAAGTTAAAAGGATCAGTGAAGAGAACACCTTTGTTCCATGAATTTACTAGAAAACTATAGCAGCCTTTATTTACAATGTCAGAATATGTGTACAGTACAATATATTACATGCAATAATATATTATAGTTATTGCATTAAAATACCCAAACATTTAAATCTTAACTAATGGGTAAGATTACTTTAACATGAAACACCACAGAACGTGATTCTAGAAAAAGTGCTATCCAAAATTTGTTTAGCTAAAACACAGACACACATTACTATACTGATTATTTTGATCACAAAATATGTTCTTTTACTTTTAAACCTGATTCTCTTGAATCACACTTTATCTTCCATGGTGCTTACTTGTTCTGTTTTTTATATTTTTGCTGAATCCAGATTCTAACTACCAATATAATTTCTTACTTCACTTTATATTTCACTGAAAGCTCTTCACAGAACTAAAGATTATTCGTCATATTACTCTATGATGCTCATTTCACTTACAACCTATAGACTACACATTCTGGGTATGTATGAATGCACTGCTTTTTAATTAAACTGGCTTTATTCCATTCCTGCTTCTTAGGTCTGATTCATATATTTGCTTGCACTGAAGTAAGTCTCACTAAATTCAATAGACCTTGCACAAGTGTGATTAGGATTGCAGATTAATCAAGCAGTCTCCCCATAAGCTTTGTGGGGAATAATGAACAGTCAATATGGCAATATGTGCAGCCAATTCTGGGTTCGAGCCTCATGTTGAGCAAAAGATTTCTGCATTGCAGGGGACTAGACTAAATGACCCTTGTGGTCCCTTCCAACTCTACAATTCTATGAATTCACATATTCTCCTTTCCTTCTTTTTGAAGAGGGGAGTTATTTTGATATTGATATGCTATCATCCATTTTTCATCTCATTTACTTGCTGCTACAATGCTTTCTATGGGGTGCTTTATCTGAAGATGGTTCAAAAGTTTCAGTTGCCACTCAGCAATAGCCAGTCAGTCAATTTTATTACAGCAAGAGCCAGCAATACAAAACAACACAATTCCGAACAAAAGATCAGCAATATAATCATTGGAGGGCAGGACAAATTGTTATAATATGTTATTCAATAAAAGAGATTTACGTTTTTTAATAGCTAAGGTGCAAAATCTGGCCACAGCATAGGACACTGAGCTCAAAGAAGCTTCCAAAAGGAATTTTCGTAATGTTTTTTTTTTTGGGGGGGGGAATTCCAGATAATATTGCAAGGGTGTGAATTTTGATAATAGGGGTAAAATGAAACGTGATCGTTCTTCACTATAGAGTTCACAAAATAAAAGAATGTGAATAACAAATACCACCTTATTAGACATGCATAGGCAAAAGCGCTCATCGATTGGTACACGCAAGAATTTGCTGTGTTAACACAGCTGAAGGCATTGCATCAAATCGAGCTCTGGAGAAGGCCCATCTATAAGATTCATAAGTAATATTGGATAGATACAGGGCAGCTGCCAAATTAGGCCAAGATTTTAGACACCTGTAGTTCTCAGGGAGTAAGGTATCTTCTTTTTGCAGTTCAATATCGAAGAGACTCTGAGTAATAATTGTTTTTGCCTTATTCAAAGTTCCATTAAAGAGGTCTTCTGGGTTTAGGCCAATTTGTTTGATCTTGTTAGTAATTTGTGTAAGCCAAGGTGGGTAAGGGGCTGCGGCCAGAAAGTGAGATAACATTCCCTTTGGGTTATAATGAATTTTCAACCAGAGGGATATTGCTTGTTCCCAGACTTTTAATTCAACTCTGGGCAGTCCTGCCTCTCTTGCCTTAATATTACATTAGATGTGCTCTTAGGGGTGCCGAATAAGGATCTAAGTAATTTTGATTGGACTGTTTCAAGAATCTTAAGATTGGCAGAGAGTCCAATTTGTGAACCATATAGTTGGACCAGAGATTTTGCCTGAAACCACTCAGCAATAGCAAAATTTATGATAATAGTGTGCAGAAAGTGTATTGCTCCTTTTCTGGCTCTACTGCACTGGCTTTGTATTAGATCCCAAGACCAATTCAAAGTGCTGGTGAGAATTCCTGAAACCCAATTCCTCTCCACTCCCATGAGTTGGCATTTCCCACTACACCAAAAGCCCTTCTGCTCATGGCAAGAGCACCAACTGAAAATCATGAAAAATGCTACAATATGAATGATAGAATTGGAAGGGATCCTAAGGGTCATCTAGTCCAACCCTAGTGAAGACTAATAATTATATCTGTCCTTCACAATTATTAACCTACCTTGTGATTTCCTGTACTATTACCAGAAATACTTCTATTTTATGTGTATGCATCATTAAATATTCAAGTTCTTTATTAACACCCAAGGGCAAAAAATGTGTTCCTCTGAACTAGTGCAATGAGATTTCTGGAACCCCAGAATAGATTTTGGAGGAGGCGTTGGGGGGAGTGTTGTGTTGTGTAAAGAGAAATCCTTGTACTGACAGAACATTTTGCATAGCACTACACTGAACACAGCCCTATATTGATAACTTCACTAGCAATATTAATATTCCAATGTTATTAATATATGTATCAATACATTTTACACACTTTTTTAGTTTTTGCAATTAATTAAATTGCATTTAAAAATCTTAACATTGCTCTATTCCTGCTATTTAATTGAGATGCTACCCTGTTTCAGGACTTTGGACTGAGAATATGGAATATATGTTTAGACTGAAAAATGAAAACCTTCCCCACCACCTATCTGCAGGCCAATCAAAGAAGTACCACAGATATTAATAGGACTGTGGACATTACTATGCACCGGATTGCAAGTCATTAAATAACTATGAAGGTTCACCTAATTGAACCACAGAATACAGTTGACAGTTAAAAGATCTACCTGCTCCTGGAATCAAAGGTTCAAGGTTTGTTTGTTTTTTAATGCATCTAAGTCTTAAAGAGTTAAGATGCTACAGAGGCTAGAAAAATATATTGCAGAGTTTCAAAATCATAGAACAATTACCTATTGGGTTAAACACATGCACTTTCATGCCAGTAGGAAGCTTTTTTTCGCCTAAGTGGATATTTTCTATCTTCTGGTCAGTGGTGTTAGCCAACGTCACTTGGACAGATACCATCTGATCATTGTAAATGCATGGCTGTCTTGAGAAGTGATAATGAGCTGCTAATCCTTTCCCACTCATTCGGTGCAAGAGTTCATGAGTTCTTGTTGGCACAAAGGCTGGAACACTGACCTATTACATAGGAAAAATTAATAGTTAGTAAATACAGACTATCAAGTTCTTGCATGGGTAAAAAATATATATGCACGGAATCAATATTACATTCTATGCATACCTAAAATGCAAGGATTAGAATGCATATTGCTTTCAGGTGATTATTTCCCGTAAGGAAATAAAGCAACATGTGGGGGAAAACAGAATTTGATAACATTAAAATCTACAGAGGGAAACAGAAAGGAAGGAATGGCGATGAGCTCACTGGTATTCTTTGTATGTATAAAGTCTAAGTTTCAATTCTTGGTATCTCCAGTTAAAAGTGAACTCATGTAGTAGGTTCAAGAAAGATCCTCTGCCCAAGACCTTGAAAAATTACCGCTGGTCATAGTAGATGATACTGGAACAGATGGACCAATTTTGCAGTACTGTATAGTACAAGCCAACTTTGTGTGCTCATAACTAACATATGCAATCGGCTGTATATCACCAGAGCATTAGCTAATTCCCCCCCCCCCCGTCTTTCACATAATGAAAACACACAAACCAGAAATCCTACTCCTTTCCCCAGAGTTCCTTATCTACAAAGCAATAAGTGTTAACAGCAGTATTTTTAGATTCTAAATATTTTAAATTTATAAGATATGTACCAAAGAAAAGGACAGTGATTCTCCATCCATTCATAATGATGCAGCAATTTCAGACCAGAATTCCAAACCAGAGACCATTTATTTCATTGTTATAGTAAACATCCCCAGACATCTCTCCCTAGTAGACCTAGGTTTGCAGTAGATTTTGGTTGAGTCTAGAAACACAACCAACTTATCTAGGATATCAAGAGAGGCAGTCACAGAACTGGTACAACTTGCCATTGCTAACAGGAAAGGGATCAAGTGTCATCTCTGCAGTCACAGAACAAAAGGAAATTGCAACAAAAATGTGCACAGACTGCTTGAGTAGCATTAAGCTATGTTTGCAAGGTCTGTAAGATTTGTTGTTACATAATGTACACAATGTTAATTGCACAAAAAAATGTTCTAGATTTAAAGAACAGAGGGGTCAGTTAGACCCGCTTACTGTGTACTTTACATTATGGAATATGCTTCATTTCAATTATTTATGCACAGAAGGAAGTTTTCAGCGAAGGTAGAATGGTTTTGTTACTTGCAAATGGTGCCACTCTGAATACCTTCCAACAGATATTCTATTTGTACAACTTTTTTGGAGTACATTTGACTGCAAATGTACCTCGACCCCTTTTGATCCTGATCCAGTCAAATTTTCCACTGATAGTAATTAGATTGCTCTGTGATATGCTTAGTTCTGTGCAGAAAATAGAGCATTGAGGAGCATAGGTAAGGCAGAAGGTGGTAAGCAGTTTTTAAAACTGAGTAGAATTTTTTATTTGTTTAAATCTAAGTTTTTCTAATTGACTAATTGTACAATTTGTCTCAGAGTGTCAAAAAAGCTACCTACGTCAAGATTTTTGCAATATGCACATTTAAATTAAATGTATTAATCTTTAGTGTACCAAGGCTACATTTAATCAATTTAACATCAGATCATTAATCATCTGATTTTTAATCTAGCTAAAATAATATTTATGCATACATATATGTACGATTATTTTTCAGTGATCTTCAGCTAGAACAAGCATTCCACAGCAGGGCACTGGCTTCACTCATGTACGTATAAACAATATTACATATGGTGGAAGGTGGGGAAGAGGGAGAAACCCATTCAACCTGTAGAACCTTGTTTCTTTTTCTTTCTTTTCTTTTTTTAATATAATTTTTCTTAATTTCTTTTTTAACACAATATTTCAGCATACCAATAACAAAACAAATAAATTATTTGCTCTACTGAGCTCGTGACCTCCCTCCATCCCTTCAACTGGTTTTTAATTTTCAAATCTTTGTGTCGCACTTTATATCCTCTACTTCAGAGCTTTATATCATTTTTTCCTGGCAGAATTTATATCAATCCCACTAGTGTCCTCACATTTTTACAATAGTTATTCATAAATAACTATTTACCCAATAAATTTACTCCAATCTCTTTGAAACTTTTGGTCGTCTTGGTTCTGGATCCTGCCTGTCAGTTTGGCCAGTTCCAGATAGTCCATCATCTTCGTCTGCCACTCCTCAATCATTGGTAATTCCTGCAATTTCCATCTTTGGGCTAATAAAGTTATTGTCGCTGTTGTGGCGTACATAAATAGTCTTTGGTCTATCTTTGCAATTTCTTCTCCCATCACACCCAGCAAAAAAAGCCTCAGTTTTTTGGGGGAAGGTATATCTAAACATCTTTTTTAGTTCATTGTAGACCAATTCCCAAAATACTTTTACATTATCACATTCCCATCACATATGATAAAAAAAATCTCCATCTTTCTCTCCACACTTCCAGCATAGTTTGTTCTTCATTTTGGGCAATTTCATCGGTGTTAAGTACCACCTATACATCATTTTCATTACATTCTCTTTTAAGGCCATACAAGCGGTAAATTTTAAAGTTTCATTCCACAATTTTGACCAAGATTCGTATTCAATATTATGCCCAAAGTCAATAGCCCATTTTATCATAACTTCTTTTGTCTCCTCATCTTTTGTATACCATTCTAACAACAAATGACACATTTTTGACAACAATTTTGCTTTGCCTTCCAACAATTCCGTTTGAAATCTCGATTTTTTTTATTTCCAAAACCAGTATTTCTTTTATCTCCATTAAATAAGTCATTTACTTGATGATATTGCAACCAACTCGTAAACACAAATTCATTTTGCTCATATGGTTTGAGTTTTACTCCCTTTTTGGTTTCCATCAAAATCTCACCATAAGTAGCCCATCTTTCCTTCATATTTAATTTTTTAACAGTCAATACCTCTGTAGGCGACAGCCACCATGGTGTTTTTCGTTCTAACAAATTTTTATATCTATCCCATACTTCATAGATTGGCTTTCTTATAACATGGTTTAGAAACCCTTTATGAACTTTTACTTTGTCATACCAAAGATAAGAATGCCACCCAAATCTGTTGTCATATCCTTCCAAATCCAATAAATCCATATTGTAGAACCTTGTTTCATGTTGCTGTTTATGACCACAGCTTGAGTCAGAGCATGAACATTTGGTACCAACCTATTTTGCTGAATTTTTACTGTTCTGTTTTGGCTGGAACCATTTTCTTTTATAACTGCATATTATATTGTTGTAATCTGCCCTACTGCCTTATGGTGAAGGGTGGATAAGAAATCTTACCAAAAAACAAATAAAGGCATTGGCACCTAACAAGTAGAATTCTTTTTGCTGCTTACCCTCTCCCAAGCTTGACATTATATGTAAGTATCACAGGTCAAAAAGTATTTTAACCCGTCAGCTGTCTGAATGAAATAATAAAAAATCATTACTGGAGCATGAGCTATACAACTGAAGAAACTCAAAATAGCATCAAGACTGGGTGGAATTGTTCTATGTAGGCTGATTCAATACAAATGTTGTAAATATGTTTAAATGAAGCCTCCCCTAAAGAGTTAACATGCATTTAGGAACAGTATGATAAACCTCTACAAATCATATTGGCATATATTTAAGAAAGTCATCTATGTACTTTTAGATGTTTTATGAAAATAACCAATCAATTCTGCAGACACAACATTATTTCTAAAGGAAATCTGTGTGCATATAGATACAGGAAGACAAACCACACATATTTTATCAGTTTATTACAGTAAGCAAATAAGCGTGGAATGAGAGTGCACATAACTGTCTACTTAGTGCTTACTGAAACATTTATAAGAGCTGTTATCTCCCTAATAACAGACAGCGTGCAATTTTAGAAAGGAAAAAAGCTTCATATTTTCAACACTTCACTAAAAAGTAACTGAAGAGTGTAAAATGAAAAATACTCTGTGCAGTTAGCTGGTAATGGACCATATTATCAACTCAAGTTACGATTTATATGATACGAACTAATCACTAATAGTTATTTTATGACATGGCATGTCTGCTTCCTGGGGTGGTTCCTGGGGTGGTTTAATCTTTAATCTTTAAGATTAAAACTGTAATCTTTAATCTTTAAGATTAAAACTGTAAAACTTTTAACGCCACTGCTGAATATTTCTTGAAGAACCTTCTATTGATCAGATTCAACACATATAACAAAAGACACTTGTCTGGATGAAATATACATTTTGTTCAATGAATGTCTATTGTCTACAATCAAAGGAATCTTTAAAATTATGTTTTGTTAACAGTGAGGGACTGAATAATTTAATCTATTTTTGGAAGTAACTTTTCAATGGCACTTCTATCCAAGACATAATCAAAAAATGACTAAGCTATGAGCTATTTCCTCCTACGTATACTATGTGGGTATGCTCCAGTAACTCTGAAATTTAAGAGGAGAAGGGAAGGGGCATCAGATTAATTTAGAGTTTAAAGAAAGACAAGCTTGTGGCATTAAGGGAAAAGTTGCCATATGGAAGAAAATCAAATGGAAAAATATTAACAGTAACTGTTTTCAGCCATTAATTATTACAAATTGTAAGCAAATAAAAGTACTGAATGTTCTAAAACAGATAAAGCATCTTAAAAAGCAGAGACATAACCTTGCAGACAAAGGTCCATATAGTTAAAAGCTTTGGTTTCCCCAGTAGTGATGTATGTGAGAGCTGGACCATGAAGAAGGTTGATCATCAAAGAATTGATGCTTTTGAATTATGGTGCTGGAGGAGACTCTTCAGAGTCCCATGGACTGCAAGAAGATCAAACCTATCCCTTCTGAAGGAAGCCCTGAGTGCTCACTGGAAGGAAAGGTCATGAAGCTGAGGCTCCAAGGCTTTGGCCACCTCATGAGAAGACTCCCTGGAAAAGACCCTGATGTTGGGAAAGATTGAGGGCACAAGAAGGGGACGACAGAGGACGAGATGGTTGGACAGTGTTCTCGAAGCTACCAACATGAGTTTGACCAAACTGCGGGAGACAGTGGAAGACAGGAGTGCCTGGCGTGCTCTGGTCCATGGGGTCATGAAGAGACGGACGCGACTAAATAACAAAAATATATACAGTATCTAAAAGCAACAGCTTGAATCCAATAAATCTCCTGCACAAGCAGAGACATTTTCACTTTTGCACAAGGAGAGGATCTTTTATTTCCATTGATCCCCACACTGCACCTTCCCCCAATTCCAGGATTGGAATTGGGACATTGATGAGGCATTGTGGAACCACTGGATCTTTCAGTGCAATCTCATCTGTGCCAGTGTGGTGTAGTGGTTAAGAGCGGTAGACGGTTCGCGTCTCCGCTCCTCCACATGCAGCTGCTGGGTGACTTTGGGCTAGTCGCACTTCTTTGAAGTCTCTCAGCCCCATTCACCTCACAGAGTGTTTGTTGTGGGGGAGGAAGGGAAAAGAGAATGTTAGCGCTTTGAGACTGCGTAGTGATAAAGTGGGATATCAAATCCAAACATTTCTTCTTCATCATCATCATCTGGATCTATAGCCTGTTTAAGAGTGTGGTCTATTATATTGTCATCGCAGACAAAAGGACTGCTGTTGTTTATCTTCGAGTTCATCCTTCTTGACAGGTGGCATCTTTTGTTTATCCCATATCTCAAAAAGGACTTTTTTGAGCGGGTCCCCATAAAGCTTTCCCCCATTGAATGGGGAATTTGCCAGGTGCCCTTGGGATTATGCATCTACATCCCAGTTGCAGAGCCAGATATTACATCTTGCCAGGATGCTCACTATCACTGCTCTTGCGTGGAACTGCATGAGATCCCTGGTCATGTTTGCTTGGAAAGCAGGCACAATGGAGAGCTTCTTTAGGCCATCCATGCTGTGTTTGGGTACATCCCCCCTGGAGCTGAGATCATTGGCCCACTTATTCTAGCTGTAACTAATGTGGTTGCTGATGCTCTGAAGGCCACCGCTTCTGCCTCAAAATCCGAGTGGCACCACCTCTACTCACTTGTCACAAGCATTCCTCTGTCCTCCTTTGCTTTCAGACAGGATAATCACAGTTGAGGATAAAGTTGCTACTGGCACACCCACGATTAGGCTAGCCAATGGGCCCATAATGTTAGTTAGGAAGAGGTAGTGTCTATTCACCAGCTTGCATGATAGTTGTGTTTTTCCAGTTTTGTCAGCTCAGTGTTTTACAGCTTTTGGAATGAATCTGGGAAATGCAGAGTAGCCAGACATGGCTGTCCATCCAGAAAGGCAGATTTGGCTCCTTTGGTTGCTGCTGTAGCTTTTGCCTCAGTTTCCATGGGTTGTTCCTCAGGGAGTTCCAGGACTCTCCTTGCTTTGGCCACTGCAGCAGGAAAAAATTATGACTGAAGAAGCCTACACTTCAGGGGTGGTGCTTTCAACTCTTTTGCCAACAGCTCACCCTATTCCTTATCATTTGAGGCCAATGAGAACTCAGAATAAAATAAAAAAAATGCCCTCCATGATCCCTTGGGAAAAGGGCAGAATCCAGATCTTCATGACAGAGAATTCCTACAATTTATTTTCATGCGTCAGTAATTAAATTATTTTGTTAAAACAGTGCATGTAGTTCTTAAAATACCATATTTCAAGTACAAGAGTGAAATATGATTCACCACATTTCTCTGAAACGTTATGACTGGTTTTTACAAGATGTAGCTGGAAGCTTTACATTGACATACTTCATAAAGCCAAATCCTCCAAGTGCCCTGGAAATGTGAGGTGCAGTAATGCGAATGTGGCTTGTGCCATTAGAGTGCTTTGAAATATGAGTACTCCTCATGAATATTAAGGTCTGTCATATGCCACAGATTCCCTTTGAAACAGTTGAGTTCACAGAGACTAGATATATGCTCTAGTTTTAAAAATATGCTTAAGTACTTTGCTGAACCAGTCATTAACTTACAAAGTTGTCCACTTGCAAATAACTTTTTTTAAAAGTGCTCCATTTTTTTACCTTGTTGTAAGTAAAAGCAATATAGAAATTAAATTATGTTGAACTCTTCCAAAAGTTTTTGCCATGCACCTAAATGTGAAAATTATTGGGACCTGCCAAATTGTTCTGGAAAATGGCATCCCGAAGCAGAGCTGCCACTACAGAGAAGGCTCCACCCCTAGTAGCTGTGAAGTACCCCTCCAAAGGTTGGGGCACAAAGAGCAGGTCCTCAAAATAAAATCTTATCAGCTTCCCTCAGGTTTCTGTGAGTGTCTGACAACTCTCCCTATACACTACATACTGTATGTACAGATGCCATTACACATATCATGCAGCAATATTTGCTGAAGTATGCAAAACAAGATTAGTGAACTGTCCAAAAATAAAATAAAATAAAAATAAAATATTTATTGATACAGCGAGTATCAAACGAGTGGTAGTTGCAACTCCTTTATCACATAGAATAGGAGAAAGCAAAATGAGGGAGAGTGGTGGAGCAGGGCGCACCAGGTGAGGGGCAACACTTGGCTATTCAGGACTCAAAAAATCTTTATGTGAATAATTGGGTGAAAATAAGTCATAACAGCCAGCACAAAACCAAAGCCTTTCTTTTATAGGATAGAGCAAACAGAATTTCCCTTGCAAGGACAGCAGGGGGCAAAGCATGTGAATTCCGGACCTACATACTACTACCTGCAGGTCTCGCTTTATAAACACCATGGGTTTTCTGGAAATCATTTGTTAGGTGACCATTTGCATAATTAGTCAATGATCTCCATTCGTATAACAAGCCAATAACTTCCATTGAGTCACATGGGTAAAACTGAATGCATTTCCAAACCACGGAATCTGTGGTGCATATATCAAGGTTTGGGTATATATCAAGGTTTGGGTATTAAATCCTTGTGTTGGATAAGTGAATTCTTGCATAGCAAGCACTTGTAATGCAGGACTTGCATGTACTCATAATGAACTGATCCCTCTGCCGCCCTGCCTTCTAGCTTGACAGACCTTCCTAATTCTCTGCTAAGAAATGTGGAGGTTGTTTCATAAACAGAGACCAGCATCTTCTGTGTCATTTGTGTCTATTTTTGCTTTAGGGGGGGATGTCATTTTTGTCTATTTTTGCTTTGGGGGGATGTTAACATTTGTTTCTGAAAAGGGAAAGTGCATTTCCAAAGAGTGACTTCACATATGGCAGAGATGCAGGTGGGGCAGGAAATGCAAGTGCATTGCACATGCCTATTTTATATGAAGTTGCTCACCATGGAACTATATTTTCTGGGCTTTCCTTTGAAGGCATGTAAGATCTCAATCATGTTGGGATAGCTTCCATGTTCCATGTTCCATGGAAGCTATTACTAGAAAGTACCCAAAATTGTAAGGACTGCACTCTTCAGCCCAAGAAGGAGAAGCTGATCTGTGTGGATGGATAAGTGACCCCTCAATGTCAACCAATAATTGGGAACAGAAAGTGACTCCCCCAAGACAAAAACAGATCATCAAAAATGTTCAGAGAGGCCTGCACTATGCTCACCACCCTTACAAATTCCCTCCACCTGAAGCTCACATACTCAAGGGAAAGGTCCTTGCACTAGCAAGAGGCTCTTAATTTTGGTAGAACAAAATCTCTTGGTCCCAATCATACATGTCCATTGTCCATGCCTAACTCCCTTTCCAGGATTTTTCTTGACACTCACTAAGGATGTAATAATATTTTGCAAGGCAAATGTGATGGCATGTATAGACAACCCCAGGGGTGTTAAGGAAAAATGGTTAGAGCAAAAAAAGGTAATTATCCTGATTTACTTACTGATTTTACAAAAAACAACCCTAATGTAAAACGTGTTTTGTTCAACAACCGTTAGAGTATTTTATGAACACATGTTGTATAAGTTATGAAAGCTTTAGGAATATTTATACATTTCAGGTAGGGAATTCAAAACACATTATGGGCTGCACATTTCCAAATCAATTTACTCATCTAGCACAGCATGTGCTACGCTGCCATACTGGTCCAACACTCCCCACCCGCAAAGCCTCAACTCCAAAATCCACAGTTGGACGATGCCTTTATCAGGACTAACCAAAATGTAACGAAAGTGTGGCAAGGAAGTTTCTTAAACTTATTTTATAAATACAGTGGAACCTCAGTTTATGAACACCTCGGTTTACGAATTTTCGGTTTACGAACGCCGCGGACCCATCTGGACCGGATTAATTCACTTTCCATTACTCTCAATGGGAAAGTTCACTTCAGTTTATGAACACTTCAGTTTATGAACAGACTTCCAGAACCAATTACACCCATGCTTCGGGTTAAGTACGCTTCAGGTTGAGTAATCCGCGGACCCGTCTGGAACGGATTAATCCACTTTCCATTACTTTCAATGGGAAAGTTCGCTTCAGTTTATGAACAGACTTCCGGAACCAATTGTGTTCATAAACCGAGGTACCACTGTACTCACAAACCACAATGACTTAAGGGCACATATCTTACACTTTCAGAAAAAGGTAAGGAGGGTGCAGTGAGTTTGTTGTGGAAGAAAAGACAGGGCACTGTAGAGTTTTGCTTTTTTCAGGCAGGACAGAGGGTTGATTTGCATAATATTTTGTTTATGAAATTATGAAATCACAAGGAAAGCACTGCCTAAATAGTCCAGGAACCTGTATATAAACAATCTATTTCTTTCAATTTACTAAACAAAGTTTGGCACTGAATATCACTAATTATGTCCTCAGCTAATAAAGTGCATTATCACTTTTTCTGGGATGTGTTTCGACTGTCACTGAACATCTTAATTCCAAGCTCCTGTTTGAACTCACTGCTTTGACAAGCACCATCACTACTCAAGGTCTGTATGAAGGGAGCTTCAAACTGCATATTATCACACATTGGCAAAACTCAACATTTTATGAAGCGCCCCTGCTCATACTGACATCTTCCTATCATGTGTAAATAAGGTTTGTAACCTTGACTTTAAAGCCCAGCCTTTCTACCTTTTTCTTTTTCCTAAACAAGTGACAAAGAACAAGGAAGCTGATTGAAGGGATCCATTATGTATCAACTTAAAGAAAGGCAAAGTGATTGATGAAACTAGCAGTCACCTTCACTGCTATCTACTGCACCTGTATCCTTTTTGTCAAATGACCTGAAAATCCTGCTGACACATTCACTACAAGGATACACTGTAGTTTTGAATACTTTTATTTGCCAGAGAGTCTTCAGGGACAGGTTTTTGGAGCCAAAATGAGATGTTCAGACATTTTCATCTAGTGTTCTCAAATCTCTCTCTCAAAGATTATTGTACAAATCCATCTGGAAACAACTGGTAGTGGCAGGTGAACTGCATCTCTACTAAAAGATTTCCTAACACTGAATAGTTTTGAATTATTCAGTGTTATGAAATATTTTAGTAGAGATGCAGTTCACCTGCCACTACCAGTGGAATTACTGTGTATGAAATTTAATTTGCTGTTATTTAAGTTGGGATTAAAATTACACCCCTGTCGCTTTTCGTACTGAATTTAGCTACACTTTTTTTTTGGGGGGGGGGGGAATCAGCAAGCAAACTGTTAACACTAAAACTGTGTGTCATTAATTCTAGGGTTGTCAAACAATTTTTTTTAATCATCTGGCTTTGATTATTTTTACATTAATTTGCATTAAAACAGAAATAAGGGTCTTTTCAAAGACCGCAGGGTGGTTTTTTTTGGTCATAAAATTTTAAGTTCCCTCTTACTGTTTGAAAGATTGGTCATTAATATTTTTCATCAAATTGGAATAATATAAACTTTCCCTTTTTACTTGAACTTGCTAGAGTGAAAATCAACAAGTTCAAATCTCAGCAGTATGGAGGAATATCCAAATGTATTACCTGGAAGATCCAAATGACATTGTCCTCCATCTTCATTCTTATGAAGACAGGGCACAGTGGTTTCACATATGAATGTAAAATAATCTGCTTAATTTCAATACAAAATTGAAAATAAAATCCACCCCTAAATTTCTCACTAGGGGCCTAGTATAATATTGTGACTTACACAGTGGAGTACCCTTCAAACTTATGCCCAATGATTAAATAGGGGGGCAGATTTTAATTAGTGATTAAAGCTGTAGTTGATTATTTACTGATTAAGTCAGTTAAAACTTTCAGTTCTAATACTTGTATCATTAACCAGCTTCTTAAAGATTCTTTTTCAAAATAACTATTTTCTTCTGTCTGTAACAGAAACATACAAACACACACACAAGCTTTTAATAATGCTTATACTGTTTTTGTACAGTGAATCTGGTAACAAGCCATAAAATGATCTTTCTATTTTTTTTAAAAAAAAATCCAGTAAGTATTAGGACACTTGAGAGGCAGGAAAATCTCCAAAGGAGCTGCTGTGCTCTGTGTGGGACACAGAACCGTTTCCTCTGGGCATTTATTACCTGTTAAAAACCAATCTTTTGGTGAGTGGCAGTTCAGGGTTTTTGAGAGCAAGCTGCAATATTTCTTCGGGTCTGCAGAGTCATAATTAAAGCTGAACTGAGTGGAATTGGAGAGGGAAGGTCAGCGAGGTGCCGTATGAGAGATGAGGCTGGGCTGATGGGCACCAAATGAACAAATTATGATGGGCCCCACTCAATGTGATGAGGTCAAATGCTTGTTTCTACCCACTGACAGTTCAATTTCCCTGCAATGTCTCTCGGTTCTCTATGAGCTAATTATGAATGAAAAGTTATCAACTGCCCATACCAAAAGCGGCTTAAATACCATTTCTTGGAGCTTTTAATGTCAAAATATTGTAAGAAACAGCATGTTGGCCCAGTTTTTGAGCCAACAGTACTTGGGTTGATCTAAATATCAGTGATAACACCTACATTTTTGTGACTTATAGCATACATGAGACAGATTTGCCAGCTGTCATCTGCTTAGCAAAAATAATAATTTTATCAAGCAAATCTATATTATGTTTACAATCCATTTCCACAGGAATAGCAGCATTGAGCTCATGGCTTTTCATATCATGGGCTACATAATCTTCAAACAGCACTATATATTTTTCCTGGGACGATGCTACTGGATTATTAGGTTTTAAGCATCAATACTCCAATGTATCCCAGCATACAGATTTATTATCCTAAAGCACCTCAACAACGATCGACAAAATGCAAATTCTTTCCATGGAGCCTGAGTTTAAGGGGTAATTTTCCACATCTTCCTATTTATGATGTACAATTATTTTCTTTGCATCTATAAGCACAAACGCTTTCAACTTTTCTGAATCCTATGACACCTGACAAAAAACAAAATGTAACATATATGTCACCAATTTTAAGATGTCAGTTGCAAACGGCACTTTTAAAAAGATAGTGTTCTTCCAAGAATACCTTGAAATATTTTTGTCCCCCCTCCCCTGCAAAATCAGGATCTTTTCCATAATATCTGATACACTGCTATTCCTTTTAACATGACATTTCTCTAGTCTTTAATTAATCACTACCATGCGTATCTTGCACCCTATAGCAAGATATACAAAGCTGATTTCTATTCTACCTTCATTTATTATAGTAATAAACCACTACTACTGTGCACAGAAACAAAAAGCTCAAGTACAAAAATTCTTGAATCCTCATTTACATTCCTTTTACTATTTCCACCTTAAGTTTTACAATTGCAACATCTATGGATAAAGGGTGGTTTTCAAATTTAATAAATAATAATAAAATAAGTAAGTAGAAGAAAGCAATTGTGGTGTACCTTAGTTTAAGAAACCCACTATGGCATAATGGTAATCATGGCTCTTTTTAAGTATTGGCAGTGATCATAGTATTTTCTCAATATATCAATTGTGATTACGGTATTTAGAATACTATCTTGTTAGACATTGTTTATAAAGAGATATTACAATAAAATGATGGCTGTACCACCTCATGTTTAAGTAGCACAATTAGCAGCAGAGAAATGCAGTCCATTCATTACAGAACCTTTCAGGAAGTTGATTTTTTCTAATTCTTATTGTAATTGCATTGTTCTAATCTTGTATTATAAAGGCAGCTGCTTGCCTATCATTTGTACTTTCCTCGTTAATCCTGACTCAGTGAATTAACCTTTAATTACGGCCGTTAAAATTGAAATGAGCCTTTTGTCTGGCTGGGGCAGCCCCCTTTCAGTGGATGATTCTGATGAAAATTTTTAGGGTCAATGAATATGTCCCATGTCATGTCTGATAGCTGCTAAAGATGTGAGGAGGTAAATGTTACCTTAGAAAGATGTGATTGAAATTTTAAAGTGACTGGTTTTATTGACAATATGTAAGATTTGTGATTGCCTAACAAAAACTATCCACAACCACTATCAGGCATGGTTAAAGGCTACGTATGTGTATCATTTACATATTATACATGAAATCTTCAACGAATTTAAATAGGCCAGTTATAAACATGAATAAACTAAGATTTTGAAGGAAGGAAGACAAAGCAATGATACTATTTTTATTTTAGGTTTATGCTTCTATATACGGAGCTCCTACTTCAGCATTAAATCTTTGGCAAGAAATGTTGAGAGGAATAACTTATTTCTGTAACAGTGTTTTCATATACTGTATACAATATTTCAATAACAAGAAATACAGTACCGTGTTTCCCCTTTTTTAAGACACCGTCTTATAACTTTTTTTACTCAAAAAAACACACGGTGTCTTATTTTCAGGGGATGTATTGTACCTTAAGGCCTCCTCGGAGGGGCCAGGCCACTGGCTCGGGGTGCTGCTGGGCGCTCTGCGCGGCACCGAGGCGGCAGGCTGCTGGCTCGGCGCTCCGCCCAGCGCTGCTGGGCGCTCCGGGCACTCGGCACTGCAGCCGCCGCTTCCGGCGGCGGGGGGCAGGCCTCGGGCAGCTCTCCCCCCAAAAGAAGAGGCCAGGCGCTGCAGGGCGCTCCGAGCGCTTGGCGCTTCGGAGCGCTCCGCTCTGCAGCCGCCGCTTCCGGCGGCGGGGGGCAGGCCTCGGGCAGCTCTCCCCCCAAAAGAAGAGGCCAGGCGCTGCAGGCCGCTCCGAAGCGCTCCGCTCTGCGGCCACCGGCCTCGGGCAGCCAAACAAAAAGAGAAGAGGACAGGCGCTGCAGGGCGCTCCGAGCGCTCGCCGCTTCGGAGCGCTCCGCTCTGCAGCCGCCGGTTACAGCGGCGGGGCGGCAGGCCTCGGGCAGCTCCCCCCCCCCCCGCAAAAGAAGAAGCCAGGCGCTGCAGGGCGCTCCGAGCGCTCACTGCTTCGGAGCGCTCCGCTCAGCAGCCGCCGGTTCCAGTGGCGGGGCGGCAGGCCTTGGGCAGCCCAAAAAAAAAGAAAAAAGAAGAAGAGGCCAGGCGCTGCAGGGCGCTCCATGCGTTCGCTGCAGCAACAGCAGCCGGTTCCAGGCCCCTCTGGCTGGCTGGGGCGCTCGGCGGTCTCGCATGGAGGTATGTCTTATTTTCGGGCGGTGTCTTAGATTTCACTAATGCTAAAAAATGCTGCCATGGCTTACTTTCTGACTACGTCTTAAAAAAGGGGAAACACGGTACTACTCTTGGGCAGTTTCTTTTTCAACCATGTTTCATTGCTCAAATTTGGAAAACATTTGGTCTGCAGTCTCATGGAGATGAAGCTTGAATGGTGCCAGTTGTATTAAAATGAGTAAAAGTTTTTAAATTATTATGAACCTTAAGCAATTAGTTTCTGCATGTTTGCTAGGTAAAGGTAAAGGGACCGCTGACTATCCGGTCCAGTCGCGGATGACTGGTGTTGTGGCGCTCATCTCGCTTTATTGGCCGAGGGAGCCGGCGTACAGCTTCCAGGTCATGTGGCCAGCATGACTAAGCCGCTTCTGGCAAACCAGAGCAGCGCACAGAAACGTCGTTTACCTTCCCGCTGTAGCGGTACCTATTTATCTACTTGCACTTAGACATGCTTTCAAACTGCAGGGACCGAGCAACAGGAGCTCACACCGTCACAGGGATTTGAACTGCCGACCTTCTGATCGGCAAGCCCTAGGCTCTGTGGTGTAGACCACAGCGCCACCCGTGTCCCACATGTTTGCTAAGGAAATGAAAATAATGATTAGTGTTGCATTAGAGATTGTCAAATGGGGTTACAAGTGAAAAGTATTCTTAATGTAATTGTCCATTTCCTACGAGTATTTTATAGAATTACCCCATTTTATAGAATTACTCCCTCATTTAGTGATTTTCTTCAACAAATATTCAGAAGGTACTATTCTAGATCAACTGCCCCTAGAGAGGCTGGTGATTAAGCCTAAGTACAGTCGTACCTTGGAAGTCAAACATAATCCATTCTGGAAGTCCGTTCGACTTCCAAAACGTTCAGAAACCAAAGTGCTGCTTCTGATTGACCGCAGGAAGCTCCTGCAGTCAATTGGAAGCCCCGTTGGACGTTCAGCTTCCAAAAATAGTTAGCAAACAGGAACAGTCACTTCTGGGTTTGCGGCATTTAGGAGCCAAAATGTTTGAGAACTAAGCTGTTCAAAAACCAAGGTATGACTGTACATGCTTTACAAAAGTTGTATCCTATTACATACAGGCGAAAACCATTTTAGGGGCATCCTTTTGGACCCAGAAGAGGGAAGAACAGGGATGGAGAAGGCTTATGCACGCTCCATGTGGGAGGATGTGCAGGGGCTGGGAATGGAACCCCCATGCAAAATGGTCATTGCCTGTAAATGATTTCAACTGCCTGATATAGTCAAAGTAAGTGGTTCCCAAACTGTGACCTATGGACCACTAGTTTCATTCAGGTAGTCCACAGCATGTGTTTGGATTTGTGGTTTAAGTTGGAAGATGGTAGCAGGGAGGCAGGGGTGAATTTATGAAGTTGAGTGCTAAGCAAATGAGAAATTAAAAGCATACATGAGTTGAACTTCCAGATGTACAACAGGCAAACTATGGTATGGCTTCTTAACTATGATCAGCCCAATTTTTTCATGTCCCCTCCTTCTACCATTACACCTTCTTCTCAAAAAGTCACTCCTAAAGGGCCTCTTTCTGTTTCAGTTATACTATGTTAATACTTCTAAAGTAGTCCAGTCAGCTCCCTTCCTATACATGCAAGCATTAGAAGGTTGCTTATGATCCTTTCTATTTAGCATGAGCATAAACGTCTAACACTTTTAAAAATGATTATGAGACGGCATGACATAATTCCCATTGGGAACTGAGAGTAATGGGTATATATTCTCTGTGACTACAGGAATACAATGTGCAATATGCAGGTTCCAGTGGAAGACCTTTTATCTACTATACTGATTGGCCTTTAGCTTCTGCTCCAGGCACACCTATTAAAGTCCCTATCACATATGGTATAAACAACAAGATATATTACATTGGTGCGGCAGGTCAATACTATGGACTTGCATGGGTAAAACTACCTTAATGTACATGGCCAAAATACCCAGCACACAAACCTCAAGTTAAGTAAGATTAATACATACCATTAGACAAATAATGTATTCTCAATGGCCTTGGTTGCTTCCAGACAAGTTGCTTCCTCACCTATTTTTACTGTAGCACTTTAGACCAGTGTGGCAACTGTACTCTGCTTCTAAGCTTTGGTAAAGACTCTCACATATGAGTAATTTCAAAGGTTCATTTTTAAAACCATATGAAGTGAGCTACTGTCCCGAGCGTGTGGGCTCCTGGATTGAAGCTCACAGTTGCTTTGCTCATCCCTGACCCTTTTTGCAGTTGTGCTGAGCTAATCCAATGTTTGAGCTTAGAGCAGTGGGTTTCAACCTTTTTGAGTCCATGGCTCCCTTGACCAAACACACTGTTTCTACGGCTCCCCTGTAGGAGCCACTTACAATGGGGTTCCGTTACATGACACGTTTAAGTGGGGATTCCCTCGTTCTGCCCCTGCCCTGTTCTGCCCCGGTCCCAGGATGGTCGCTGGGGTAGAGAGAGGTATACAGGAAGATAATTGGCTGCAAGTTAAAGCTGCCAGCTCCCCTGAATGTTCCTCAGAGAGAAAGAGAGATAATGCAAGAAGATATGGGCTGCAAGTTAATGAAATGATGCCCCCCTGGGCTCTCATGAACGAAAGTTCCTCAAGTCTTCCCAGGGTGCCACAGTGCACCGGTTGACAACTAATGGCTTAGAGCAGGCACCCCCAAACTTCGGCCCTCCTGATGTTTTGGACTACAATTCCCATCTTCCCCGACCACTGGTCCTGTTAGCGAGGGATCATGCGAGTTGTAGGCCAAAACATCTGGAGGGCCGCAGTTTGGGGATGCCTGGCTTAGAGTGTTGTCCAACCCAGGCTCATGGCTTACCACTTCCAGATTAATGAAAACAAATCTTGGTTACAGTTCATGGTTAGTCTGGACAATTAAATCATGAGCCTGGGTTTGGATGACACACTAAATCAAACCATAGGCTTAGCTAAGCATGACGCACCAGCAAAAAGTTCAAGCAACGTGGCTGTGAGCTCCTCTCCTGGAGTCCACACGCTTGTGGTAGACAAGGTTTGCTAAGCATGATGTGAAATTAACACTATGATAATTTTATGTTTTCATAATAATAATAATAATAATAATAATAATAATAAATTTTTATTTATACCCCGCCCTCCCCAGTCAAAAACCGGGCTCAGGGCGGCTGACACCAACAGAACCACAATAAAACATAAAAACAATTAATTAAAATACAGATTAAAATACAGTATTAAAATTTAAAGTGCAGCCTCATTTCAAGTAGGCCATAAATCCAAGCCATGAGGGAGAAAAACACAGGGGTCAGGCTGAGTCTAACCCAAAGGCCAGGCGGAACAGCTCTGTCTTGCAGGCCCTGCGGAAAGATGACAAATCCCGCAGGGCCCTGGTCTCCTGGGAAAGAGCGTTCCACCAGGTTGGGGCCAGTATTGAAAAGGCCCTGGCTCTAGTAGAGGCCAATCTAGCCATCTTATGACTCGGGATCTCCAGAATATTATTATTTGTGGACCTTAAGGTCCTCCTCTCACTTCTCATAGTGAGAACCTTACCAAATTTGCTTGAACCATCTGTTAATTTGAGCATCCTACATGACAGAGAGCAAGAGGCCAATAGGTTATTTTCTTAACAGAGAGATTTTGCTACCATGTCCTTCCCATTCCCTTGCAGCCTGGTTTTGAAAAAGTATGTGGTATAATTCTAAACAGTCAGAAAGATGGGAGCTATTTGTTAAATTGTCCCTAAATTCTCACAGCAGGAAAGAGATGATGCATATTCCAGAAATTTTGACAGAGAAGCATCTGGGAGGACACTGAGTAGGGGCTCGTTTCCAAAGAAGCTATAAGGGGATGCTTTGGATTTAGGGAAGGGAAGGACCATTAGGAAGGGGAACCACCTCCTCCATTTTTGTCTACCTGTCATGAACCCTCCAGGACTTTGGATCGGGTTGTTCTCTATTTCATTATCCAGGAAACTGAGTATAAAGTCATTTTAGTTGATTCAAGATATGAATAAACACCTACACAGACACTGCAGAAGCATGCTAAGCAGTTGCATAAGTGCTAACATAGGCAATCAGAAAAATACTAAGTTAGATTTTTTTAAAATATAGCAGGTCTCAAAGAAGTTCAAAAATATATTTGGAAAGAAGAACAAGTTTCTGTGTTACTAGTTTAGAAGATTATAACATTTGTCCAGAATTTGTAAGGAGTTAAAATGCAAATAAGAAAGCTTTTCCCATGCCAAAAGTTAGAATGGTGATTAACAAAAGCTATTCTGATTATATTGCCACCATTTTAAAACCACAAGGCTTTAAAAAATCCTCTGCAACATATTCTTCCTTAGTTTCATTATGAAGCTACATTGGGGCAGGGAACCTTTTATGCCAATGGACCAGGCCTTTAATTCCCCAACCCCTGACAGGCCAAACTAGTAAGGTGAGCAGCTCCTCATACCTGTCAATCTCTGGATAACACTATGGCATCAGGTGACAGTATGCTCTGAAGTCCCTATTACTGAGACTTTAAATTGCAGCAGAGGGCTGTTTGAAAGTCCTTTTGCAAACAGCCCCATGCTGTTCTTTGAAAACAAGAGGTGAGGGGTTGTTTGCAAAATGGAAATCACTTCCCTCTCCTGGAAGAAAGCACACCCTCACTGCCCATCGGCTGATCGATGGTGGAGGTGTTCCTTGCTCCAGAGTCAAGGAACAATCAGCACTCACTTTAAGCATTGAAGCCATGCCAATACCCATCCACACACCTGATATTGCCTGGGTGGGCATGGTTTGGGCAAAAGGGGCTCACAAGCAAAAATGGAACCCCTGGTGGACCAAAGGCTCCCCACCCCTGATCTATATATAAAAATGGAATGAATTATTGAATGGTCTGCAAGGCCATTATAGATCAAGATACAAGTTCACCTTAAAACAAAAAATGAGTGAGAAAAATAAGTTAGTAAATGAAAAATATAACTTACATCAATGACTGAAGAACTTGATAAACTTAAACCTTCTAAGTCAGCAGCTAAAGTAGGAGTAAGAATAGTTGGCTTGTGGAGTGATGTGGTAGTTGATACAGGACTGACTGCAGAAAATAAGCAGTTGAGAAGGATAGTTATATTTAAGTAAATTAAACTGGTAAGAGTATGGCTTTCTGGCATCTTAAACTTGAACAATGCAGTAACTAGACACATACCTTATCCTATGCATTTTAATAAAAATATTTAATTTAAAAAAATTATGGCAGAGCTTTCTAAACTTTTAATGTTGGTGACACACCTGTTTAATTTCATGGCACAGTAATTCAGTTTTACTAGCAAACCTGAGGTTAAACTAGCCCCTTTCCAGCCCCAGGAAGAGAGCAGGGAGTGTTCACGCAATAAACCTACACACGGCAGCCAACACATTAACATGTTGCGACACAGTTTGGAAAACTCTGATTTATGGGATTGTATATCAACATATGTCTTAAGTTACTGTGTACAGGAAGGCGTGTATACTCCTCCCCAACCACCACACACCATGTTCCAAAGTAAAGGTAAACTATGTGGAAATTAATGTTAGTAGATTACTTGCTTATTCTTAGAATGCTAGATTCTATGCCTTGTTGTTATATAAAGATGATTCTTTTTAAAAATGAACCTTGTTTATTCTGAGAACTCAGACATAAAAGTAAAAGTCTCTGATATTTTCTAAACACACAGGAGGTGAAGTAAGAGCTAACAGCACATAATAGGGATAGCAGAAGCTGATATCCCTGTCCCTTGATCCCCCTGGCAGCCACCTCAGTGGGAATGGAAGATGCCCTGGAAGATGTCCCTTCCTCCTTTTTCCCGAGCCAGAGCCTCCCCATTCAGCAAGGTCCCCCAATCCTTGGTGGAACATAGTGGGACTGGGAGGGGAGTGTGTGTCACAATTTGCTAGCTCTATTTAGCATGCTAATCTCTGTATCCAACTTATGGAAAAAGAAAACCACACTCATCTCTAGCTTTTATGCTTTCCAAATTTCTGTGCTTTAGTCTGCTAAATATTTTTGTATTACTAACACATAGATATTTACAACCTTTGAAAATACAATCTTTCTGAATGAGACCTCAGTAT
This sequence comes from Zootoca vivipara, assembly GCF_965207765.1. Classification (NCBI taxonomy): domain Eukaryota; kingdom Metazoa; phylum Chordata; class Lepidosauria; order Squamata; family Lacertidae; genus Zootoca; species Zootoca vivipara. The sequence continues at coordinate 35,153,016 of NC_142593.1, forward strand.
GATTTCCAGATACCATGCGTCTCACTGTTACCTTGCTATGGAAAGCTATTCATTTATAAAAAGGTACTTATTTAAAAATAAAATAGTGTAACAGTATTACAATGCACTAAGAAATGCATTTGATATAGGCTGAAAACATATAAGCCTTAAATCTTAAGAGACAAGAGAAGAGAGACCCCCACATTTAAAGCTAAATTGTTCAGAAAGAATCGGTTTAAAGAGCATGCATTGTTCAAGTAGGCTATCCAGGTTTTTTTTTTAAAGTGTGTTATGCTCTTATACAATGACAAATGCATAGAGTACACATAAATATTCCATTATATCTTTATATGAGACAGACAGTATTATTTCAGGCCTTTTGAAATTTAAATACAATGACTTGGATCCTAACTAGCTCCCTGCAAAATGATGGATTGCTTCTGTAAGTGGAAATAACTGCTTTCCCCGATCCTTCAGCAACAGTTTGGAAAGGCGAAGAGGTTGCAAGGAAAAGGTGTGTGTAAAAAAATTGCTGCCTTTCTTCTGCTGGTGGGAGCATCCCATTGGCAGAACTCTGCTCATGGGACACTCCCACAATGGAAGCTTTAGTTAGGATCTAAGTCAAATGCTTTAACTTTCATGGACATAAAAATATCATTTGCAAGTCAAATGATTTAATTTTCATGGACATAAAAATATCATTCGAAAGGGCAAACATCTGGAGTACTTACAGTCATCCAAATCCAAGAGTGGCACATCTTGCTTAGTAGGTGCGCTCTTTTCTTGTGAAGCTTTCTCTTCTTTCTGCCAAAAGTATATGAATGTTTAATACTTTTTTAAAAGAAAATGTGTAAGAACACTGCAGAGACTTATCCAGGAACGAATGTAATTGGGCTCAACCTTTTTAATATTTGCAGCATAGGAATTCAGATAAAAGAATCCTGGATGCCTTTTCAATACCATTTCTTTGATGTTATCTCCCAGTGTTCTTGCAACACCAATACAACTCTGCTTCAACGGCAGGTCAATGTCCTGTTCTAAGCAATTAGCTGTGCTACCATGTTTCCTGAAAACAAGACACTGTCTTATATTTATTTTTCCTCAAGAAGACACACTATTGCTTATTTTCAGGGGATGTCTTATTTTTATTACGTGTCCAGCCTCGCCTCTTCCTTGGCGCCCTCCAGAACTGTGCCTATCACTGTGTCTTATTTTTGGGGTATGGCTTATATTGCGCAAATGCTTAGAAATCCTGCTACGGCTTATTTTATGGGTATGTCTTATTTTCGGGGAAACGGCATTATTCCATGTTTCTTTTAGTTTAGTTTTTTTTAAAAAATTGTGGTGGCTTTGATCTAATTTTTCACATCAATTAGCAGTCTTTTATTTCCTGTAATCCTATGGTCCTTGAGTTTGCAGTAACTTCAAACTTTCCTCAGCAACCACAAATGGTCTCACTACTTCTTTTCTCTTTGGACATGTGACCGAATCAGCCAAGAGCTGCTGCCATACAAGACTAGGGACAAAACCCAGGGATCTTTAGTCCTCAAGAGAACTGAGATCTCATTAGATCCAGATCGTCAAAACATTTTCAGAGTAGCAAGAGACCTGATAATTAATCTCTTTGGGAGAATAAAATTAACAGAGTTTATATATTATTGCATCTATAATTGAAACTCAAATAAATAATTATACAAGCAGGTGTAAGAAGGGAAAAATACAAAGAAAGAACCATGCCTATACACCACAGCCTGGGAATAAATTTCCTTGTCAAAATTTACTATGATTTTTTGGCATAATTTTCCAGACAACTGTATCAGCCATTTGAGTCCACAAACATGTTGATTAGTAGGACACTTTTCTCATGGCAGAAGAAATACTCGTATCTAGAGCACGCATGCGAAGCATGGTGAAAGAATCCCACTGCTTATGATTTGGAGCATGAGCTTAATTTAACAGGATTCAACAAATGCCGTCAACAGCTCATCTCTGGCAACCATGAATATCTTCCTGGAGACTATCTGCACAAACTTAGCATGACATAAGAATACTCTTTGTCCAACTTTCCTAAACACTGCAAAGAACTTTGGGTGGGTAGGTGGGTGGATGCAGAATTATTTGTCTTGCACAAAGTCTCCAAATGGATGCAATTATTTGTCTTGCTGCTGTCTTAAGAAAGAAGAGCAACTCTTTTATGCTTTACATTTGGATTGGTATCATTTTCCATTGACAGCAGGGCTAACATGGGATCGGGTACAAGATGTTGTTCCATAATGGCAGAAGACAGTGAAAAAAATTCAAGTCCAAAAAACTTTTAGGCAACAGGCACTCCTGTCACGAGGAACATGCCTTTAAGCTTACATCCTGTCCAACGTAAGGGTAAGAGAAAATGGCTAGATCTGGAAGGGTGTAGGGGTGTCCAGTGCCATCTCATGATGACATTTAAAAAGGTTTCTTGCAGTTTAGTTGAAATGGTATGCAGTGGGGGTTTAGACCATAGAGCTCCCACCACAAGAACGCGGACGCAGTATGTGTGGAATACAACACTTATGAACACTTAATTCACCATTGGAGAGTGATAAGAGGAATAACAAAGAAAGATGGCTTGACTCCATATGGTCTTGACTTATAGCGTTTATTAACAATAGTACAGTACTCTTCCTTCCGTCTCAGTCACGGAAGACACAATGGAGAAATTACTTAGCGATTTAGATTGAAGTATACCCTGTGGATGTGAGCTGAATTTGTAATATAAAATATTTTCCAAGTTTGTTTTGATTCCATGTGGATTACTGCATACAAGACTTAACATCTGTACATGTATTTCTCTTGGAAGACAACACTTTTGCTTGGTAATCGTTTTTAAACTTTTCAATAAAGTTTGTAAAAAGAGAGATAGACAGACAAACTGCTTTTCCTCTATCTATATGTGAAAGAAGCCAGGCTTGGGGGGAAGGCAGCACAAATAATGGCTGGATACTGCAACCAGACCTAAATTCTGGACCTCTATTCCCCAAATGAAAATTAGTCAGTGTCAGGCAAAAGTTCACATTATTCAATATATATAGGCTCAGATTTAGTTGTGATTAAGTCCCACAAAAATACCTCCACAGTTGGAGGCAGTAATGCTTCCAAATGCCAGTTGCTGGAAACTACAGGAGAGAACGCTCTTGATTTCATGTTCTGCTCCCTCATTTCCCACAGCATCTGATTGGCCAATGTGACAAAATGATGCTGGACTAGATAAGCCTTTGACCTAATCCAGCAGGCTATTCTTATGTTCATGGGATTTCATTACAGCTACTCAAATTGTTCCAACTGGTTTCAGTGGGACTCATTTTAGCTGGAATATGTACATTGCCTCAGTTTTAGGACAGTCAACACCAAAGTCATAGTTAATTATGACTTCATTCAATCTGTATGGGTTGTACCTAATGTGAGCGGCTTGCACAACTCACCTTATTCTTTCCCCTCTGCAACCCCTGATAAGCTTCTCCACAGCATCTTAATCTTTCCATCACCCTTCCAGTAGAGGGCTAGAGCTGTAAGAACTTCACCAGGAAGTGATCTACTCCCCCTATCTCCATACCATCTCTTTCTCCACCTTGAGCAAAAATCAAATGGAGGGTATGCTGTGCCCCCTGTGTCAGATCAGTGACAACTTGGGAGATACCTCCATGGTCATCATTAAGGCCTGAGCCAGAACACTAGAGGCAGCCTCAGCATAGATATTGAAATTATCCAGAACTATTGTTATGGTTTCCTCTCGCACCACACCCAATATTGCCTCTGCCAGCTTGGTGAGAGAAGCTGCTGGGCAGTAAGGTGGACGGTACAGAAGCAGCAACCACAGTTTACTGACCAACACCAGGTGCAGTGCCTCACAGTCAGTTCCAAGTTTCCTGGCACTGTATATGGAAGTGCCATGGACCACAGCAACTCTCCCCTCATCCCTGCAGCCTATGATGATGCTATACCAAGCATCTAGGTGAATCCAGTGGGATCAGATCAGCACCTCCCAGCAAACTCACCTGGTCTCTCTAATACAAAATGGCATACTCATCAAATCTGATGTCATTGTTTTCCTTTCAACAAACGGCAACTGTGGTTACAATGTAAGTTTAAATGTAAGAAAATGAACATGACACATGCTCACTCACAGTTATGTTTAATATTTACTGATAGTTTAATTGAAACAGCTTTAAAAATAGATTTTTGTTCTTTACTTAAAATTACAATCCACACAAAAGTAAATTTGTTTCCTCCTTAAAGAAAAGAATGCAACCCAGAGCTGAATGCTAAACAAAGAAGTTAAGCCATATCCCATCAAACATTTCTCCATTTGCAATTCATCTTGATAATAGAGATAGAACCTGGGTAAATGCATATACGACTTGAAGCAGGAGATTTCTCTTGCTCAATGCATAATTCATGTGCTCCGCCTGCAAAGTGTGTAAAATGAGAATTTCACACCGCAGCATGAGCCATGGAACTGCAGAGAAGAGGCAGATGAAATCATATTTTACTGTGTGAATTCTGTTTCTTGCCCTTCCAATATTTATACAAAACCATCATTGACAATCCAAATGCACTGACTGATCACCTACTGTTTCCATTGTGTTAGCAGTTGAAAAGAGATCAGGCAGAAAGATAGACAATTTGTTTTTATATATTTTTTAAATAGTAGATCAGGTTTTTAACAGCTGAGTGACTGTATTATGCTTGTATAAGAGGCCAACAGTAACTGATTTTAAAATCCCACTACATAGGCTCTTATTTACTCACGCATCATACTAAAATCTGTATCTGATTTTTAACAGTATGTGATTATGTATCTGAATACCCCGCTATTTCTGAGCAGGATCACTAGCTGTGTTTTAGTTATGCACAACAACAGTTTGAAAGTTGTATTTCTAAGGGCATAATGCACTTGAGATATGGAACTATGCTCATTATTAGGAGACGTTTTACCTTTGTTTTGTAAAAAACAAACCAAAAGCCATGTATTAGACGAACATGTCTTCATCTTAACATTTTTATTATAGGTATATCTTGACACCATTTTTATACATCATGAAATGTTTCATAATTTTATCTCTCTTCAAAGGACATTTGCATTCATTATTAAATACATCTTAAGTATATTTTATACTATATAAAGCATATACCTAAAGTATATACCTAAACAGAAGGGTCCTTTATGGAACAAGAGATTCCTTTCAAATTTTCGTTTCAAATGGAGAAAATACAGAAATAGTCAAAATTTAAAGCCGCAATGTAGTTTGGTGGCTTCAATGCAGACAGATTCTTTCACAATCATTAAAATGAAAGTTAATTATGATTTCCCCTAAGCGAGGATCTTTAGTTATATTTATACCAAAGAACTCCAGTCTATTTCACAAACAGAAGTTTACTAACTGACATAGCAGAGGGCACCGTTCGTTTTAACATTCCATATACAATTAAGTATTTTAATATGGTAGATTCCCAAGTTACTAAGCTACTACAATCATTAAACTATTAATTGTTTTGACAGCTATTATGTCAACAATAGTGTAATCCTATAGATCAAACCTATCTATTCTTAAGGAAATCAGCCCTGAGTGCTCACTGGAAGGACAGATCCTGAAGCTGAGGCTTCAATACTTTGGCCATCTCATGAGAAGAGAAGACGCCCTGAAAAAGACCCTGATGTTGGGGAAGATTGAGGGCACAAGGAGAAGGGGACGACAGAGGAAGGAATGGTTGGACAGTGTTCTCAAAGCTACCAACATGAGTCTGACCAAACTGTGGGAGGCAGTGGAAGACAGGAGTGTCTGGCGTGCTCTGGCCCATGGGGTCAAGAAGAGTCGGACACGACTAAACAATTAAACCAGGGGTTCCCAACAAAATTTTCTCGAGGACCCCTCATTGAGCCGCTATTGTGACAAGGACCCCCATTAATTACTAATCCTAAAATTAAAAAGTGAGAGTCAAATTAAGAGTCTTTTTATATTTATACGTTTTTAACAGTTACAACAGAGTACTCCATCAGTATACAGTTAGTTTTAATTTTCAGTTCTTAATGAGATGAACCACTTTTTAACCAACGGTCCATTTTTAACTACGCGAACTGTAGCTTCCGCGAAAAACAACACTTTGTTTACAAACACTACTGTTTTGCAAAGAGGCAGCGCGCGCCAGGGAGGAGGGAGGGGAATGGAGAAGACAGGGTACCTGCGCAGTAGCGCACAAATGAAGCCGACGCGCGCAAAGCATCTTGGGGAGGTGAGCCTTAGTAGAATGCGCGCGCTGCCTCTTTGCAAAACAGTAGTGTTTGTAAAGTGCCACCTAATGGCATACAGCAGAACTACTGCCTCTATCTAATTCTAGTTTTGCGCTAGACTCTGCTCATGCAGGAAGCGGCCAAAACAAAAAATCTGTTATCATACGAAATATATTTAATATATTTTTTATTCTAATAGCATCTTGCGGACCCCTTTGGCATAGCTCGTGGACCCCTGGGGGTCCGCGGACCACCTGTTGGGAACCACTGAATTAAACAAACAAAACAAAGTTTTTTACTCACAAGTTTCACTGAGTTTAATGGGACTTGCTTCCACAAGAGTATGTGTATAACGGTGGTGGGGAACTTGTGGCCTTCCAGATGTTACTGTATCCCAAGTTCCATCAGCCCCAGCAGGCATGGCCAACCACCAGGAATGATGTTGTATTTTGGGACAGAAATTTCTTTGGAAGCCTTCGTTAATGATACTTATCTGGAAAGTCACAGGGGGACTAAGAGCCAAGTAGTCACCTGGATATATCTGGATATTGAAACCAATAACGGTTAGATTTGATGGAAGTTCAGAGCACTGCTATTCCTCTTCAGTTGATCTCAGAATGTAGAGTTGTGGGATTAACGTTCTGACTCATGGAAATTTATTTTGAAGTGGCACAACATTATATCTTGTTCCCAATACTGATTAAAACATAATTGTAGAGGAAAACAGGAAGCAAAAATGGAACAGAGATTGATAGTATATTTTATAACTAGAGAAAAATATTTGTTTTTTTAAAAACACATGACATGAAAGGGACTGACATTCAAAAAATAAAATAAAGGGAAAGTGAAGTAATTACTCCAGCAATGTTTCTAAACCATATTAATCTGAGTATATTTCATCTGCAAGGTTTAGAAAACAGAAATTATGCAGGTAAAGAAAGAATGTAATGATCCATCAAAGAGTGCAAGCCCAAACTGAAAACTTCCTTATTCCAATTATACACTTATTTTACCTACAATGCAACCTCACTGATTTCAGTGGAACTTATTCTCACGTGGGCTTGGAATGTAACTCAGTTACACTCTGCTCTAAAAATTTAAGAAACTGCACCTTTATAAAATTAGTATTTCCTCAAAGTTATAGCATAACTGTATCATGATTAGGCATTTAGCCAAAAACGGAAGACTGTTCATGGTTATTATACATTAGTATTTTATTTATTTAAAATATTTTAAGTTGCTTAGAACTTTCTAAGTCATTTGTCTCTGCAAATTTATTATTATTATTATTATACTTTCTTTTTTAATTTCATATATATTCTTTTTGAATATGTAAATAAGTTAATATGCGGTAGATAGTAATTGTTAGGAAGTTTTGTTTATCATATGATATTTTTTTCTTTGTTTTGTGTTGTGCAAGTTTTATGATCTGTGTTGCTGTGTAAATGTGCATTTGTGATAAAGAATGGTTTTTTTAAAAAAAAAGTCATTTGTGTCTGCAGTAATTAGCAGCCAGTGCAACTTTCTCAGGATTGTATGACCCTCTGGAACTGTAGCACTCAGTAATCTAGCTGCCACATTTTGCATAGGCTGTAGCTTCCAGACCATTCTCAAGGACAGCTCCACATAGAACATATTGCAGTAAACATATCAGGAAGTTAACCAGCATATGGCTCGCAGTGGACAGAGTATCCCTGTCCAGGAACAGCAGTAGATGGTGAACCAGGAAAAACTGTTCTTTGCTGCTGAAGCAGTTTGTGCCCCCAGTGATAAGGCCATCTATCCAATTCCACAGCAGGCCTGTTCTTTCGAAGGAAGTGCAACTACATCCATAAGAGCTATCTACCCAATTCCTGAACATGGGAATCAGCAATCCACTGGACATCATGGTGTCCATACATTGGTTCACGGAGTGCACAGACTGATTCATTTGATAAAGTGAAAGAACTGGGAATCACCTGCCTGTTGATGACACCTCACTCCAAAATACCCCAATGACCTCTCCAGGTGGTTTCATATAGATGCTAAAGAGCATGGGAGACAAGACGAAACCCTGTGGGTCCCTACAGGGCTAGTGGAGAATTGTCGCCCATCAAAAGTAGACAATACTTCATCTGAATGACCAACTATTTGACACTATTAAAGGCAGTTTGCCTAGTAAATATAATTGTTGATAGACTAAGCTGTTTGTGCTGCTCCCCTCACTGTAATTACTACACAGAAATGTGAGATCAAAACACAAATTTGCTACTACTATCAAGTACTGAAGCAAAGCTTTCATGTTGGGAGGCAAAGGTGCCTTTATACAGTTTGTTCTCACCAACCATGAAAACAGGTATCTTATTTTTAACTGGCCATAAAATACAACCTTCAGTATTTGCAAGTCAGTCACAGTTAAGCTTCTATAAGCATGGTTGCAGTGCTTATCATCTGGCAGCAATTAACCATACCAGAACCTTTCAAACTATGATGTTTGTGGACCCCTTTATGTACTTTAGATATGCTTCAGCAACACTATTTTCACTGCCACCTGTAGTTCTATATATATATATATATATATATATATATATATACACACACACATACACATTTTCCATAGACCCACACATTTATATTGCCCTTAGTAGTCTGTCATTTATTGTGTCTGCCACAACCACAACCACCACCACCACCCAGATCTCTGGTAGGTGCAGAGGACTCAGCAGAGAGGTAAGCTTTTCACTTCATACCTGGCAGCAAGGCTGATTCTTGCTGCTTCCAAGTGTTCAAAAAGGTGAATGAATAAATAACACTTCCCTTTTGAAAATTCTGAAGGAACTGTGTTTCGGGGGGAAAGTGTCTCAGTTAGGCAGGCTGTCACCAAGAAGTGTTTCCCAGTTACCAGTGGCAACCTACGACTACATTTATTGAATCCTGTGTCAAAAAATGTCTACAAGGGTGTGAAAACGAGACTTCTATTAACTGGGCATAAGAAATCTACAATCTGTGTGACTATCACTTTCATCATCATCATCAAGAGTTCCAACCATACAAACCCTAGGCTATTGAACTCACCGCCATAAATGTCTCAATATAATTTATTTCATAAAATTTATATACCACTTGATTGTAAGAAGAAAAAAATAAAATGGAGGCCTTCATTCTCTCTACGTAGTCCGGCCACTCTACTGCTAACCAAAAACTACAAGGACTGCTGCACAAGTTTGCAAATTAAGTCCAAATCATGTTGGTGAAAGTAAGAGTAAACACAGTGATTAAGCATTTATACTTAAAAGAGGCTAATATTACAATATATACACTGTGGAACTATCCACTATTCATTTTTACTAGATTATATCATTTAATTTCAATGTGGCTACCAAACACAAACCTCTGAGAATGATGGGAATCTAAACCCTGGACTGTAAATTTTCAGATAAAGGTTTATACAGGTATGGAAGCTCAACTGAATATTGTAATCAGAATTTTTATCACTTTGCATTTGTTCATCTCCAGTGAAAAAGGCTTCTATAATTTCTTGTGCTTTACAACATATATTTTATATAACAGAAACTGAGACATATTCCATTAGTATATTGTGCAGTGGTTAATCATCACCTATAAACAGTCTCCTCCTTCTAGAATTGCAAAGTAACAGCATATTAATTTTCATTAACTTGCAATAAATGTTTTTGCAAAGGTTCTCCAATCAAAAACAAAGAATACGAATCTACAAATGTCCTGCTTCTACACATCATAAAGGCAATGAAAATGCACCTTCAATAACTCTACTTATGAACACTTATATAACATTGAAGATATACCTTGGGAGGAAGTGACGTATGCACTGTTTTTCGAGTCTCCAAACTACTTTCAGAGTCAGATTCTGAGCTGGAGTCTGAAGAACTTTCCTCAACCGAACTAGATTCTGAATTTGAAGCTAGAGCTGTCTGACATTCCACTTTATTCTCTTCTGTGCCATCAAAGTCACTAAATACAATATACATGCATAAGAAATTCAAGAGAAAGTTATAAAATCTATAAAATGAGCTAATGTTATATTATCAACAGCATTATTATTATTAACCTATTTACACCTCTTTCAAAAGGCTGTGTAGTGTTGACCATATATCAAATTAGTGAACAGCTATGAGCCTCTAGATAGGGACGTGGGTGGCACTGTGGTCTAAACCACAGAGCCTAGGGCTTGCCAATCAGAAGGTCGGCGGTTCGAATCCCCGCAACGGGGTGAGCACCTGTTGCTCGGAACCTGCTCCTGCCAACCTAGCAGTTCGAACGCACGTCAAAGTGCAGGTCCCGCTCTGGCGGGAAGGTAAACAACGTTTCCGTTCATTGCTCTGGTTTGCCATAAGCAGCTTAGTCATGCTGGCCACATGACCCGGAAAGCGAGATGAGCGCCCCAACCCCAGAGTCGTCTGCAACTGGACTTAACGGTCAGGGGTCCCTTTACCTTTACGAGCCTCTGGGTGTTACACAAAGCCTCCTGGCTCCTCCCTATGTAAGAATGAGCAAAGAAACCAGAAGTCTTCTACTGGGGAGTGCTATGGGCTTGTATACTCCAATTTGTATATACCAGTTTCATTTGCCATATTCTGGAGCACAATAGCCATACCTAGTAGAGATGGTTTAAAGTTGGTTTTCAGCTCTGGCTTGGAGACAAGCTATGTTAACAGTAACCATAATTTGTCTAATTCATACATCACCACAAGCCATGAAGGAGCACCACATTCCTGGTGGCTATACCATGATTTGTTCATGATGCATGAACCAGGGCCTATAAGCATGTGCCATGGACTATGAAGAGAGTTGCTTTTTACAACCCACTAAACCTTTTACAGGTCCCATGTACCTAAATCAATCTTTCCCAACCTGGGCTCCTCGGATATTGCTGCACTAAAACTTCCACCATCCCTAGCCAGCAAGGCCAGTGGATGATGTAGTCCAACAACATCTGGGGACCCAAGATTGGGAATGGCTAAACTAAATTACATGGCATGATTTCAGAAGCATGATACATGAACCAATCATTAAAACTGAGCAAAAATTTCTGTACCATATAATTAAAACAATGACATTTGATTATTAAGGAAGGGGAGGGTTTAGCCATAAATCTGGATACGTTTGCTAAGATATTTGTTAAGGTAAGCACTGGCATTATGCTATTATTTCTAGGAACAATGTTTAAATGGGGAAAGAAACAGCCTCACAGCAGAGTATTAATACAAAATTAGCAATCTGAGAAAAATGCAAATCCATTCTCATTTTCCAACTTGCATTGCTCTAACTGGAAATACAACTGTCCGTCTGCAATTCTTCCTCATATTATATCTCTATTTACCTCTTTAGTTCCTGAGACGTAAATGGCAGTATTCATTTTAGAAATAATTCAATGTAAACCCAATATTCCTTTAGTAAAAGAAAACTATTTTCAATACACACAGATTTCTAATTTGAAGATATGATTTTTCAGGGCAAACTTATTTCATTACTCAGTTTTGATAGGTAATCATTGTTTACCTTACTGCTTAAGAGTTTCAGATGTTAATCTAATGAACATTTTTTACTAGTAACTAGCTTTTTAACTTTGCAATGATGAAAAGCCTGTATTAATTTAACCTACAGATTTCATTTGTTCTGAACAGGAAAAACAATATAAATCACTTTTAAAATCATTAAATCTTGACTTAAATTAATAAAGTCATAATTAGGGCATTATGCTGTGTTTGTTATGGAAGTGGCAGGGCGAGCTGCTTTAATTACTGTCTGTAATAAAAGGAGCAGAGTGCGTACTGCGCCCCAATCAGCGCTGTCAGCCACGACTGAGCTGAGCTGCAAACTCATCAAGTGAGCTGGCAGCAGGCTACAGAGTAAAAGGGCGATCATGTCTGCAGAGGCCACTTGCTGACAGAAGTGGAAGAAACAGATTCAGACAATCCAAGGTATTAGCCCCAATTACTTAAAATTTTAATGATATTTTAATACATGTTAACTCTGTTAGTAATAGGCAATCTTAAAAAGCCCTAACACTTAAGCAGCTTCTGACCGTCTCCCTTCACGGCCCTTGCCTCCAATATCTGGATCATAATCCTTTTAATATAACATTATTTAGGGAAAAATCAATTGCCTTAGTTGCATAATGGCAAGATATAGAAGGATTTAATTTTAGCCCTCAGCAAAATCGCTGTATAAGGTAATTAAGTGTTTCATAAAGTGGCATGATAACTGTTCAGCCTCCCAAGGTTATGTTAATACACTCAGATCACCACCTAAATATTCAACAAAAGTTACATTAAAAAAACCCAAGCTGCTAAATTTACATATAACATATATAATGGAAAAGATGAAAATGGATAGCATCTTTCCAAAGATAATATCATTATTAAAAAAACATTAATGTGTTCATTCCACAGACACTTTGGCATCAACATTCCAATTTGCTACCTGTCATAACAAAAAAAAACCCCTACATACCTCTTTAAAACTGCAGTCCCTTTTTTTGAGACACCACTTTTGGCTTTGGGTTTCCTGTTACCATCATCTTCAGTAGAGGAGCTCTCACTACTTTGCTCACTGCTGTCTTCTTCCCCTTCCTTTTTTTCTTGTTCACTATCAGATCCACTCTCTATAAAATGCAAAACGAAAAGCCTTTCATTTGTAAGAAATTCAAGTAAATAACTTAATAAAACTATTTAAGTTACTTGGTGTTTAAGCACCCTGGCACAATCCATGTATTTAAAACTGTGAAAGCTGGCTGCTAGAAAATGCTGCTTTTATAATTCTACACAATTTATTCAAAAAATGCAAGCACTCAATAATCTGGTTTGTAGCTATCATACCCCAAGGGGGTGGGGAAGAGGAAGGAAATTAGACATGACCTCCCATGTCCTCTACCTTCATTCCTCTGTTCTAATGTAGCATCATCTTTAACATTTAAGTATTTAATCTATTCTTGAACACACATCTAGTGATGACAATTTAATCAGGAATTTAAACAAGTTATTCGTTTTCTAATCGGCTGGAAAGTGTTTCTAATATCTAACTTAAAGGTACACTTTCCCAGTTTCAGTCCATTGATTCTAGTTATAAGCCTTAACAATCCTTAACATTTTTTTCTATTGTGCCCTCAGTGTTCAAGAGAGTATGTCAACTCGATTCAAAAACATGTAATTTCTATATCTATATGTACATGTGTCTATATTATTTATACCTGTACTTGAGCCATTTCTTAGATTCAAATGATGGATGTGATGGCTTGAATTGCCAACATGGCCAAGATGAAGTCATGGAAAGGCTTGCATAGCATTACAGATTTTAAAATCCTTTCACCACATATTTTATATATAGTCTTCAATTTCAGATTCTTGCAAAGATTTAGAAAAAAAAGACTGCAGAATATATTACTTTTATATAATTCACTTTAAGAAAGTAATATCCAATGCCAACATGATTTACTGATCAGCTGGTACATAGGGGACTCAATAAGAATTAATGAAAGTTATGTGGCCCTAGAAAAGTAGCTAACTCTCCCATATCACAGACAGATAACCATATCCACCCATACACAGAACTGAAATCCTAAAATCATATCTTAATGTTCCTACTCAGGGCCGTCTTGAGCGGATTGCGCGCCCTGGTGCTGAGGGGCGGAGATCGCTCCGCCGCCCGCCCCGCCCTCGCAGGGCGCCCAGCTTACCAGCCCCCCCCCATGGTGCACTGCGCCACCGGGGGTCTACGACGAGCCGGGCCTGTTCCTACTCACTTCTAAATAAATGTTAACTTCACATTTTTACTAAAGCTCAATATGACACACACTTCTGGTATATTTCTATTTAACATACCCTCCAACAGGTCACACATATGGAGTGAATGAAGCCCCTACTACATTAACAGCCTTTTCCTGTGGCTGTCAGATTGTTGACTTTCCTCTCAGCTAGCTCCCTACTTGTAATATTTCCACCAGCAGGCTAAGACCTTCCTTTTTAGAAGACAAGGTGCATACAGACAACTTTGACAACTGGGCTGCTACCAGGGCAAACAGCATTTTAATGTGGTTTTAAAATGTTATTTGTTGTATTTAAACTATTGTTTTTAACTAGTTTATTTTTATTACTTTGTACTTTAAAATAAAAAATTTCTGAGTATTTTAAAAGAGTCAAGATACAGGAATAGGTAAGAGCACTGATGTGAATCTACACACATGGGAGTAAGGCTCTGAAGTCCATTTTATTTTCGTCTGAATAAACAGGTTTAGCTTTGTACTCTAACATAGAAACCACATTATGTGACTATAAGAATACACAGGTCTATTGATACACAGTGCAACAATTTTTCTTACTCAAAAGATAAAATCATTCACATGCAACACAAATTAATGGGTTTAAATACTGGGACTACAGTCTGTATTTCATAGATCTGAACTGTGATCTTTCTTTATCCACACATACCACTGTCACTGCTGCTAGAAGAATCCTCACTTTCCTCCTCTTCCTCCTCTTCTGATTCAGAGTAGAATCTTCCATCAGTGTGTTTCTTTTTCTTTTCCTTCCCTAGTATTGAAGTCCATTCTTTTGCCTATTCATGTTTTTTTAAAAGAACACATAAAAAGTTGTGATAAATTTTATTTACAACCACGAACACTCTCTTTTCTGACCAGTCACACAGGAGTGCATGCACACACACAGAAGTAAGATATAATCTAACATATAAATAAGGGGAATTGTACTGAGCACTCCCAAACAAACATTTATACCAAAAAGTTAGAATAATCAATGCGGCTTACAACAAAAAATATTAAAAACACAGTACAATTTTATCTCATCAACACAAGTTATTTGTGTCAACTGTAAACACATCTATATTTACTTTGCAAAAAATAAAGAAAAATGACTGGAATTTTTATTTATTATTTACCCTTTCCTATTCTATTTTATGCTATTATACACATTTGGATGATGTGCTTTATGTCCTTCATTTTTTGTTTTCTTGGTGCTGGTCTCTGATGGCAACAATAAAGATTTGATTTGAAAAATTAATGAATATTCTGATCAATAAATATGTTTAATAATAAGGAATACTTCAACATGTGCCCTGGCTTTGCTTCCGCTCAGACAGCAGAACATTTTTATCCTGGTATGGAGGAAGGAAACCAACTTTGTTATGCCAACCAAATAAAAATAAGAAAACCTGCTAAAAGGTTCAGTATCTACCTAGACTCAACCCACCAAGTTGCACAACTTCTCTTCAATCATCAAGATGTGCTGTGAGCAGCCATCTCTAAGCAACACCCCCAACTCAACTACCTATTTTAGACCAATTGTGAGCATTTTGGTGGTGTTGAAAGGCAAATATGCATTAACAGTTTGCGTTATCCAAGAACAGATATTAAATCTCTTGATGTTTGCAAATCGTAGTAAACCACATGATATTCAGATTAAACTTGGAAGGCTGAATTAATTACTGGAAGTACTCATATACCAGTAAGCAAAGCTGGAAACAGAGTGACGGAAAGAAAATATATACAAGGAAGATACAGCAGAAGAATATGAAGCAGAAGAATATGAATATGTCAACAGCAGCTGAAAGGACATTTTATAATAAGTTTATTGAAACCCAATTGGAAGTCTTGGTAATTAAAGTACCCCCCCCCCCGTTCCTAAACACACTTGCATAATTCCAAGCTCCCAAAACAACAATATTATTTTGAAAAGTCAACATACCGGCTCAATTACTTCTACATTTCTCACTGAAGGGTCAGGTGCAACCTCTGGCCAATTAGACAACTCCAGATAGCCATTGGCTTTCATGTTCAGAGTATGAGACAAAGTACCAAGCTGATAGTGCTCCCTATCTGTTGGGGGTGGGGGAGGGAAAGAGGTGAAAAATATACTGACATGAGCTCTATATCACAAAGAGCAATCTTAATCAGGACTAAAGGTAATTGGCGTTACATTACCTCAAATGTCATGGAATAAATATAAACTAGGAAGCTCTTCATAGGTCAAAAAACTGATTCCAGTCCATAGATTACAATAATCTCACCCATAATGGTCAATAAAAAAGCTAATCAGTCAGTGTGTTTAGAGGTGTTGCTCTGAAATGTAGCTTCTCTAAAAATTACTTTACTGTGAATATTAAGAATGACAGCACAGTTAAATAATCCATATACATGTCTTGGCACAAACACATCCAGAATTTTAATAGTTTTTTCTTTGCAAGGAGTGCTGCTTTCAGAGTTCAAAGCAGGATTAAAAAACCAAAGTATGATTTTTTAAAAAAGAAAACAGATAATGTACATAATAAACAGGATTATTTTAAACAGAACAGGGAGCAATGGCTTAGGAGCCAAAAATGCCAGTAATCCTAATATACCAAACACAAACTTAATCTGGAAGTAACTTTAGTTTGATGCTTCTCAATAATAATAATAAAGCCACTCTAGAAGTTCAAAATTTTGTGAATGGCCAAAGACCTTTCTACACTGACTATGATTAGTACAAACATAGCAATTTTTATTATTCAGAAAAGGTAAAACATAGACATGACAAAATAAAATTTTAAATTATTTTGGATTACCAGATGTCATTAAATGTCAGACTAAGAAAGAATTTAGTGTTGACCACTCTCCCTTAAAAATTGTGAAACTAAAATCATGTTGCTCATTTACAAATTGTAAGCAGACTATTTAGCAAAACTTGTTTTGGTAACTTAAGAATACAGATCTGCAGATCTGCAAATAAGATTTGGTAGAAAATTTGACTGACAAACCTTTAAAAGGAGACTCGAGCACTGGGGCAGGCTTCTGTGCCAGAAATATTTTTTTGGCATATTTGCTTAAAGCTCCACTCTTCTCATTTGGAACAATGAGCTGCCTAATAAATCTTGTACGGTCTCTGATGTCGTAGCTTTGATCATACTTGCCGAGATTTAATATGTACTGGGTAAGCAATTTTGTCTGTGAAAAACAGGTCAAGAAGAGAATACAAGTTATTTATGATTATTGATAACTCTGGATAAACATATTTAAAGAGGTAATAAAAATGAATGGTTATGTCAAACAAATGTTGTTCCATAGGGAATATGCATTTCTAAAGCAGTAAATGGAATTTTGAAGCCAACGCACATGTCCTCTTCTGTATTGGGGAGGTGAATGCTGAGTACTGAGAAGCAGCCATGTGCTAGATTATTAAACTGCTGAAGTGGAAAGAAAGGCATCATTAAAAAAATAATCATATATGGCAAACCCGCTGAAGGGCCTACGTGAGAATAATGAATGTGGAAATACAACTAAAAACATGGCACTCAAAACTTAATCGGAAAAATATGCAGGACATCAAAACATCAGAGGGTATTAGGAGGCTGGCAACCTGCTTCTGCTGAGGTGTGTTTTATGAAGAGATACTGTCCCTGGCATAAGCAGTGTCTGCACTCTGACTGCACTCAGTTACTTTACTCTGAATTATGACCCATTAAAGCAGACACATGAATCACTGAACTGGATTACTGCAAATTATTTGCAGTGCATTTAGCTGTTACTTTTTCATAAAAGCAAGCTGCTGATGCCCTCTAAAAACCAGGATAAAAGACTTCTTCCCTTTCCCCCCTCACAGCTTAAAGCTTCTGGTAATATTGGTCATTTATTTATATACGTAAAAGCCGGTTATATTATCACAGCTTTTTATAGCATAACCAGACTCTCTAATTTGATGTGTAGGAATATTAATTATTAAAATTACCCCATGCATGTTAACCTTAATAACTGCATAAGAGAAAATTGGAAACATTATACAAATAGTCCACTGAATACAATTTGTATAAATGTATACAAAAATGCAATTGATACAAAGATCAAAACACTGTATCACTTAAAAGAAAAATATGCATGTGTTATAGTTGAAGAAAAGCTGCAAATCTTATTTGAGTTTATAAAAAGACACATCCTTCAAATTCACAGAATTAAACTCTGATATATAAGCATGCTTTTCTCAAAAAGATTTATATTGAAAAAGCACAATCTCTTTGAAAGAATTTTCTCATGATGCAGATTTGAGTATTTTGTTGCTCTATAATTATGCCTGAAGAATGTCAAGTAGTATACACTGTAACATGGACAATTATATTTCTTTGAAGATATCCAATAGTCCTTAGTTCAATATATACAGTTTCATTAGAAATGCAATTCAGTGTTGTTTTGAATGCTTTATTCTGACTACAAAACTGCATTAAGTGAAACCAGTGGCATATGATTGTGGCTGCTACTGATTATGGAATATTAAGGCAAGTTGGAAATTTCAGGGGCTTTCAGCACTGAGAAACCAACAGAAAATTGCTGAAACAGCAGATCAAACCCATCAATTCTGTTCTGATTCTTAGTGCTACTGATGCCAGACACTGTCAGGACTAGTTTCTGCCTACTTCTCTCTGACTATAGAAGGGCGTAGCAAAGTTACTAAAGAAGGAAAATGATCAGCTGGAAATAGAAGGAAGAAATTTGGAACAAATGTAGTGTTGGTTATGCTAATCAAAACATGGAAACACTCAAAATTTGGCAGGGCAGCCCTTTTCTTAAATGGCCTCACAGGTGATGGTTAGATTTCAAAATGTCAACTGAAACTCAATTACACTCTGATATGACCCATTAAGTTTGTGAAAAGGAAATCTGGCAGACTTATTATTGCTGAAACACCACTGCCCAATCAAAAAAGCCAAACATGAAGTTCCAAGTCTTGTAAAAATCTTTCTATACAAAATATTGACTGTTATGTTGGATGGTAGAGGACATTTAGTCTCATGCATCTTTCTTCCTAGAAGACACTAATGAACTCATGGATTTTGGAGATATAATAATGCGTCAGTCAGTCAGTCAAATTTATTGCTTATAGCCAAAGGCTGCTGCAATGTATACAATGTTGTTCAATAAAATATATACTAATACAATACAAAAACTTAAAAACATTTGTATTGTCAATACTTGACGTAATCTGCACAAAGCTATAGAAACTCCTTAATATACAAATTGAAACAATAGACAATAACATTTCACGGGGCCACTAATATATTAAAAGTAATGTTAAATAATACAATAGACAATTATGTACTGTACAAGGTTTAGTAATAAAGATACAACTTGGTGTAGATGGGGTCAAATAAATTCATCTAGATATAATAATGCAGGAAATTGTTGTAAAGGCAGATAAAAATCATACAATGTTGATCAGACATAATTCAAGTTACAGGTAGGTAGCTGTGTTGGTCTGCCGTAGTCGAAACAAAATAAAAAAATTCCTTCCAGTATCATCCTTAGAGACCAACTAAGTTTGTTATTGGTATGAGCTTTCGTGTGCATGTATCTGAAGAAGTGTGCATGCACACAAAAGCTAAACCCAAAATGATCAAGGGACAGCAGCAACTTCTCTATGATTAAAGGTTAGAGTTTGGGCTATTTAGTTTAGTTTAGAAAAAAAGCTAAATGGGCGGCGGTGGCGGCGGACATACTGGAGATGAATGAAATTATGGGTGCAGTATGGAAAGCAGATAGATGCATTTTTCACACTCATATAATACTAGAACTGGGATGATCCAATAAATCTGAAAAATACCTAAGGGCACTTGGGAAAGAACCAATGAAGGTAAATAATGACTGAAAATGGGGGAAAGGGGAGAGAGATTAATTTTGCTTTCAACAAATCTCACCTTAGGTGTTGCATATGAACCAGGAATCCTGCTTTATAGGCAATATTTAACTAACCCACGGTTTGAAATTGACTTGTGTATCTATTTTATGAACCAAAATCATATTTGTATATAACAGTAAGCTGAGATTCTGAACTTTTCTGCTGCTATTGAGACTTTATGGCTACTATGCATGATAACATTACTACATCCAGTGTCAGAGGCAGTATACGGTATGTCTCGGAAAACCAGTTGCTGGGAAGCACAAGTGAGGAGAGCGCTTATGTCCTGCTTGTGGGCTTCCGACAAGCATCTGGTTGGCCACTGTAAAAACAGGATGCTGGACTAGATGGGACCTTTGGTGTCATCTAGCAGAGTTATTCTCATTGATTCTCAAATCTTATTTCAACTTAATATTTATAGTATTTGAATGGCAGAGGCATATAATTTTAAAATGTTTTAGAGTTCTGTTTGATTAGTTTGTACTGAAGGATAGAATCCAAAGTTGCACCTGATCTTGGGCAATTTGTCACTCCCCCTGCAGTTCCCTGCACCAGAGCCCATACAAGAGAATGCTGTGGAGAGGAGGGCGTGGTCTTCTGCTCAGTCAATATTGGAATAAATCCAGTATCTATGGGTTCTGCATTATGTCCAAGTTGTATGAAACTGTATTTCTTTGGATTAAGGTGCATCTTTTCGCTGAACTGTCACTAAATGTACACAGGTTTCCTAGGTTGTAATTCTTTTGGAAATATCTTTTGCCTTTTAGACAAGTTTTAGGATTCATCTTTTCCTCTTCATTTTGTTATATGACTAACCTTGGGTATGCTGATGAATTTCTGAACCAAGGAAAGGGAGGTTATTAAAAGGATATGAATACTGTAACTCGAAAGCTTGAAGCCTCTTTAGTTAATGTTAGTCAATACAGTGGTACCTCGGTTTAAGTACACAATTGGTTCCGGAAGTCTGTACTTAACCTGAAGCGTACTTAACCTGAAGTGAACTTTCCCACTGAAAGTAATGGAAAATGGATTAATCTGTTCCAGACGGTCCACGGAGTACTTAAACTGAATAATAATAATAATAATAATAATAATAATAATAATAATAATAATAATATATTATTTATACCCCGCCCATCTGGCTGGGCCTCCCCAGCCACTCTGGGCTGCTTCCAACAGAAATATTAAAATACAATAATTTATTAAACATTAAAAGCTTCCCTAAACAGGGCTGCCTTCAGATGTCCTCTAAAAGTCTGGTAGTTGTTTTTTTCTTTGACATCTGGTGGGAGAGCGTTCCACGTATTTAACCTGAAGCGAACTTTCCCATTGAAAGTAATGGAAAGTGGATAAATCTGTTCCAGACGCATCCATGGAGTACTTAAACTGAAAGTACTCAAACCGAAGCGTACTTAAACCGAGGTATGACTGTATGACTAAACAGACTTGTGTTTTAGTTTTCTCTCATTCTTACCTGCTTTGAGTTGGTTAAATATAATTTTGCTCCAAGATTTAAAATTTGCAGCTTCACAAGGTCATCTTCATCAGTGAAGCTCTTGGCCAGTTTTCTTAGAACATCAGGGGCTATTTTTGGAACTCGTTCACAGTATTCTCCAGTAAGCCAAAGAATGCTGGCCCTAGCCACGGGAACCTTAAAATTAAAAAATGAGTAAACACACAGTAATTTATGCATTTGTGAAATACATTTCCTCAATGGTATGCACGTTGGAAAAATTAAGACACTTGAAATAAAATCATCACAGTCAAACTAATGGTAAATTAGTATCAAATGCATACTTAGGCCTACTAGGAAGGTGAGGGGCAGAGAGCCAAGCACAACATGGTGGTTCAGAGGGAACAGCCATTTACCTACTGTAGGGTTTTTTTTGGGTGGGGGTGCTGCATGTACAAGTACAGATTTACAAAATAATGACTACAGATCAAGGTTTTTAACAGTATAATTTTGCTATTGGGATCAGAAGTCTTTTTGCTGTTGCTATTGTTAAACAACTGGGAATTGGAAACCATTGCCACTCTACCATGAGGCTTCTCAGTAGATTCTTGTCTAGTTCCTGCCCTAGTTCATCAGAAACTGTTGGATGAAAGACTCAATGGGCGAGTCTGGTAACCTCCAATAATATGCCAATTATGAATGACACATGCATTTAGATTTGTTTGCTGATTACATATAAAACCACAAAAAATGAGTTATGCATACCTATATGTACCATGAGAAAAATAATTTACACATAAAGTTCATAACTGACATGTGAATACTTTGTACTCTGGTATCCAATCCCATATGCAAAACATATTGTAACTGGGCACCCAGCATAAAAAATATCTTCATGCTACTAACAAGATTCTAAACATTGGGAAATGTTAACATGGTCCCTTCACAATGCTATAACTTTTTTGTGTTTGATATGTTCCAACACCTGCTCTTCACAAGCCTCCTAAATCATCCTATACCATTCATATTAATCCTTTATCAAACCTTGGCTCTGTTGCCAACTCAGCTGCCAATGCTAACAAAAAGAGCTAAAGAGTAGAACAGTACAGTGGAACCTCCGGTTACGAACTTAATTCGTTCCAGAGGTCCGTTCTTATCCTGAAACCGTTCTTAACATGAGGTGCGCTTTCGCAAATGGGGCTGCACGCACGCCTCTAGTGCACGACTTCTGCTTGCATCCTGGGGCAAAGTTCGCTTCCAGGAGACCTACTTCTGGGTTAGCGGAGCTCGCTACCCGAAGCGTTTGCAAGGAGGATGGTACGTAACGAGAGGCATTACTGTAATAAACAATGATGCTTCATTTATCACGTTCATATTACTCCTCAGACTATAGCAACAGGAGGGCAGCAATACTTTAGTTTGACCAGCTGAACATTGTTGTCATCCAGAAATGTTGAGCTCCAACTCCCATCAGCCCCTTCTAGAGTGGGCCAATGCTTGGACTATAATTCCCATCATCCATAACAATACCTGGAGGGCTACAGGTTTCCTTCCAACTAGGATCACAAGATAGTGATTAAATTGCTATTACTGGACAAGCCAACTAGGATGTTTCGTAGTATGAGGCAAAGTTGTCATGCCATGGATGTAATATTTTAGAAACTGCAACTGCTTTTTTTACGCTACTTTGCCAGACCCTTGGGATACTCACTTTAATTCTTCTCAGTAAATTATTAAGGCTTCATCATGTACATTTTACATATCTGTATGCATGTTCTGAATCACCACAAATACAAGATCTATGGGCATCATATATTTAAGCACTAGTCTGGTTACCACAGTCTACAAGAGATCATATGAAGGTGAGTGAGCAGACTGACAGGAGAGGGATGGAGAGCTCTGCCCCTCTTTTGCATGCAGTGAAGAAAAGCAACAGGCTACTGCATGAAGAACTTCTCCATCCCTCCTCTGCAAGCTCTTAGTCGGCCAGTATTTTTTTTAAGGGTGGAGCAGAGCTAGTACCTTTTATGATCTTGTTTACAAAACTGGCCTATGCATTTTTGTGGGATGGATAGATGTCAATTCACCCTCAAAATTATGTTCCAAGTAGCATGTATTTCAAGCAAGTTAGAATATTTTCTTATGGCTCCTCCTTCTAGCTCACTTTTCTCAAATTCAAAACAGAGATGTCATGTTCAAGCCAACCAAAGGAAAATGCTAACTACTACATTCCTAATCTACCTAACCATTTATTTGATTGATAAGGTAACTACTACTAAATTAATTGTCATCTATCAGAGAAAGTGAGGATGCAAGCAAGAGAAAGTTAGTACACAAATGTTAGAATATACTGATAACACAAATATGTCTGGCTTAACCATGATATAGAGAGATACAAAACTAGAAGTAATATGCACACAAATATTCTTTTATTTTACATCTTACATCCATGCAATCATCTGTGAAATAGTAACCTGCATTTTAAAACACATGTAAGTTTAAAATGAAGTATTCCAATGCTGAAGAGCTGCAGTTTAGTAGGATCTAACTGGATTGGTCCCTTGAATTTAAATTACCTATACATCAAGAAATAACTAACTAAAAAAGGTCTCCTTTCCAGTCTTCCACATCTCATCTTTCCCTTGCCCCAAGGGCAACACTATTTGGAGATATTGATTTACATGAATCTTGGTTGTTGTAGGATAGTTAATATATTCCTGTGCATGACACAAAACACATAAAGGTCCAGTAGCTCCCCCACTAATTAAGTTCATTGGATCTATTTTAACTTACATTCCTATCCTGAGTTATTCTCAAGTAAAACCCTCAGTATTTTTTAAAAAGAAAAAAGAAAAGAAGGCTTGCTTAACTCTTGGTCACCAGACTAAACATAAATGCCCATTTCACTTTTTGTCTGTTTACTTCTAGTGGAAAGGTTTTCATGCTTTATGAATTTTCTTGCTGCACGAACATGATCAACAGATGTATATTTATTCTCAAGTGATCTTAAGTGTCATACAGAATGTGCTCTCTAAAGTTTGTGGGACCTAAGTCATCTAGGATGATAATTTTCAACACGTGAAACTGGTACCCAAGCTAGGTTACAACAA
Source organism: Zootoca vivipara (assembly GCF_965207765.1). Taxonomy (NCBI): domain Eukaryota; kingdom Metazoa; phylum Chordata; class Lepidosauria; order Squamata; family Lacertidae; genus Zootoca; species Zootoca vivipara. Next base: position 35,177,493 of record NC_142593.1, read on the forward strand.
GAGCAATACCACCATGCAAATTTAAGGCAAATAATTAAGAAATGGGTCCCCTAGAGTCTGATCTAGGAGGCTGTAATGAAACACAGAGATGTGAATTATTGTCTAAGGCTACAGGAAAATAGCCCTGAATGCTGATATATCCTGCAACCCCCCACCTCCGGTCCATTTATGCCAAAATACAAGCCAGTTTGCTTCTGCACTGGTGCATTCTGTATCAACCACAACCTTTAAACAGTCTTCAAAGTCAGCCTCAACTTGAGGCTCCAAAAGAGTGAGGAATAACAGAGAAACCACTGGGATCTGTTTTGTGCTGTATATGAAAGGGAAAGGCCATTTAAAGCCCATTTAACTACTCAAAGAGCACCATAAACAGTTTTTGTTTTTTTTTAAAAGAAGGCATCCTATACATTCTCTGGCACTATAGCAGGACCTGTTGTATTCTCCAGGACAGTGCATGTCATATTGCATTCGCTGAACTGAACAACAGGAACCAGAAATATTGTATATGCAAAAATTAGAAATCGGACCTTTAGTATCATTGGCCCAGTCCTGTGAAATACCCTGCAAACAGAGATTCAGAAGGTGCCTTCTGTGTCAACACCTGCTGAAAACTTTTTGGGGTCCTCCATGTCTATGCAGGCAATTAAGAGTACACCCCCCACAATGGACTATTAATGTTTGTTCTTAATTTATTTTTGTTTTCAACTTGCAACTTTTTATGACGTTAGTGTATGATTTTATATTTTTATATTGTTGTAAACTGCTGTGATAGATTTTTTAAATGCAGCAGTATATAAAGAAAGAATAATTTAAAAAATTGTATGAATGGCCACAAGCAAAACTTCCTTAGAGATATTGTCACTAGAAAACATTCTGAATTATACATCTCATTAGGATTCCCTTTCACCCTCCCAGCTAGGAAGGAGGGCTAATGAGTCTAACATGCTCTAGAAAAAGTCAGCAGCTCCCCTGGTAAAATCTGACAAAGAACATCTTCTTGAAGGTAAGGGATGAACTACTTGAACAGTTACTGGCATAATTATGCCCTCCAAAAAAGCCTAATAAGCACCAGCCTTTGTTTCATTTCTCTAAGGATGTCCCAAGATGATTCAGAAAACCAGATACCAATTGATTATTTCCACAGATTCACTAATCTTGACTTACTTTGTGCTCTCAAAGTGTCTTTTGTCATGGAGTTCCCTACTTGACCAGTAATAACCTGAGCTTCTTGTTCTAGAAAGGAACTACCTCTTTACTTCACATAATGTGCTTGGTTACTATACGCATGACATCCCATTACAATACAGACAGATACCCTATGGTATTTAATTCTATACTTCATACAGCTGTACAGATGAAAACGTCCATAACTAAAGACCCTAATGCATTCTACTTAAACTAGATCCCAACAAAGCATTATGGAAAAACTGAATTATTAGTCTAATTCAGAATATAAAGTACAATTCTGTGACAACAGCATTTTAATTTTGAAACCTCCAGTGACAAAGTGAAAAGATGCACTGAACATCTATTATGCAAGAAAAGTTTTAAATGCTTGAGTACATTTGCTGAATGAAATGTGGTTAAGACTGATGTCATTAGTATACAGTGGGAAAGGGGTTATTTCTAACGTTCCAAAGGTTACGCTGCATTAAGACCTTACTCCCAAACTATTATTTTAAATTGGACTAAAGAATAGTAATTGAGTGGTACATTAAATTTTCAAGTATAGGAGAAGTTCAAGCTGCCTGCAGAACTGACAGATACTTCTAAATAAGAATATATGGGTAACTTCAGTTTTCAGTTATGATAAATTATCTAAAGAAATCTCTATTATCCACTTGTGTTTAAATGTTACAGTAGTACCAGATGTTACACATGGCCACAGTTTATACTAAAGACAGAGTCTCTAGTCAAGGGAAGGAACATAATAAGAACCCTGACAGATACGACCAAATATCCATCTGTTCTCACAAGTGCACACACTCCTTAGTTAGGGCTGTAGAAGGTTTCAGAGATAGGTTCTTCACACGTTTAACTGTATTTGAGACTGTACAGAAATCTTTAAGAACATAAAGCTTCATATATTCATTTATACAAATATATTTATATGAACATACCCTAATGTGGCAAGAAGAGGGTGCTTTATGAAAGAGGTTTTTCATTTGGCCTAGGCTACACAGTCACTATGTAAACATTAAGGGATGGCTCTGGACTGAGGCTACATTCCTATCCACACCTACCTGGGAGTAAGTTCCACTGAATTTAATGGGGCTGACTGTAGACTTATTAGATTAGCTGAAGTTACACTCCCTAAGAATTTTGCACAACAAAGGCTGTCTGTCAAATCTATGGCTGTGTAGATCATTTTAATAGAAGATATATACAGAACTGATAAACATATCTGACTATTTTGGTAATGTTGGTATCATGTAACATTTCCAGATTTCATTGTGCCCAATCCCTTGAACATGTAAATGTTTGCATATAATCTTGGAATCCTTCTGTCATCATATTTTATATAAAGGTGATTAACCTGTGGCCCTGCAGGTGTTGTTGGACTCAAGACTCCAATTAGCCCCAGCCAGCATGGCCATTGGTCAGAAATACAGGAGCTGTAGATCAGCGATACTTGTGTGGCCAAATGATAGTCAACCCTCATTAAGAAGTTCACATGCAGATAAGAAGATATGTCAAGGCCTTCATTGTCTTTTCCAGTGTTGTATAAGTGGGAACCTTGAACTTATAAGAACACAGGAAATAATGGATTCATTACATAGCTCTGCATTGCATTATCCTCAAAGGCCGAACAGGATAGTAAATTGCATTGCCTGATATTTTATTCCACATAGCATGAGCAAGTGGTTAAGTGCACTTTTCAAACCTTTATGTCAGAAAGCAGCTTTTGCTACCATTTGAACCCATTAACTTGTCTGCAAAAACAAACAAAAACAATGAAGCCTTGGTTTTTTTAGAGCAGTTTCAAGACAGACATCTAGAAAATTTTATAAATCATTCTGTAAGCAGCTCCATTTGAAAGCTGTGGTGCTTCAATAGCTCATCTTATTTCATGATACACACCTCTGGATAACACACAATATAACTTTGATTTTTCAAGTCTAAAGTTTATCACATAAAACATCCAATATACTTCATGTTTTTGCTGAGAGATGGTAGCGACCCCACAGGATCTCAGGTAAAAAAATGGAATTAACTTAAATTCCATTTAATGTAATGTATACACTCGGTTATAATTTTTCCTTACATAAACAGAGTCTAAATATTTAATGTTCAAGTCTTAAACAACTGAATCATCCTACCTGGTAATCTTGCTTTGCTTTGATAAAACTGGAAGATTTCCTGAGTTAAATTTAATGTGATTCTTCCACACAATAGTGTAGTTTACACCCAGCAGATTCTAACCCTACAACTACCACCCAGAATGTGGCTACTATGACTTAACCAAACAGATCTGAACTATGGTGATGCTATTATGGCATAAGAAACTGGCTTAAATTTACACCCACACCATGTTTTTTAAATTCTTTACTTGTATTAAAAATTGTGATTTAAGGCTTTACTCCACAAACATATCCACAAATATAGTCAAGACACACTTTGTACCCACACACTACATCCCAATATTTATTTGTCAATTCTTGATTCCCTAGTTACTCTGGGTAACTAAGAGGCAGAATGGAATAAATACTCACGGTAATACTGTCCAAGAGTTTGGCCATGCGCTTTATTATTTCGCCATGGTGTGCTGGCTGTGTCTGCAGCAGTTTCTTAATTACAACAACACTTTCAGCAACTACTATTTCTGGTAAAGACAAAGACAATAATAATTTTAAAAAAGGAAAATATTCACATAAAATCAATGTCATTTAACACAAATAAATCATTAAAGTATTTAGATGTTTTGAAAATATACTTCATAAAATCAATACAATAATTTTGTGTGGGTCAGATGCAGATCACTTTCCAAATTTTAACAGATGTCTGTCAAGCAAAATAAAACCATAAAAAGAAGACGCTTGGCATTCAAAACCTTTAAAATCTTATTTTCTAGAACTATGTGTGTTTTACTACTCTTAGTATTTGCATCTTTGCTATATGTGAAGCTCTGATAAAACAGATCTTGAGAAACATACAATGCAATAGCCATAATCTTAGCTTTGTAACTGCCTGAAAAACTGCAAATATGTTTCGAAACCAAGTCATATTGATTTAGGTAAGCAATGTTCTGAAAATTGTTTTCATCAATTTAGCATCTAATTGTGTATTATCCTTTTCCCTGGTTCTAAAAAATAAAGCACACATGCCATTTAGAGTATACTGACGCTCAGGATGTTTGAAATAATAGAGCTAAATAAAGGTGGTAGTTCAAAGATTTACAGGGATGTTATGCAACAAAGTACTTTATTGAACAAGGAATATTCAAAGCTTGATTGAACTAACATACGTTTATAAAAACTAGTAAATCAATCACATTCATGCCAATTCTTAGCCAAGAATTACGCTGAAAAGAAAAGGGCAAACCTGACCAAATGTACTACGTTCTTACTGCAGCCTAATAGGAAAAGCAAGACATTTTATTCAATCTTCCTTCCACTAAACCACATTTAAGTGTGACGAGAACAAGCCACAGTGAACCGTGGGTTTGCACACACCGACACAGCTACGTTTGGAAGCTTTTGGTTATGATTTCCATTAACAGTTTAACAAATTGCCTGAACACTAAAGTACTGTATAGTTAATGTTAACTGTTGTTGTTTACACAAGCCAGCTTCATAACCTATGGTTTTAAGTTACTTATCATAGGCAAGCCATATTTCAACTAAATCATATTTAAGATTAAGCACAGTCTGTCAGGTTGGACTCTACAGCTGAAGTTAATCTAAACCAGAAGCAAGAGCTTCTGAACTCCTCCTTATAGCTGAACCAGAGGGGGAAGGGACAGGAAAATTGGGAGGGAATGTCTTGTCTTGCAGAAGTCTTGCTGTGGCACATTCTTGTATCCATGAATATCATGCATGGCTTATGCATGATGTCCTAACAACTAATCATCTAAGCTTTTACACTGCTTTCTAGCAAGCATCAGTAAATAATGCCCAAGGTTCCCAAAGTCTATCATTTGTATTCTTTACTTCAGGGATGGGGGACCATTGACCCTCCAGATGTTGCTGAAATCTAACTCCCATCAGCTCCATTTCAAGATAGGTTTTGCTGCGTGGACTGCAGTCATCAAATACCCAAATGAGCTCATTCCATCAGACATTACTAATAGAACATTGAAATTTCTTTCTGTCTACCTTTAGAACACACTTTAAAGCTACTGAAGGTATCATATGCCAGGAATAAAATTTATCCTATATTATTTGTTTGCAAACCTTTAGGCATTATCTTTTTTTATTTTCCAGAGAAAGAGAAAGAACAATTGGTCTTACCTGAAGTGGAGATTTAAGACTGGAATGCTGTAGACAATGGAGTGGGTACATAGCTTGTCAGCTGACACAGGCAGGAGCAAAAATCTGTGGGAAGTAGGCCTGGCTTCCTCAGTTTTTCAAATTTGCTAAGCGGCCAGGCACTGACAGAGTCACTGAAACAAAAACCAATCCTATCTGCCTTCTTCTGCCTTTCTGGCTCAGGAAGAAACTACTAGAGAAGTGAGAGGGGGGGGGGAGGCACAGAATTGAAAGACTAAACACAGAGAAGTGCATCACAGGGCAGCCTAGGGCAGGGTCCATTGTCTATGGCGTTCCAGTCTTAAATCTCCACTTCAGGTAAGACCAATTGTTTTATTTACTTCCTGGAACACCGTAGCCAATTGAGTGGGGCATGCCACAGCGGAGTAAAACATGGGCAGCTCCCAGCTCTGCAGATGCACCAACTATAGAACTTGGTAGAGAACAGTATGACCAAAGGCCAAATCAGCTGAGGATGGTTGGTTCAATGTGTAATGTTTGGAAAAAGTACTACAAGATGACCAAATGACCACTTTACCATTATCCAGCAAGGAAGCATTGGCCGAGAAAGCAGCAAATCAGGTGGCAGCAGACCTGGTTGAATGAGCTAATACCTGCGTTGCCCAGGGCAAATTGAGGGAATTATAGGCCAGGAAAATACAAGCCCTAATCCACCTCACTAAGGTTGTACTAGTGACCTTGGCCCCTTAGGTAGAAGGATGAAAGGATACAAATAAGGAATCTGCCTTCTGGAAGGGTTTCATGCAGTGAATGTAAACTTTGAGACCTGTGTGGACGTCCAAGGAATACCACACCTTTTCCTTCAGATATTTTGGGCTAGGGCAAAAGGTGGTAAGAACCAACTCCTGTTGGACATGAAATCTGGAAAGCATGTTCAGAACGAATGAGGGAGCTGTGTGCACCACCACCATGCCCTTATGGAAACTACATAGATGTTTTGCTGTAGAAAGAGCTGAGAGTTCTGACACCCATCTAGCTGAAGTTATTGCCACCAAAAAGAGAACTTTAAAAGAGAAGAGCCATAAAGGCATGAGTCGCAGAGGTTCAAAAGGAGGTTGTTGAAGAGCTGTGAGAACCGATTGTAAATTCCAGGTGGGGAAACATTGAGCTACTGGGGGATGTTGCAATATTGTGCCCCTGAGAAAACACTTAACCAGGATGTTCTGAGAAAAGGGCTGCTGGCCTGAAGCACTTGAGATCGATGAGATAGCTGAAACGCGAGTTTAAGAGTGTTTGACCTCAAGCCCACGTTGTAAGAGTGCTTGGCCTCAAGCCCATGTTGTAAGTAGCGGAGAATGTCTGAAATGCAGTTGTAAATTAGAAGTCAAACACCCAAGATGTAAGCCCCTGTTAGAGGTTAGAACTATGGGAATAACAGCCTCATGCAGACCTTGACATTCTAGGTGATGACGTTCAAACACCATGCAGTTGGTTTCAACCACTGAAGGTCCAGATGGAAAAGTGACCCCTGCTGCAATAGGGTGGGTGATACTGGAAGATGGAAGGGTGGAGCCACTGACAGAGTTTGAAGCTCCAACAACCACAGTCTTTGGGGCCAGAAGGGGGTTAGAAGCACCACTTGGGCCTTTTCCCATCTGATTTTGTGAAGAGCTCAAGGAAGAATTGATTGAGGGGGAAAGGCTTAGAGCTGGCCTTGAGGCTACGGGGCAATTAGGGCAACCCATGCTTCTGCTTGAGGGTCTTGGAACCTTGAATAATAACGTGGCAGTTGGTGACTTGCTGTGCTCGCAAATAGATCCACTTGGAACAGATCCCAGAGAACTTGAAGCTGTTGGAATATTTGTCTGGCTAGCAGCCACTCTCCAGGGTCCAGAAGTTTGCGGCTCAACCAATCCGCCTGATAGTTGCAATCTCTGGCGGTATGTTCCATTGATAGGGAGAGCAGATGGCATTCGTCCCAGTTGAAGAGACAAGCGACTTCTGTCTGAAGAGTGACAGATCGAGTGCCACCTTGACGGACGATCTGAGATTTCGCCATGGAATTGTCGGTCCGTATCAGGACGTGGTGTGGACAGAACCATCAAGCAAAGTGAATGATTGATAATCTGGCCACATGCAGTTCCAGCCAGTTGATGGAGTGAGATTTTTCTAGATCTGTCTACAGACCTTGGATGAATTGGTTCCAGCAGTGGGCTCGCGTCTGTGATAATCAGAGTTGATAATCAGAGTTGTGAAAGGATCTCTGAACAGGATGCCTTTTTGAAGGTTGGACGATTATGTCCACCAGCGCATGGAGTTTTAAGTGAGGGGTCAATCTGAGACGCTTGTGGAGATTGTGTGTGATCGCCCACTGGTGGGGAAGGAGGAACCACTGAAGGTCATGGGCGTGATGTTTTGAAGGGCTTCTCAAATTGAGTTCATGAACTCTATTTTGAATTTCTTGTACACCACCCATTGGTTGAGGGTGCCATTTCTTTTGGACAACAAAGAAAACAAAGCAGAGACCACAGAAGTACTGGTTGGGAGGAACTGGAACTAAAGCTCCCATGCCCAAAAGATGGCGAAAACAGGACCAATCTGCCTGCAAATTAACCTTGTTTTTTGGGAGAGGGGAGGGAATGAAACGAGAGGGAGGATTTGAAATGAAAGCTACGACATAGTCTTCTGCAATAACTCTTAAGACCCAACCGTCGGTTACAGAACATTGCCAGATGGGAAGAAATTGGGTGAGGTGCCCTCCCACCTGGGGTGAGGACCCATCATTGGGGTTGTTGTTTGGCGGGCTTGGCATTTGTAGTTGGATGGAATCGCTGGAATCCCCGTCACCCTTGGAATTGCTGACAAAATGGTTGTCCGAATCTGAAGTCTTTTGTCTATTTTGGGACCGAAAGGGGAGAAAGAGGCATAAGGGGGAAAGCGTCTTCTTGGCCTTCTATCCTGCCTTTGACTAATGAAAATTTTCCTCTTATCCCTTGATTCTATCAGGACATCTTTTAGTGCCCCGTCTCCAAAAAGCTGACTGCCTGAGAAGTATACATCTCTTGTCAGCAGAGAAGGGAACAGTGGAAAGATTCACTTTAGACACTGTATTAGCATTCCAATTTTTTAACCAAAGAGTGTCTCTAGCTGCTACTTGGAATGACAATGCTGTAGCTGCAAATTCCATACAGTCCATAGTGGCATCTGCCATAAAGGCCTGAGCTTTCAAGAGTTTAGAGAAAGTTTGGCATTGTCGGGGGGGATCTGGGGGGGGGTTATAGCAGATCCTCAAGCCACACAAAGGCTTGGGCACAAGATGATGTGGTGCAGGAGGCCCTCATAGACAGGCTGCTGCATCATGGATTTTGTATAGAGCAAACTCAAATCTCCTATCCATGATATCATGAAGTTGGACATCTCCTTCGCAGGGAACCAAATGGCGCGAGGAAAGATTCAAAATTGGCCTGTCTATCGAAGGAGTTTTAATATAGGCAATAAATTTTGGGTCTAAGGTATTTAATTTATCTGCTAAGGTGGCATTTTTCTTAGAATGCATGGGAGAATCCAGTTCTGACTTTGCAATGGCCTTTAACACTGACAGCACCAAAATGGAATTAGAAGAGGTGCGACTATCAGTTAGTAGGGTTATATTGCTATCTGGCTTTGGAGTCAAGGATGATAATGCAAAAGCCTGCATAATTTTATGTTTTAGAGTGGGAGCACAGGCTTCCTGGAACAAACATACAGAGAGAGGTTCGTCCTGCACTGATACATCACTCCTTTCATCATCCATTTCAGGTTCCGTAAGGAAGTAGGGGAGGATGGAGAGACATAATCATAATTTCCATCACTGCTCACTAGAGTAAAGGGGTTAGGAGAGGATTCCCCTACATTAGTTCCCAATTGCTGGGAAAAGGAATCTGTCTTTGGTAAGATAGCTGGTCGCTTGGTGGGAATTTGTAATTGGAGATCAGATGATAGTGAAGGAATAAGTGCTTATTTCAACTGCTCAATTAATGGTGCTGGATTGGTAGATTGAGGGTTTTGCACCCCTTGACCATTATCCTTGGAAAATCCTAAAAATTCTGATTGAGAGTCAGATAAGCTGGTGTTAAGATGTCTTTCACCAGTAGGTGGTAGCAAATGATTAGCATTCACATGGCCAACATTGCTTTTAGGTAATGGGGTCTGCACTGTAGTGGAGTCCCGAGATTGAGGAATAGGTGTAGGGGAAGGGCGTTTTCTATGAACCAGGGGGCCAGGTTTGTTTTTGCTTGGTTTTCTTTGGAGGTCGTTCAGTCACACCTTGAAAGGGCTCCATAGTGGAGGACAAGATGGATACACACTCTCACAATATCGATAGCAGTGGAAGCCAGGGGGGCACACAACTCCTTAGGCTGAATCGTGGATCACTCGTCGTCACTTTTAAGGTGAACCAGGAGGAATTAGCCAGCCTCAGACCTCCGATGCCACTACTGCAGACTATGGGGGAGGGCAGCATGACTCAGTCAAACTACACACATACTCTCTCCATGTCACTTAAGTGAACTGGAGGTGAACTCTGGAGGTTGTATTGGTAACAGGCAAGCACTCCATCACCGAACGAAGTGGACCAGGAGGCAATACTGCAAATAGTGTAAGTACCCCTCTCCCTCTGCTGTACCACAGACCCGGAGCGCAGTAGCAGGACCATGAAACACACAGACACACTATATTAATAAAAGGCAGCTGCACAACTACACAAATAACAAAGGAAATAAATGTGATCCCAGAAATTTGGTGGTAGGGGAAAAAATTATAACGTCTGAAATGAAAGCTAAAAAGAGAAAAAGAAACGCTGCAGTGGTGCGTTGAAATCAAAAGGAGGTGGCAACAGACAAAGTGGGGAGCCAGGAAGCTGCCATGCACTGCAACAGAGACAACAAATTAAGGGCACAAAAACAAACAACAAGAATAAAATGCCTTAAAGGAAGGAACAAAGAAAAGGGTTGTAAGTGCCTTTTAAAAAAAAAGGAGGAAGGAGGTGGGGGGATGAAATCCCAAGGAATAGAAGGGAAGAATTAGGAGAAAAATAAAGCCAAGGAAAAAATCAGAAAACTAATAATCAATAAACTTAGCTAGTCAGTAGAGCTGAGGAGGAATGTTCTGCTGTGTCAGGTAGGAGAAAAAATTGAGGAAGCCGGGCCTACTTCTCACAGATAAAAGCTTTGCTCCTGCCTGTGTCAGCTGACAAAAGATGTACCCACTCCATTGGCCACAGCATTCCATGAAGTAAATTAAGCAGGTAATAATTGCTTAAACCTGAATACTACTGATCAGGAAGAGAAACAAATCATTTGTTAAAATTCTGGTATGGAAGGTAAAGAACTGTTCCAACCTATGTTGGAACTTAGCAAACACTGTTCCTTTGCAATGCATCATCAGGAGGCAATGGTTTTCCTGAAGGAATTGGGGGGGATGCTTAATCTTAGTCCTGCCCTTTGTTTTCCGTGGCAACTCCCATCCAAGATGCTTTCCTACAACTTTGGTTCCAGACCAACAGTTGTAATAGAATTGCAGGAGGGAAGCACCTGGTGGGGGCACGGTTAAACACTTCTTTCTCTTCTCCCTTTTCAAATCTGCCCCTCCGGAAACTGCATGGCAAGGGAAAAGTGACACCTGATATAAACTCACAATTGAATTTTTAGTTTTGCCTGAACTATATGCTAGATTCAAATGTTTAACTACCTGCATACAAATAAATAAATAAATATGTGGATTGACTTCCAAGTAAAGCCAGGCACCTATCAATCCAGATGAATATAGTGATGACATTCAACATGCAAAGTAGTGGTAAAGGCAAAAAATGGGTACCAGAGATTTATTTTGGCACCTCATGACATTATAAGCAGACCTGATTTGCTTCTGTTTTTCCTTCTATAAGATTTAATGTTGTTTTTGAGAAATAATTACACAGCACTGGCTTAGCTTTTATACCTGTTTGAATTTCCCCTCTTTTGTATATTAATATAGAAGAAAATAAACGATGAAGCATGGACAACTTGGTTGGCGGCAGTCCTAAACTGTTTGATATGTATCTTATTTAGCCACTTACAAACATAAAAACCCCACATTTCCCTGCTTGTAGCACCCTCTGCAGTACAGTCACTTTAATGCAACTGGGGAAAAAACATCACAGTGCTCTGGATGAAGACAACATTCTACAAATTTTAATTATAGTACTTTAAAATACTTCAGATATCAGTATCAACTGTATACCAACAGCAGCCCATGCTAATAATTAAAAAAGGAAATAATTTTAAAGAGCTACAAACAGGAACTATAAACAATGTCACTGTTTATTCAGAACATGCTATTTAAGACAAACACTATATTGCTTTTATCTGTTTCTATCTGGGAATACTACCAGAAAATACAAGCTGCCAGTCACTCAAAATACAAAATAGAACAATTAACTTACCATCCCTGTTAGACAGCAAACACACTAGGCCGTTAAGACATGTGTCAGTCACTTCTGAGATGTTGGTTGCACATCTGCCTATTGCCTGAATTGTAGCAGCAGCAAATTGTTTATCTTGGCTTTTCACATAGGTCTGCAGAAAATAGGAATTTCAGTCTTCAACATATTGGTCTCATCAGTTTAAATCTTTAACAAACCTATCCTTCCTTTTGGAAGTTACCTTCAGTTTTTTAAATTAGAGAATGCGAGTGATATACAAATAGGGCAACAGGCTAACTTTTGTTACCCAATGCCAGAAGGGATTCAACCACCATGTATATTAGTAGTGGGTAGCAACTCAAAGCCAGTGATTAGTTCGAGTGCACGAACAGCATGGTTCACGAATAGTTCTCAAAAATATTTCAGTTCATTTAACTTGCTGAATCCAACTGAGAACAAAGAAAGAAACAAACAAAAGAAAGGTGATAGTGAAACAATTGCTGGAGAAAAACGGGTTCTTTGGAACACTACAGATGTTCCAAATATAAATATTATATACCAGTATGTTCTGAAACAACCTATCTTGGGTCAAGACCAATGTGAGTCAATCAAAAAATATAATCAGAACGTAAGACAACTCCTTTCTAGAATACAGTAGTACCTCGGGTTACGAACGCGATCCGTTCCGGGTCGCAGTTCGTAACCCGAAAAGGTCGCAAACCGAGCGCCGCTTCTGCGCATGCGCGGGACGTGCGCGCGCCGAAAACACTTCCGGGTTTGCGGAGTTCGTAACCCGAACTGTTCGCAACCCGAGCGGTTCGTAAACCGAGGTACGACTGTACTAGTATCCAGGGAGCTTTTGCCCATCTGCAACTTGTGGCAGAATCAAGCTGATTTACAACAAAATACAAATCATATTTTGTGTTCTATGGGTGATATCCCAAGATCACAAGCGGACTTCCCCTTACTCCCCCCCTCCAGCCCCTGTAACCTCCCATACATTTTCAAAGTATGCATCAGAGGGTTGGACGCCCCTCCATAACAGATCTGGGGTGCTAATGGGTACTATAGGTGTGAGAAAAGCAAGAAGTCCCATTACACAACTGGAAAACCACTGCACAATTAGATAGTGTCAAGTTTCAAAACATTTAAAATAAAAGTAAGGAAGCTGTTTTTCTAATGCAAAAATCTGGAATCCAAAAATCTCGAATCAGCTTAAGCATACACTTCAAGTATGCTCATAGAATGTTCAAGTATCATACACTTCAAGTATGTTCATAGAATAAGAATGATGTACAAACCTGAAATTCTCTGAGAAGAGTTGAAATGTTGGCCTCATTTGCCAAGTTAGTTAAGATTTCAAGCTAAAAGAGAAAAGAATCTGATTAGGAACAGGGCCGGCTCTAGGGGTAGGCTGGGTGGCGCGGGGCGCCGGGTTGACAGGGGGGCGCTGCGCGGCGAAGCCGTGCGGAAAGCATGGTGTGCGCTGCGCCTGCCCACCAGCCACGGCAAGAAACGGGCCGGGGGCGCCGGAGCGATCTGCGCACCACGGCGCCAGACCTGCTTAAGACGGCCCTGATTAGGAAAACTTGGAAGAATAAGTAAAATAAAAAAATTCCTTCAGTAGCACCTTAAAGACCAACTAAGTTTTTATTTTGGTATGAGCTTTCGTGTGCATGCACACTTCTTCAGATACAGTGAAATGGAAGTTTCCAGGCACTTATGTAGAGAAGGGGTGGGGAGGGGTGGGGATGGGGAGGGGGGATCACTCAGAAGGGTGGTGGAAATGGGTGATTGACTGACTGATAGCTGTTGATGACCGCAAACGACTGCAAATGGTTTTGCATGAAAAAGCAAGGGTTGAGATGGCTGAAGATCGCTTATCATGTATAATGAGATAAGAACCCGATATCTCTGTTCAAACCAGGTCCCTCCATGGTTTTGAGCTTGGTGATAAGTTGCAATTCAGCAACTTCTCTTTCCAGTCTATTTCTGAAATTCTTTTGTAGTAAGACAGCTACTTTGAGATCTTGTATAGAATGTCCTGGGAGATTGAAGTGTTCTCCTACTGGTTTTTCTGTCTTCTGGTTCCTGATGTCAGATTTATGTCCATTTATCCTTTGGCGTAGGGTTTGGCCTGTTTGTCCAATATAGAGAGCTGAAGGGCACTGTTGGCATTTGATGGCATACACAATGTTAGAGGATGAGCAATTAAATAGTCCTGAGATGGTATGTTGGATGTTGTTGGGGCCAGTAATGGTGTTGTCTGGGTGTATGTGGCAGCAAAGTTGGCATCTGGGTTTATTGCAGGCTCTGGTACCAGTGTCCATGTTAAGTCTGGTGGTTGTATTATTGTGGGTGAGGAGTTGTTTAAGATTGGGTGGCTGTCTGTAGGCAATGAAAGGTCTTCCTCCCAGAGCTTGAGAAAGGGAGCGGTCATTGTCCAGGAGAGGCTGTAGATCTCTGATGATGCGTTGTACTGTTTTAGCTTGGGAGCTGTATGTGATGACTAGTGGTGTTCTGTTATTTTCTTTTTTGGGTCTGTCTTGCAGCAGGTTCTCTCTAGGTATCCGTCTGGCTCTGTTGATCTGTTGTTTAACTTCATCAGGTGGATATTTTAGTTCTAAAAAGGTTTGCTGTAGATCTCTTAGGTGAGATTCTCTGTCTGTAGAGTTGGAACAGATGCGGTTGTAACGTAAGGCCTGGCTGTATACGATGGATTGTTTGGTATGTTTGGGATGGTAGCTAGAAGCATGTAGATATGTTTGTCGGTCAGTTGGTTTTCTGTATAAGGTGGTGTCTATACGTCCATCCTGTATTTTTATAGTAGTGTCCAAAAAATGTATTTCTTGCATAGATTGGTTCATTGTTAGGTTGATGGTGGGGTGAAAGTCATTGAATGTCTGGTGGAAGGTTTCCAGGGTCTGTTGTCCATGTGTCCAGATAATAAAAATATCGTCAATGTATCGCAGGTACAGGAGAGGTTTGAGTGGGTAGGAGTTAAGGAAACGTTGTTCTAAATCTGCCATGAAGATGTTGGCATACTGTGGGGCCATGCGGGTGCCCATGGCTGTGCCGCTGATCTGGAGGAACAGGTCATCACCAAATTTGAAGTGGTTGTGGGTAAGGACAAAGTGGCAGAGTTTGGTAGCAAAGTCCGCTGTGGTTTTATCTGAAATGGTGTTCCTTATGGCTTGTAAACCATCATTGTGTGGGATGTTGGTATATAGAGATTCCACATCCATAGTGGCTAGTATAGTATTGTTAGGAAGATTGTTCAAATATTGTATTTTCCTCAGAAAATCTGTGGTGTCACGTACATAGCTGGGAGCACTGATAGCATATGGTTTCAGAACAGAGTCCATATAGCCGGAAACACCCACTGTAATGGTGCCAATACCTGAGATGATGGGGCGTCCTGGGTTTCCTGGTTTGTGTATTTTGGGTAGAAGATAGAAAGTTCCTGGCCGAGGTTCCGCTGGTGTGTTTGTGAGGATCTGTTCTTGGATGTGTAGGGGTAGCTCCTTAATAATCTTGTTCAGTTCTTTTTTGTATGCTTGTGTGGGGTCTGAGTCCAATTTCATGTAAAAGGCAGTATTGGAAAGTTGTCTGTGGGCCTCTTGGATGTAATCAGTTTTGTTCATGATGACGACAGCTCCACCCTTGTCTGCCTCTTTAATTATAATGTCTGGGTTGTTCCTGAGATTTTCTATGGCTCTCCTTTCAGCATGGTTTAGATTTTGTTGTAAGCGATTGTGTTTTCTGGTCACATCCGTTTGGATTCTGTGGCGGAAGCATTCGATGTACAGATCTAGTGTGGTATTGCGTCCATCAGGAGGGGTCCATGTGGAGTCCCTTTTTGTGTAACTTCTTTTCGGTGGTAGTTGGTGGTCAATGTTCTGTTCATTGATGCGTTTGGAGGGTGATGGTTGTTCCCATCACCCTCCAAACGCATCAATGAACAGAACATTGACCACCAACTACCACCGAAAAGAAGTTACACAAAAAGGGACTCCACATGGACCCCTCCTGATGGACGCAATACCACACTAGATCTGTACATCGAATGCTTCCGCCACAGAATCCAAACGGATGTGACCAGAAAACACAATCGCTTACAACAAAATCTAAACCATGCTGAAAGGAGAGCCATAGAAAATCTCAGGAACAACCCAGACATTATAATTAAAGAGGCAGACAAGGGTGGAGCTGTCGTCATCATGAACAAAACTGATTACATCCAAGAGGCCCACAGACAACTTTCCAATACTGCCTTTTACATGAAATTGGACTCAGACCCCACACAAGCATACAAAAAAGAACTGAACAAGATTATTAAGGAGCTACCCCTACACATCCAAGAACAGATCCTCACAAACACACCAGCGGAACCTCGGCCAGGAACTTTCTATCTTCTACCCAAAATACACAAACCAGGAAACCCAGGACGCCCCATCATCTCAGGTATTGGCACCATTACAGTGGGTGTTTCCGGCTATATGGACTCTGTTCTGAAACCATATGCTATCAGTGCTCCCAGCTATGTACGTGACACCACAGATTTTCTGAGGAAAATACAATATTTGAACAATCTTCCTAACAATACTATACTAGCCACTATGGATGTGGAATCTCTATATACCAACATCCCACACAATGATGGTTTACAAGCCATAAGGAACACCATTTCAGATAAAACCACAGCGGACTTTGCTACCAAACTCTGCCACTTTGTCCTTACCCACAACCACTTCAAATTTGGTGATGACCTGTTCCTCCAGATCAGCGGCACAGCCATGGGCACCCGCATGGCCCCACAGTATGCCAACATCTTCATGGCAGATTTAGAACAACGTTTCCTTAACTCCTACCCACTCAAACCTCTCCTGTACCTGCGATACATTGACGATATTTTTATTATCTGGACACATGGACAACAGACCCTGGAAACCTTCCACCAGACATTCAATGACTTTCACCCCACCATCAACCTAACAATGAACCAATCTATGCAAGAAATACATTTTTTGGACACTACTATAAAAATACAGGATGGACGTATAGACACCACCTTATACAGAAAACCAACTGACCGACAAACATATCTACATGCTTCTAGCTACCATCCCAAACATACCAAACAATCCATCGTATACAGCCAGGCCTTACGTTACAACCGCATCTGTTCCAACTCTACAGACAGAGAATCTCACCTAAGAGATCTACAGCAAACCTTTTTAGAACTAAAATATCCACCTGATGAAGTTAAACAACAGATCAACAGAGCCAGACGGATACCTAGAGAGAACCTGCTGCAAGACAGACCCAAAAAAGAAAATAACAGAACACCACTAGTCATCACATACAGCTCCCAAGCTAAAACAGTACAACGCATCATCAGAGATCTACAGCCTCTCCTGGACAATGACCGCTCCCTTTCTCAAGCTCTGGGAGGAAGACCTTTCATTGCCTACAGACAGCCACCCAATCTTAAACAACTCCTCACCCACAATAATACAACCACCAGACTTAACATGGACACTGGTACCAGAGCCTGCAATAAACCCAGATGCCAACTTTGCTGCCACATACACCCAGACAACACCATTACTGGCCCCAACAACATCCAACATACCATCTCAGGACTATTTAATTGCTCATCCTCTAACATTGTGTATGCCATCAAATGCCAACAGTGCCCTTCAGCTCTCTATATTGGACAAACAGGCCAAACCCTACGCCAAAGGATAAATGGACATAAATCTGACATCAGGAACCAGAAGACAGAAAAACCAGTAGGAGAACACTTCAATCTCCCAGGACATTCTATACAAGATCTCAAAGTAGCTGTCTTACTACAAAAGAATTTCAGAAATAGACTGGAAAGAGAAGTTGCTGAATTGCAACTTATCACCAAGCTCAAAACCATGGAGGGACCTGGTTTGAACAGAGATATCGGGTTCTTATCTCATTATACATGATAAGCGATCTTCAGCCATCTCAACCCTTGCTTTTTCATGCAAAACCATTTGCAGTCGTTTGCGGTCATCAACAGCTATCAGTCAGTCAATCACCCATTTCCACCACCCTTCTGAGTGATCCCCCCTCCCCATCCCCACCCCTCCCCACCCCTTCTCTACATAAGTGCCTGGAAACTTCCATTTCACTGTATCTGAAGAAGTGTGCATGCACACGAAAGCTCATACCAAAATAAAAACTTAGTTGGTCTTTAAGGTGCTACTGTTGGAAGAATAAGGAATGTTTTCTACATTGTGAACAGTTCCGAATTACAAAATGAAAAACCCTCAGCAAGTTGAAGGCTGGAAAATAAATCACCATGAATTTTTAATAAGAAAACGTTTCTCTTATTAAAGGATTAAAGGAGGATTAAAGGAAATGATTTGAAAGCTATGTATTAGCTCATATGATGCATATGGATTGTAAGAACTCCTAACATGGCCCATGCCTAAGGCAATGTTCACTGAAGCTTTTATCCAGGTGTAGAAGAGAGGCCTTTTCTAAAGTTTGAAAAAGGAGCTGTGCCTGTATTATATAACGCTTCAGGAGTGGGGAACCTCCTGCCTGTTGGCCTAATTAGGCCTGCCACACTTCCCCATATGGCCTGAAAGGCTGTTGTTGGCAAGCCACATTCACCTGCTCTACACCTGAGTAAGTCTCTGCCCCACTCTCCAATTTTAAGCTGCGGCAACATTGGGACTTTTCCTCAGACACTGGAATCACTGACCCATAGTGCCTCCATCTTGGCAAGATTCAGGTATGTTCCCTCATCCATCTCAACACTGCATCCAGGCGCTAGTTCATGGTCTGCACTGCCTCTCCCAATTCCGATGTTACAAAGAAATAGAGCTACTGTATCATTAGCATATAAATGATATCTTGCCCCAAATCTCCCTATGACCACTATCAGAAGCTTCATGTAGCTATTAAATAACACTGGGGGGGAAATGGTGCCCCAAGGTATCCCATAGTGTAATTGCCAGAGGGCTGACAATGCTGCTCTGTGAACTCAGCCATGTAGATAGGACCAGAACTACTGTAGCACAGTACCCCAATTTCCATTCCTTGGAGCCAGTCCAGGAGGACACCATAATGAATGGTAAGGAAAGCCACAGAAAGATAAAGAAGCAGAAGCGGGGTCATATGCCTCTTGTCCCACTCTCAGCAAAAACCAATTCAAACCAGATTCAAAAAGGTTTAGATAGGTGACCTTCTCCACTGCCTTCCCTAGGAAGCAGATCTTTGCAACTGGTTCCAGACCAACTTCTTTAGGAGTGGCTCTCTCAAGGCAACTCCATGGGGTCACAAAGAGTCGGACACGACTAAACGACTAAACACAACAACTCTCAAGGCAACCCCTTCAGGTTATGAAGTGTTAATTACATTCTGGACCCAAACAGTCAAACACCCTTTGTGAGGTTCAATAAGCCAATAGGGACAGGAATCAATAGGGTCTATGGTTGGGTGAATAGCCATAAGCACCTTGTCAACCTCATCTGTCTGCACGAACTGAAACCTATTCCACAAGGCATCATCAGTTGTGACATTGGGCACCTGACTTGGAACTCAAGAGTCAAGGTCACTCTGAAGTTGAGAGACTTTAGACCAGGGGTAGGCAACCTCAGGCCCGTGGGCCGGATGCGGCCCAATCGCCTTATCAATCCGGCCCACTGACGGTCCGGGAATCAGCGTGTTTTTACATGAGTAGAATGTGTGCTTTTATTTGTGGGGCATACAAATTCATTCATTCCCCCCCCCCAAAAAAAAATATAGTCCAGCCCACCACATGGTCTGAGGGATGGTAGACTGGCCCACGGCTGAAAAAGCTTGCTGATCCCTGCTTTAGACTCAAAATATGTTAGTCACTATTTTCTGTGCTCAATTCACAATTTCACAATTTTTTGTAATCCCAATCTTTCTAATAACTAATTACGTAAGAAAGTTGTTCTCTTTTCCCCTGCTACATTCTTTGCTTCCTATACAGTAGATTATTTAAACAAATTAAATGTAACAGTTTACATTTCTGTCCTCTTTGACATTAGTATAGATTAATTAAATGCAGATCTTTTACTTATTGCTTACTATAAACTGCACTAAGGTCCTACATTTAAAAAATGGCTTCCTTTTAGAGACTCAGCAAGCAATTTTATACTTACTAGAAAACAAGCCCTGTTCAACACAAGTTTTCCTGCTAATGAAACCTGTGCAAGAGTCTGCTCTCTACAGTTTAAATTGTTCACAACACAGAGTATGTTCCTCATAATATACTCAAGGTAAGATTTCTGAAAGAGATGAGTTGGGATTTTGCTCTTTTTTAGTATTACAAAATTAAGGTCAATGCTGAGGAACAAATATATTCATCCTATTAAGAATAATTAATGCATTTAATATAAATATAAAATACTAGTGTGTTCAGCCCGTTAAATAAACGGGCGCTAGAACACATGTGAGCGCTGCGCGGAGCACCGGATCGAGGAGCCGGTCTGCACAGTCAGCGCCCAGCAACGCCGTGCTGGATTGAGGAGGTGATGCTCCGTGCGGCGTTGCTGGGCGCTGACTCTGCAGACCGGCTCTTCGATCCGGTGCTCCGCGCAGCGCTGATCAGCGCCGACCCGGCAGGCCGCCAGATCAAGGAAGCGGCCTGCCGGGTTGGCACCCAGCAGCGCTGCACGGAGCACTGGGGGACGGGCGGCGGGGAAGACAGGCAGGCAGGCAGGCAGGCAGGCAGGCAGGCAGGCACTTGTTCTCTTGCCTGCCTGCATTCCCCACCGCCTGTCACACGCAGATCGGTGGGCGCTGCTTGCTGGGGCTTGTCAACCCCGGCAAACAGCGCCCGCCGATCTTCGGCTCTGTCCCCCGATGCGCTACGGCTCGGGGAAGCAGGCAGGAAGACGGCAACAGCCCGCAGCTTCCCGGGCTATTGCTGTTTCCCTGCCTGCTTCCCCAAGCCAAAGCGTGCGGGGGGCGGAGCCGAATTGCGGCGTGGGGGGGGGGTTCACTGTTTGCCTTCCCCGAGCTAAGGGGGAGGCAAACGGCGAAAAGCCCCCGCCACGCCGCAATTCGGCTCCGGGACTGGCTTGGCGGTGGCGGGAAGAAGGGGAGGAATTCCTCCCCTTCTTCCCGCCACCGCCAAGCCATTCCGCAGCGGGGGCTTTTCGCCGTTTGCTCGGAGAAGGCAAACGGCGAAAAGCCCCCACCGTGCCGCACTTCAGCTAGGGGACTGGCTTGGCGGCGGTGGGAAAAAGGGGAGGAATTCCTCCCCTTCTTCCTGCCGCCGCCAAGCCGAGGAAGCGCCGTGTGGCGGTTGGCGGAGCGGCGGTTGTCTCTCTGTCCAATCCCTGTGTCCCTGGGGTACATGCGCTGTAACCCAGGGACACACGGAAAACTTGGACGCAGAGACACTTGCATATTATTATATAGGATAAAACCATACCTTTAATGTCTTGATCATAGTTGGATCAGTTGACCTAACGTAGAAACTCTTCAAGTAAGGCACAAACATGCCCTGGGGAGGGAAAACACAAATTAACAATATTTAGTAATTATACTGAGGTTAAAATGTAGAATTTTGAAGTTATGTATTCAAAACATCAAACCTTGTGTTGGATTGACATCGTTGCTATATTCTGGAGAACAATGTACTGTACTTCCCTAAAAGTCAATGTTATATAATTAATATGCATAACTCTCAAGCACTGCTCTATTAAAAACATTTTTAAAGAGCTAGATTCAAAAGTAAAGGTTATTTAAATCCTTAGAATGCTCTTCAAAATGTTTTTGAAGATATGTTATATAATGGAATATCAAAGTTTAAAGTACTAAATGGGTTCAGAGTTATTGCAAACACTACAAACATTGATGGAAATGAAATCTGGTACACTCCTTTGAGAACCTTGATTAAACCCTATATAGTCAAAGTAAATTTACAGAAGCATACCTAGTTTCATTTCATTTTAAAAAGCCAGGAGAGATGTATGTAGGGAACTAACATGAGAGAGTGGTGGCAGGAGAGGGAATGCATAAATCCTGAAGCTTTATCTTTAAAACCTACTTCCATTGTATGCTTGTGCCAGATCTTGATTTTGAACCAAATTTATACCTTATGAATGTAATAGTACACTATACTTCTTTTCCAGTGAGCTTTATAAAATTGAGCTCATTAAATACTATTAACGTGTTTCAGATTTTGTAAATATTTATCAAATCCATGTATGAACAATGAATACCAAAATTACTGTTATACAAATGAAAACTACTTTACCCTTTCATAACTTTTTACCAACCACTGTTGGGAAAATTAGCAGAAAAGTATGCTTGATTTACCTGTTACTACGAAGTAAACGTACTAATGATTTAGCAACAATCCCAGCTTCAGATTTGGGTGCCACATGCCAATAAAGTTGTGCAATTGCCATCACCACCTGAAAAAATGACGACAAGTCACCTCCATTCATCTGGTAATTATGCTTTTCTTTCACATAGTATAAACATATTTGCATGCAGTAAATTTTAATTTCTTACGTTCCTTGAAGCAAAAGAACATATTCAAAGACATCAGGTATTACATTATTGTCTTTGAATTATAAGCAGCTTTCTTAGCAGAAGAAAAAACATGTGTAGAAAAAAAAGCTAGCTTCAAGGTCTAACCCCACTCCACCCCCGGCTTTAAAATATACTAAGCCAGAATACATGGCAAAGTAGGCCTGCACATTACGCGGTGGTTATGTTTGGATATCTATTGTACTCAGTACAGACTATTTTCAATGGCTAAATTTAAAAATTTAAAGCCTGGCTTTAAAAACCCCTAAAGACAATTATGAAGAAAGTTAATCTTACGGCAGCATTCCGGCTTTGTAGTAAAGGCTTTGTATTTCGTATAAGCAATCGGTGGTCTGGGTCCATAGAATAGGGCTTGTTCGCTTCCTGATTTTTCTCTTTCTGCTCTTCTTCAGATCCATAGAAATGCTTCTCACTATACTCTTCCAGAATTCCCTCCTATCAAAGGTGAGAAAAACGCATACAAACATACATATTGCTTTGCTTTTCACTTTCAGGTAGTACCAAAACCATAAATATGGTATGTCACCTAAATTTTGTTTAGCATATTCTGAATTTGAACTACAGCTCAAATTTCTCAACAGATTCCTGGCAAACAATGTTTCTTTATCAGAGCCTGAAGAAAAAAACATCTATTGGCTGCCTGGGCCTCTGTAATTCAGCTGACCAAGCAAAAGCTCAATAAGTAGTATGTCTATATACTAGAATAATAGGAGAACCATAAATCAAATACAGCACGAAACCTTAGAGATCAATCAGTGAATCTTCCAGGGTACAAAATCTATTCCCCCAAACAGACCCATACTTTCATATACGCTTAACCACTCATTTCCCAGAGACATTATGAGTTCACATAAAGTAACAGCCTGATTATTTGGCATGTTATAAAAAGTATATATATTGTTTTCAAATATCATACTGCAGAGACAAAAGATTCAGAGAGTAATGTTATGCTGTTGTTTTCTTTAAGACTACAAGGATGTAAAATTGTTGTGCCCAAGTTACTCTATTCAAAGCTCAAAAAATATCTGTAGAATCTAAAACTTAAGAGTGTAACTAATATGTGGACAAAGGGTGCCCTAAGCCTCTTTTTAGTCATCCTGGCTTTGTAATGGAGAGCTTTATATACTGTGGGTAAACACTAACTACAATTAGTAAAAATGCAGGACTCAGCATTACTAAGGCTTTAGCTGCTCTGGGCCATTCTTATAGTATTCCACATGCTAACAAACCAAGAGTGAAGCTGAAATAAAGTTTTTAAGTTGTACACATTTTTTTCTTTGATATTAGCTATTTAGGGACAGAAACACCAGTATTTCCCAACCTTTTTCTGATTGTAGCCCCCCTGCATTTTTCTAGTGCGACCTCCTGCAATGTAGGAAACTCTGCTAAATCTTCTATGGCAGATGGCCATCCAACCTCTGCTTAGAAACCTCCAAGAAAGGAAAGTCCAGAACCTCCCGAGGGAGATCCATGTATTATAAAAAGTAAACAACACTTATTTGACCCCAGTTATTTGACACAGAGGGGGAACCTACAGATACAGTCTTTAAGTTCTGTATATATGGGAGAATTTTAAAAATAAGTGGTCCTCACTGACCTGGCTGGTACAAAAAGATACTGTCATCCGGAGGAGCCCTGGCTGCCTAGATAAAACACACACCCCTTACCTGGGAGTAAGGCCCACTGAACTCAGTGCAGCTTTCATCTGAGTAGTTATTTACTAGATGCAAGTTAGCAGCACCAGATGACCCCACTTGGCTAGGCGCTGGGGTGGATTTCCCCGTGCCAATGCTGCCGATGGGTCCTGCACCCCTTGGCAACATCCGAAGGCTGTAATCTGCTAGGCGCTGGGGTGAATTACACCCTGCACCTTGTAGTCAGGCCCGGCTTGCCACCAGGCCCAGCACTGGCAGCAGCAACAAGCAGCTCCAGCTCGCCCAGCTCTTCCAATTGCCACCCCACCACTGCACTTACCTGACCTGGGGGTTCTGGATCACAGAAGGTCTTTTCTGAAAATACCACTATACAATAAGTGCAGGTGGAAGTTAAAGAATCCCCTTCACAAATGGTAAATGCAAAATGAGAAAACTTTCCAGATGCTTGGGCATGATTCCTGCTGTGCAGCATCCAAAGCCAGGCACTCATTAAGAATTCACTGTATTGTTAACTTACAGTCCAATGATATACATATCTACTTCAGAAGTAAGTCTCTTTGTGCTTAATGGGCTTTCTGCCAGGTAAATAGGTACAGGACAGCAATCTCAGGGTTTAGGACTGTTATGAGCGAAAACAGGGCACTTGTGATTTTAACAGCTGTATCTTCACTTAGGGGAGATACTCAGCAATGGGCCAGAGGTCTGTACAATCACTGCAATAACTGAAATCATGAGTAAAATTTAACACACAGTGCTAGATGTAATTACTTTATCACCTTTTTTGTTACCCACTGAAGGCAAAGTTGCCAGGCAAGATCTGAATTCTTATCCCAACAATTATATCAACCGCTAGTGATTCTGTGTAATTAAGCTTGGAACGCACATTTTAAAATCCACAGCTAATGAATTGGTGAATCTTGAAATACATGCTTTCAAGATACTCATTTATATGAAATAAAAGCTAGAGTGTTTACACACTAAATATTTTAAGTCTTATATCAGTACGACTAGCACTACTGTACTATCACAAAATCCTAATAGGGATATGAATCTTTATTCTTTTGTAAGAATGAAGATAATAGGGCTTGTACCAAAATTAACAAACCGTAAACTATGATCTTCCTCTATGTTTATTGGTGGGTCCCTTTACCTGTTGAGGCACACAAAATAATTCAAAATTACTAATCCTGCAAGAGCAGAACATTTAACTTGGAGAGGAGGAAATATACTGCTCTGAAAAAGAAGGTAAATTCATAAAATAAAAATGCAAATATGCATTTTAACATTCTTGAATGTATTAATCTGAAAGGTTTAATTTCCATTTTCCTGCATCAGCTTTATTTATAAAATGTCGTGCCCTATAAATATGCTGTTATTTTCTATAGTCAAGCACCCCCTTAACAAATCTTCTCATTAATATGTAAATTTAAAGTCAATCGGTCTTCTCCCTGACAGCACCATGAATTCCTAGTGCACTGTATAATCGGTTTTGACTTGGCAACCACTATTTATCAAAGATGTCAGTTAGAAAAATTATGGAAAATGCACTGCAATTGATATGACTGCAATATACTTTGTCAACAGTTAATTGTTCCTCAAATCATACATTTACATATAAACAGTCTAAATACTGATCTATAATGATGCAAATAAACTAAATTAAAAATCTGTTCTACTACACAAGAAACCTTGTTATGTGTTTATTTAAGAACCTATTGAAAAAAGCATGGAGACCTGCTGATTTCAAAGAGGTTCTCCTTCTATTTTAGCAATTAAATTAGCAAGAAACCAATCTGGTTTCTGAACTTTCTTGCCCTGTGCAGACATAACACTGCCAATCTCTTAATCATGGTTAAGAGACAGAGTGGCTCCCAGGTTTACAAACACAATCCTCTTTCTTTGTCAGTTTTAACCATGCTGTAGTATTACATATAGACTGGTACTAATCTGGGCTACCACCAGTGCAGTGGTAATGAATACACTAAAGGAGAAGCAGCATGTAAACCACTTGCAGTTTCTTAACAACATCTATGAGTTTGGACACACTGCAGTTGTGCTGGGCCTCTATCAGGCAGCATTTATGAGTGAGTAGCTAGTGATATTGCCTGTTCTTAAAAACTGCAATACCTTGTCATCCTTGTGGCAGGCAGCAAAAGCTAAAAATGTGCCCATGCCCACAAGAATGGTACAGAAAGAAACAAGGATTTGAATGAAAAGTGAGATAACTACCGGTACAATAAATTTTCCAATAGCAAAAAAGATACAACTTTAGTTGTTGCAACTATTATGAAGGTTTGGCGTAAGATACGGACAAAAATGCTGTTGTGGTAATTCATCTATAACTCCTTCACAACTGAAAATTTTAAAAAGTGGCTGAAACAAACATGAATTATTTTCTTTCACTGCAAGTCCTATCAAATCTAAGAGATGGAACCCTCTCATCAGTTACCAGTGATGGGCCATGCTGATGGTGAACATTATGAAAATCTAATCTACTGCATTATTTGCTTTGAAGTTATCAAATAAAAACAGAATGATAAAAAGAATTCCAGAATGCAGCAAGGTGACTGAATCATTGAATGAATGCTATTCATCTCCCGCAAGCACAATAACATTCCTTTATAAAGTATGTTAATAGAAGTACACTAAAGAAGAAAAGAAAAAGACATCTGGATATGAACAGTAATGTCGGTGTGCAGGTTAAACAGCAAAAATATCTTGTTTCACATGTAACTGGAAACAGCATTGTCTTTTCTGTTCTGACTAGACTGACTTTGATTAATCCAGGTCATGAAGATATCTGCACTACATATAATAATTTTGTGAAAAAATACTATGTACATAGGAAGGGGGAATGACAAATGGGAAGAAAGACTTCAGGATTACACCAATCTCGTCGCTGCTGAACCTGTTTATCATGAATACAGCCACACACAACCTTCCAGTCAGCAAAGGAAGCTACAACTTCCATTAACTGGATAACCCATTCTTCAAGGACACCTCCAAAATGAAGATGGGTGTATTAATTGATCCCAGTGAGAAGCTGAATTAATCTCCAGAAAATGGCTTGTATATGCTGGCTGAAACTTCTTTACTCTAATGGGCTCTAAAATGGCAATCAGTGACCAGAAAAGAGATTTGTGGTAAATATTGCAATAAAAATGTCAACAGCTGTAAAGTCTGCAACAGCTGTAAAAAAATATCTATTTTAGGACTCATCAGGAAAGGGATTGAAAATAAAACTGTCAATAGCATAACATTATACTAATCTATGGTAATTTTTGAATAGCATGTGCAGTTCTGCTTGCAGCACATAAAAAAGAATATTGTAGAACTAGAAAAAGTTCAGAAAAGAGTACCCAGAATGATCAAGGGGAATTATGAGGAAATATTACAGTATGAATGCATAAACCCAATCTGATAAAAGGGTCTTTTATTCTTGCCTATATGAAACAAGTCAAAAAGCTAAACATTATTCCATCATTCATTGAATCATATACTGTACACACTAGGGGTTGCCACCACTGTTTGCTCCACCCACCAACCCCACCTACCTCCTTACCAACATCCCTTTCCCCCCACATGACCAAACACACTCCCTTTATGCCTCCCCCATGCTCACCAACTCTCCTTTTAAAAAATTGGGAGAGGTGCTTCACATAGTAGCTTGCTAAACTGCTGTGTGAAGAGCCTCCCCTGCTCCATTATGCCTTGCTGCAGGTGTGTTTAATGGAAGGGACAGCAGTGCACATTGCCTCCCCTCTCCCCGGGCCTGCCGATTGGTGTGGCCACCAATATGGCAGACGATGACTACACCTTACAGTGTGTGTGTGTGGTCGCGCGCGCGCGCACACACACACATGTTCTATTCTGTCAACATAAAGGAAAAAATATCATGCTGTTGCACAGCATACAATTACATTCCTAAAACACTGTATAACCTCCTGTCAACCTTTGGGGATAAAGCAATGAAAAAACCCAATCCAAGTGTCTGCACACAACATGTAGGCTAGGACATGTGATGCTTAGAAGAAGCCTTTCAACCATGGATGCAGAAGATAAACTACCAACACAAAAACCAGCAACACACATAACATTATCTTGTAGTACTACAAGTATTGCTAGGGGATGGAATTTAACTTATACCCGGTTAAGTGTAGGAAATACAAGTTTACGACAGAATGAGAGCAGTAATAGTATGATGGTAAATCATTTAGTATCAGAAAATGCTCTCACCAGTTTTAAAATGCAGGAAGCCAGTACAACTCAATCTGACAAACAATCCAATTATGATCAATAATCCATTAAGTAAGCCTTGTATTTAACAAATCGCCTGGTAGTAATAGGTGACCAAGAATTCCATGCAGATGAGTGGGCTGGCAGAAGAGGAGGTCAATTCATTCCTTCTCTACCAACCCACTTCGTTACTGTGCTAAGCATGAGGAAAGAAGGATCTGTTTGTCCACAACTAGTACAAAACAGAGATAGATCTGCCTTTCTCCATCAAACCTGCTTGATATGGTTTTTTCTACTTTTTTCTACAAGCTAGTAACTTTTGTGAGCCAAGTTACAAGACTGCACTGATTTTCGAGATCAATTTATCTGCCTGACTGTAAAGTGTTAAAGTGTGGCATTGCAAGTGTATTTCCAGAAATACAATGACTAAGACTTCATTAAGAAGATCTGATCAAGCCCATACTAGCTGATGTGGAGAGGAGTTGACTGCTCATTCTCCACAAAAATGCTTTCTCTCAGAAATCTACAAAATAGTAAGTTTATTCATTTTGATACGGTACACATTGTCTGATGGTCTTGATGCGTGACAAATCATTGAAGATGCTAATAAGCAAACTGTTGGATCAGTTGTACTGGCCATCTGAGAGCTATTGATGTACATTCCTGAAAGTGTTTGTCACTAAGCCTGCTCCTAACAAGCTAGAAGAATTCAAAGTAACTTTTAAAAAGTTATTTACCTCTTTCCAAGGGCTGACAAACTGCATGCGTGCATATCGAGTCAGCATGTGGATGATGACAACTTGTCCCCATTCCTCCACATCCACCAACAGATTACAGAGTTTTCTGTAGTTCTTGTGAATCAGATCTATTCTGTCTGGACAGACTTCTTCAAATGCCATCACAACACTTCCTGCTACAAGCTAGAGAACAAGAATCAAGCATATAAGAATCAGTAACTCCAAAGGAATTACAATAAGTTTAAACGACAAGCTATAGGAAAGGGAGACAAGCATGTAGGTTATGACTACTCAGCAAGTTTGTGAGAAATGCATCTGCTATGTGACCTTTATTTCATTTTATTTCCTATCTTGTGGAAATGCTCTTCAGACACTGGATGTACCACTTTATCTAATTGGCTACATCTGCTTTCTTAATTGTCAGTCATTGATATGACTTTATTCATTGGTAAAAAGCACTGAAAGGTGGGAAGAGCACTTATCAATCCAGAAGAACTCAGCCATAGAGGATCACTCTTCAAGCAGATGTGTGATTTATTCATTTAAGATTATATACATATAACTGGGTCTATGCCCCTGCTCGCTCTGCTTACCAACCAACCCCTGCTATTCCTCCCATATTAACCCCCTAGAGCTCCTCCTTCCCACCTCATGTAACTAAGTTTGCTTTTAAGATTCTGAACCCTATTTCTGAAGCCACTTCTCTCTTCTATTCTGCAGTCCTGCTTTGCACCTCTTTTCACCTTCATCCCCATTTCCACATCTCCTCCTTCTTTCTTTTGTGCAACCCCAACCAACCCCATGGTAATCCCTTGCATCTTCTTCCTCCTCCCAATTATGGAGCCATCTCCCCCTCCTTTTCTTCAGACCCTTTCATGCCCCTGTTTTCATCTTCAACCCCATTCCCTTCTTTTTTGGAACTCCCTTTGCACCCCCCATTTTCACTTTCACCTCCTTTTCCTCTCTACCCTTCTCTTTACTACTTCAACTCTCACTTGCACACAGATCACTCTTATTGCCATGCCTTATTCACACTCTCATTGTACAGTCCCCTTGGCACACATAGCTCATGATGATATATGTTACTGTATCTTTAATATAAATATGAACTTAAGAGTAAGCCCATCAGCTATCTTGTTCAGTTAGATAAGGTGTAGTTCAGTTGATGGGTGTAGTAGGTATAGGGGCGTCCACTTGTTAATATCTCTTCTAAATAACAGCACTGAATCTGAAACTTGAAGACAACACATAGTACCAGGAGTAGAAAACATTGTAGGGAGGTACTATGGAATATTTGAGGGCTCTTCATTCTTCAATTCTTTCACACAGTGTTTGAAACTTGCATTTTGCAACAGGGAATTTCATAAATGCAAGCAGTTTTTGAGCTCTGGGCACTGTATTGCCACTGTTACTCAGAAGTAAATCCCAACCAAGTTCAATGTAGCTTCCTCCCAAGTAAAATGTGCATGGATTGGGGACCTGAAAACTTTCTTTTCTTTTCCTTTAAACCCAACATGTTTTGTTTAGGTTTTAGTTGCCTTGTTTAATGTACTTTTAATGTATGGTGTGCTTTTAAATTTGAAATATACTAGCCAGTTAGTTATGATGGTTGGAGTAAAGGTAAAGGGACCCCTGACCATTAGGTCCAGTCATGACCGACTCTGGGGTTGCGGCACTCATCTCGCGTTATTGGCCGAGGGTGCTGGTGTACAGCTTCCAGGTCATGTGGCCAGAACGACAAAGCCGCTTCTGGCGAACCAGAGGAGCACACGAAAACGCCGTTTACCTTCCCTATTTATCTACTTGCACTTTGATGGATGAGTAGTGCATGTTAAAAGTGTTATCTACCTTAGACTCTCACAGTGATGCTTAAAATCAAAACAAATTTTGGAGTGGGATCAGTGAAGGACCCATGTCTTTGTCCATATAAAAAAATTATTAAATGTTCAGCCGTAAAAATGAGTACTTATATCCACATTAGTGTTTGCAAACTACAGTATTGTCCACATATACCAGAGAAAGCAAGAGATCATATGCCACAGATGACAAAAAATGATTATTTACTGTGCCAACCTCTTAAAACATGCATAACAAATTCAAACTTTATCTGTCCACTATAATAATATGTAGTACAAAAGGTATATATTAGCCACATACACTCTCACGTTCCTCTGTCATAAAATTTTATTACATCCTAGGATTAATGATATTACCTTCCTGAATGATAAGCAGTGTGCCACTTTATTTCAGATAGCCTTAAACAAAACATTTTGAACCTTTTGATTTTTTATCTACCAATTGTTGCTTGTACAAGAGTTAGCAAAAATACAAGTAGTACTGAAAATAATGCATCTCGTTGCCCTGTCAGCTATCAGTTACAAATATGACATAACTACTTGTCACTGTGTATTGCCAATTATCTCTTCCCACCCCTCCAGCAACTGCTTTAATAAAATTTTGTTTTGTTTCCACCACATGCTATGCAAAATAGCTACTATGATCAGGCTTCTGTATGAAGCAACTGATATGTATGCAGTTAAGCATGCATGTAAAGCAGCTTTCTGTAAGGAAATTAATGTCACCTTCTAGCAGAGCACTGGGGATCTGCATTTCAACCTCTAAAATTTCCCCAATGATTTAAAGTAAGCAATTAAATAGAAGTACAATTTATTGAAATGGCACTTTTGGAAAAATATAAAATACAACGATATTCACTTGTTAAGAGTTTTCCCCTATTTTTTGGTTGACATTTGGTTTATTAGTATGCACCTACGATTACAACTGAAAGAAAACAGCTCAGAATATAGTCTTGCTATTATGCTAAACAAGTTCCAAGTCCTGTGGGGATTTCACAAATTACCAATAACTATAAACGTGACGCTGCATTTATTGTCTCCAGCTCTGCTATGTACTGGTACCTGCTGGTCCCAGCATGTATACAACTCATTCCATAAAGAAGGGAATTGATTATTTGTAAAGGACTAAAGAAAATGCATTATACTTACATTTATTTTCTATATCACATCACTTGTAGGAGGAAAATGTCTCATTGTTCACATTTACAATCTTTTTCTTTCTATAATTTTTACAACTATATCATCAGTTAACACTGCTATTAATTAATATTATCAACATTACCTGACTACATATGAAAGCATGCAAGCTTTCATATAAAATATAAATATTGCCCTTAACAAACCTTAAATGTTGCAACCTTAAATAAAAGAATTATTTCTGTCCATTTCCCCTATTTACATTTTCTAAACACATACATACACCAAGATCCCACAAACAACCTATAAACCTGCAATCATTTAGCTAAACATAAAAATTCGTAATCATTGTAGGTACAGGTGCTACTTCTCCACAAGAGTTTTAAGGGGAGTGAAATGAAGAATAGGTACTCCTCATTTGCCGGTATTCAATTTAAATTTCATATTACCCTAAAATTAAGGCTATACACAGAAAGCTCAGAATGTTGCCTTTTGCCTAGCTACTTACCAGTTAGGCAGAAACTGACATTTCCAAGACTACTAATAGTAAACCAAGGCACTGTTCTTTCTACACCTTGGAAGAGGGTGTGTGAATTCAGCAGCATAAACACAGAGGTGGGGCAAAGTCAATTTGTGTATTTAGAATGGCAGGTCTTTCACAAGGAGTAAGAATCTTCGGCATCCACTTTAAAAAGTTCATTGTATTTATGAAAAGATAGAGATATGAATATTAACTTATTTGTAACAACTCCATCATATAACACTACACGCCATCCGCCACACCAGAATTTACAAACATGTTCTGCGCTAAACATAAATGATTAACAATAAGTTCTTTCCAATTCAAGCTATAATTTGAATTGATTTTGATTCTACGTCTTTTTAGAAAACAGCACACCTCAAAGCAAATTTCCACTATGCTGGGACCTATCTAAATATTTGGGAAACAGCTGATGATCTTAGTTTATTAAATGTTTAATATCCCATAAATATCCCATAAAAACATTGAATTAAAACAAAATGATTAAATCAAAACGTAAAAAAGAAAACAAAAAACAGTTTACAGTGAAACTGACATACTGAGATGAAAATTAAATAGTTTTTTTGTGCAAGAAAAAATAAATCATACCTACAAAACTACCAATGAGCTCAACAAATTCAAATACAGCTTACCATTTATGTATTTTTTATATTAAAGCAATAAACATGGTTCATTTGTCTTTCACTGGTTGCCACGTTTTTCTGTGCTGTTGCTATGAACTTCAGCCATTAGCTGCGCTCCAAGGTAAACTACATGAACCATCAACAAAAGTGACACCCAATCTATGGAGTTCATATTTTCTCCAGATTATCTATGCTAGTTGACAAGCTGGTAATGAAAAAAATCACACTAAGCAAATGGTTCCTCTAATAACAATAAATTTTCTATAAAATTATGAAGGGTACAAAATGTTTCCTTGCATCTATTTTGTCATGAATTCTAATTAACGTTGCAAAAACCTGAGAGTGCTGGGTCATCACAAGAAGTGTATCAAGGTTTGATTGATAATATGGTGCAAGTTGGCCTATGCTGCCAACATTTCCTTCTCTTAAATTAATGGCCATCCCACCTGCCCTAATCATACAGCCCAAATGATATTCCCCTTCTTATTTCAATTTTCTGGAAGCATGGAAGCTGGTAAAGATCAGTCATTTATCTTCTAATAGCTGGATAATAGATCTATCACAATACAGCATCTGCACAAACTCAAGTTATTTTCCCACCACAGCAATAAAGCTTTTATCAACATTGAATCAATAACTTTGGAAAATACTAGGTTACCCTTACATCTGTAATCTGAACGCCACACATTACTTCTAGCATATCTGTTAAATATGTTAAAAGAATGCACCTTACTTTGTTCCATTTCCCAAAGGTAATATTCTAGTTTAGACCACATCAGTAATCTCATCACAAAGCCATCACCAATTCTTCAGCTCATTTTTAACAAGCAAATTATTTGACCTCCCAAGAGTCAGCTGCTACAGATAATCCTATCTAGCTTTCACAGGGCACATGGGCACTCAATTTGCTTCAAAAGAAAGCTGTATTTACACCCACAGCTGGAGACCTTAAAAGCCCTTTGAACATCAATGAACTCAGAATCTGCTATAAAATAGCGGTGAGATTGTCATCTCACTCCACAACTTTTACATTTTGTGTCTAAGGATGAAAGAAAACCATTTTGTTTCTATTCAAGATTCCAGGGAGCCAAAATATAACAAAGTCCATAGAATGGCAACTTGTTACTTTCCCAACATTCAACCTCAGATCATCCTGGGGACTCATATGACAATCTGGATCACAGTGAAACAGTGGCCAGTGTTTCCCCTAAAACTATAAGAGGATGCCATTTTTCTTATGATTCACATCTGTCAATAATCATGGCACGGAATAACAATGAAGATGCTCTCCATACCAGACTGCTGTTGAAGGTTATTTGGAAGCCATACCTTACACAGAATATGGCAACCCAACTTCTGGTAACAAAGGTGGTCTGTGCTAGCTCACTATAGACTCCATGGTGCTATGTGTGATCTATAAAGGCAAAATCTGCTAAGAAACGGATCTGAACACAGTAGCCTTCTCAGTAGCTATCTGGACATTTAGCGTGAACATCTTTTAAAGGGTGCTGTTGCTTCTATAACTTGTTTCCAGCATTCACACTCACAGGGGGAAAGGAAGAAGAAACTTATGACTCATGAGTTTTTATGGGTTTATTTTAGTATATGTGCTGCCGAAGAGCACTTTTATGGGTTTATTTACATAAGAATTGATCTTAAAATGTCTCTTCTTGACCTCAGTCCTTTCAGAAAAGATTGAAATAGAAACCAAAAGAAATAACCAAGGCACTGGTAACATGCTTCTCCACCACAGTGCCAAATTGGGTCTTCTGCCTGTCTAGTCATTACACTACTTCTACTCTTTTCAGGTTAAAGTTTAAAGTAGCATAAAGTTAC
This sequence comes from Zootoca vivipara, assembly GCF_965207765.1. Lineage (NCBI taxonomy): Eukaryota > Metazoa > Chordata > Lepidosauria > Squamata > Lacertidae > Zootoca > Zootoca vivipara. Next base: position 35,212,560 of record NC_142593.1, read on the forward strand.
AGGTGAAAAGAACAGTTTTGATTGCATTACAAAGACGCTGAAACTGTATTACTTACAGTGCTCTTGTCTTTCAGAAGTTTCTCTATCACTTCAATTAACAGTTCTTTTTGCTCAGGATCAAGACTGAAAAGTGAACAAAAAGAATTAAGATTCTCTCATTTTAAGAGTGGAATTATGAATGTCACCAAGACTTATTCAAGCTACTTCTTCCTGAATGGGCTGCAGTCCTGCACGCCATCCTTTCAACTCTGCCCATGGAAATAAAATATTTAAAGTTCTATTAAGAATATTCTGTCAAGTTGTAGGCTTCATTTCCTTGTTTTACTCAACAGACTATGTTTTAACTGTGTTTGGTGCTGTACTAGGTTGTTTCATTGAACTTCTATTTACTGTTGTGAAATGCTTTAAGATTTTTTTTTAATGGAAAGCAGTCTAAAAATGATTTTAAATAAAACAAAAAATATATGCAAAATGAAACCAAACAATTAATAGCAGTTTATCTGACTAACTTTGATAAGTGCTGCAAATATACAGCACTGACTGGTCTTCACTATGTTAATTCAGAACCTTTAGTCAAAGTTGACTTGCTGATTTTATGCCCATTAGCAGGAAGCAGTTATCAAAAGCTGTAGCTAAACTTCATTATAACACACTCTACTGAGCACTAAATACCTATCTTCCATATTTATGGCTAGAGAACATACCTGTAAAGCTTTTGGATTGCATGGGCGGCATTTTTTCTAACGTAAGGTGATAAATCAACTGATGCTTCTTTGATAGCAAGCATCATAATCGGAACAATAATTGGCACTCTGATGCTGGATAGAACTCTCAAAGCACTTGCACGGATTAACTGATTAGGATCCTAAAATAAAAATAAAATACGAATAGTCATTAGATAAATTCAAGCATATGCTCTTTTGTACTGGAGACTATTTTTTAAATGTCATTTTAAGTTCTGAGATATAATTCAACACTTAGTCAAAGTAGTCTCCAGTACAAAAGCGCACCTTCCATTTATTACTACTATTGTAAGCAATAACTCTGCAGCCAAGTCACCATTGTCTGTTTTCCAAATGAAAACACTAAGATTAAGAGAATCATTTGCCCAGGACCAAAGTAGTCCATAGAAAGAGGGAAAACTGCAAGAGATATACCAGATGTTATACTGTATTGCAACAATGTTACTTTGTCAACCCAGGGAGATACCCCATAATTAAATTTAAAATCTTGATTTTGCTTTATGATGATATACAGTTAAATTGCTTGTTACTGTATTTAAAGGATCTAGGAGATATCGTAACATTTTGTCTTTCCCTTTAGATTCCCTGCTCTTTGCACAGGACTGATACACAGTTCAAGCCTGTACAGTACTCAAGTCTACATGTAAGAAATATTTCTCCATACTCTTAACACCACCGAAATTGTTAAAAGCACCTGAGCTCACCCCATACTCCAACCCCAAACTATGGGGGAAACCGCTCTAATGCCTAAGACAGCCACGTCTGTAGCAGCCAAGGTTTTCATTTTCTCATCTGGACATGAAGCCCTTTTCAAGAAAGCCATGTTACCAAGTCATGAAGGCAGACTCTTTATAAAATATGGGTGCAAAACTGGTATGCTTTTAGACAACATTCTGATAGAATAAAGAGAAGCGACAGTCAAAGTAGCGTAAAACATCAAAATTAAGGATTGCTTAGCTTGAATGTCAATACCAAGCAAGTCTCAAAAATGTCAGGCACTGACTGCATCATTTCTAAGCTGCCCCCAAATCAGAACAGAATGAGTCAAACATGTGCTACTGATCCTACCTTTTTAAACCTAAAACATCCCACTACAGTAACAAGCTCTCATTCCACATCCCCATGGTTCTGAGCCCGTTATTGGGAAAGGCATGTAAATGACACATCAGAGTTGAAGAACTTCATCTCTGCTACATAAACCAATTATCTTTTAAATTAGGAATGAGGGAAAGCAGTCTTTACAAAATTCACAAACTTTCTGCTTGTGTGTGACTAACATGACTAAACAAATGCATACTTGATATGCAAAACCAGAATATTTTCTAAGCAAAGCTGATCCCCCCAAATGGAGTCTCTGTTCAATAACAGTAGCCATACCAAGTAGGCCAGCATCATCACCCTAAGGTTCTAGGACAATCTAGATGTTAAATATTATTCTACTCATCCCTAGCTAGTTAGTTCTTGCTTTCCCCAATAAAAATTATGTGTACCTTTTTAATGACAGACAACTTCACAGGAAAACACTGCTAACTAGACATTTACTCACTTTCAGAGCACGCTGAAAGGTGCTAATTGATAGCAATGCCAGGTCCTGCTGCTCCTCTGCATAGCGCATCAGGTATACGTATACAAGTTTTTTAATCTGAAAAACAGATTAGTTCATAATAGTAAAAAACAAATTTTATTATGGTAGCAGACCAGCATAAGATACAAACATGCAAATAAAATAAAGCACATAAGACTTAAAGAGGAGAGGGATAAAAGTTAATAGTTAAAAGTGGTTATAAACTTAAAGCAGACAGACACAAAATACAAGCGGTTGAAAGCAACAATAAGGGAGGGAACATGAAGCAGCACAGGTCTTGCATTCTGTTGTTGTTGAGGTTCATGATAGTCAAATCAGAATCATTTAATATAGTTCAGAATATACACTCCTACAAATGTCCAGGAAGAATTTTGCCTTCCAAACTTATTTTATGCAATGTGTATTTCTGAAGGGGCATAATCATGAAGAATGGTAATTGTAGCTTCCCTAGGACAACAGATTCACAGATTAAAGGCTTCCAAGCTCTAGTTTCATAAGTACTACAAATCATTCAGTTTGATCTTGCTTAGGCTTTAAAAAATTATGCTTTAGTTAAGGTATAAACAAAGTCTGTATGTTTAACTAAGCACAGAAAAAATTGTTCTGAGTTACAAACTGACCATAAGGGTTTATATTGGAAACTCTGAAAACCCCTTAACTACAACTGTGCTATAATTATTATCACTATATGAAGAAATATTTTTCTGCCCATTCTGCCAAAAAGCAAGATAATGAATCACAGAAGGTTAGGAGCCACTAAATTATTTGTTGTTCTACTATGAAGCAGCAGCAATCAACAGTGACAACAAGAGGCCTTTGTAGTGAATGACTGCAGGTGTGCAGAGAAAGCCTACTTTCCTTGAAACCACTCTGAGACTAGAGGCAGGAGGACTTTGATTTCGTGCCTACACCATTCTTTTATCATTTACCTTCATTCAATGTTACAGCACTCCTCCCTTTAAAACTAATAATAACAGTGCCATATTAGAGCTGAGGAACACAGGCAGATCTGTTTAATTAGTTTATCAATACAAGTATATCAAACTTCATGAGTTATTGACTAAACCTTTGATTATTTCTGTTCTACACCACCAAGTACTTTCTAGGTCACTTTTCTGCATCTTTTGACATGACACATATAACAAGACTAGGGCAGAATGCTCTTATGAAAATGAATTTTACTAGAACAACAAAACGTTTTTCACTAGTTTTGAGGGCAAGAATTCCTTCCCACCCATGTCATATGCTCTCTGTATGATTCCAATTTTTAAAGGCAATTCTAAGCTGGAACACCACCCACAGAAGAGAACGAGTGAACAAGCATGACCCATGCCCTGGTTCTATGTTGGCAGAGTACACAGCATCATTGGATCATTGGCAAGTATCCAAAAGGTCACTTGGCAAACCTCAAATTACAACTACAGTAGCTCCCCTCCCAGCAGTCAAAACATCATTCAGAATGCACTGAAACAGTGCAGTTTTTGCCCACAGAAAGGTTGTTTTATTTCTATTGCTAGTAAAAGGTAAAGGGACCCCTGACCATTAGGTCCAGTCGTGACCGACTCTGGGGTTGTGGCGCTCATCTCGCATTATTGGCCGAGGGAGCTGGCGTACAGCTTCCAGGTCATGTGGCCAGCATGACAAAGTCACTCCTGGCGAACCAGCGCAGCACACGGAAACGCCATTTACCTTCCTGCTGTAGCCCCCTATTTATCTACTTGCACTTTGATGTGCTTTCGAACTGCTAGGTTGGCAGGAGCTGGGACCGAGCAATGGGAGCTCACCCCGTCGCAGGGATTCGAACCGCCGACCTTCTGATCGGCAAGCTCTAGGCTCTGTGGTTTAACCCACAGCACCACCTGCGTCCCACATTTCTATTGCTACAGCACTGTAAAGAAATGAAACATGTAGAAACACGAGGCCTGCTATAAAATATAAGTTATCTAACACTATGCGGTCTTTTGCTAGTAATTGTATAAAAGCACCAGAGGTTAATTTTATTTTGTTCATAGTTCTTGGATCCAATGGTACATGTCCAGTATCTGTCCAACACATTGTTTACTTAACAAGTATTTCACCACTTTACTATGTACCAAACAAATTCTGAATACAGTACATGATTTCCTCTATTTCAGCATACAGTTAAATCTACAAGTATTTTTAACTGGACTTAATGGTGAACTCTGATAAAAAACATTTTCATGGGAAGAACTGAAAACATTTACACTATAAAAGAATAATATTGCAAGGGTATAAGCTTTGTTATCATACCTCAATATTTTTACTCGCTACATTCTTCACTACGGCAGGAAACAATTCAGATGCATTCTTCCCTCTGGCTATCATCTTGGAACACAAAATAAAACATTTATTATAGAATCATAGAATTGGAAAGGACTCAAGAGTTATCTAGTCCAACCCCCTGCAATGCATAAATAATTATATTATAACAATTATATTTCTGCAATGCAGAAAAATTATAGCACACTATTTTCAAATAAAGTCCATAATTATGCTATCATGGACTTAAATTAAGTTACAGTACTGTACTATATTTCACTTCTGAAATTCTTAAGAGCATCTTCTTCTTTAAAGCCAGTTAAATGTGTCCTTTAAAATATCACAAGTTGTCTACTAGATATCCATGTAACTATTTTTTTATAATCTGAAAAGTGTATGAAAGATTTACAAAACACAAGCAGTTTTTGTATTTATTGAGCAAGAAAGTAACAAACACAAGAGGAAGGCAAATCAGAACACTCTTGGCATTTCTATTCAACTTTATTAGTCACCCTTTGCCTCTCTGCCAGGATTTCCAAAGGAGGGCTATCCTGTGAATTTTTGCTCTGATACATACCTAGCTAAATTAAGATAGAAACTGACAGGACAATCCTAAGAATGCTTACTCAGAAATTCCACTGATTTCAGAATTACTTCTAGGTACCGTGTTTCTCATATTATAAGACACGTCTTATATTAATTTTTTCCTCAAAAAAACACACCATGGCTTATTTTCAAGGGATGTCTTATTTTTTTAATAAAGTGCATCAAGCAAGTGAAAGGTTTCTGAGATCAAAAGCAGCAGAACAGAGCCCAAACAAGCATGATACAGTGGCACCTCGACATACGAATGACTCGACATACAATTTTTTTGAGTTAGTAAGGGAAAAAATGGGGGCGGGCTTACGAATTTATTCGACTTACGATCAATGTGTGCCAGCCTTGCTTGGGATCGGGCTCTCGCTGGATCCCCTGCCACCGCCGCTGCGAAGCCGGCCTGCCTGCTTCCCCTCCTGCCTGCTTCCTGCTGTTGCCGTCTCCCTGCCTGCTTCCCGAAGACGAAGCGCCTGGGGGAAGGAGCCGAATTGTGGCGCGGCGGGGCTTTTCGCGGTTTGCCTTCCCCGAACCAAGGGGAAGGCAAACGGCGAAAAGTCCCCGCCACGCCGCAATTCAGGGCTCGCAGCGGCGGTGATAGCGGAGCCGGTGAGGGCCCGATCTTGCGCTACCTCGCCGGCCTCCCGCCACTCGCGCTACCTCCCGCGGCCCAGCCGGGTGCCGGGGGTTAGCGCGCGCGCGCTGAAGCTCCAGCCGGGTCCCAGGGCTTTGCCGCGGCTCCCAGGGGTTAGCGCACGCGCTCTGAGGCTCTTGCCGGGTCCCAGGGCTTCGCACAGGGGACACCGAGGCTCCTGCTGGGTCCCGCGGCTTCGCCTCTCGCTCGGTCGGGGCTTTGCGATAGTGCTTATTTTCGGGGTATGTCTTATTTTTCACCAACCCTTTGAAATCCTGTCATGGCTTATTTTTTGGGGATGCCTTAAAATATGAGAAACACTGTAAATGTTTACCAGATTGCACCTAACTTCACCATTTCCGGAATTAATGCTTTCCCCACTAACAGATAATTTGGCTGAGCAGTTTAATACTACAACATATGAAAAAGGTTTCAGGCATATTTATAAACACACACAATTTGTTGTGAAGGTATATTTGGAAAATCACTAGCTTTAAAATATATCATGGAAATTCACATGTATATTGCATTATTTAACTGACCAACCATAATAGCTGCAGTGTACCATGTAAATATGTATTTAGGATCTTTTTAAAGAGTATTTTGTCTCATTAAGTCATAATGATCAGTGTAAATCCTCCTTTGTTCATGGCTCATTAACCCAAGAGAACATAATGGGTCTTTCAAAGACCAAGATATCATTTCAGTTTAGCAGCTTTAAATAGCCTGAATGTTAAAAGCTTTGATATTGCATATTATATAGAACAAGAGGTTAAGAGTTTGTGATCAGGAAAGTTTCTTTGCTAACCTGTTGCAGTTCACAACACAGTAAAATGCTGGCTATCATAACCAGTGCTCTACATATTACCCTTTACAACAGCAATACAACTGCTCAGCCTAGCTGTAATAGTGTGAGTGTAGAATCTATGTTGGAGTCAGAAGCTTTAGCTCCGTCATACTATAAATCTGGGTACTATCCCTCACTCATTAAAAGGTTCTTCAATTCCTTCTCACTTTCTGCCACCAAGGTTGTGTCATCAGCATATATGAGGTTGGTGATAATTCTTCCGGAAATCTTAATTCTGGCTTGGGATTCATCCAGTCCAGCCTTTCGCATGATGAATTCTGCATATAAGTTAAATAAGCAGGGAGACAATATACAGCCTTGTCGTACTCCTTTCCCAATTTTGAACCAATCAGTTGTTCCATATCCAGTTCTAACTGTAGCTTCTTGTCCCACATAGAGATTTCTCAGGAGACAGATGAGGCAATCAGGCACTTGCCATAGTTTGCTGTGGTTGACACAGTCAAATGTTTTTGCGTGGTCAATGAAGCAGAAGTAAATGTTTTTTTCTGGAACTCTCTAGCTTTCTCCATAATCCAGCGCATGTTTGCAATTTGGTCTCTGGTTCCTCTGCCCCTTTGAAATCCAGCTTGCACTTCTGGGAGTTCTCAGTCCACATACTGCTTAAGCCTGCCTTGTAGAATTTTAAGCATAACCTTGCTAGCGTGTGAAATGAGTGCAATTGTGTGGTAGTTGGAACATTCTTTGGCAATGCCCTTCTTTGGGATTGGGATGTAGACTGATCTTCTCCAATCCTCTGGCCACTGCTGAGTTTTCCAAACTTACTGGCATATTGAGTTTTAAATAGTTCAGCTGGAATATCATCACTTCCACTGGCCTTGTTATTAGCAGTGCTTTCTAAGGCCCATTTGACTTCACTTTCCATGATGTCTGGCTCAAGGTCAGCAAACCACCCTACCTGGGGTGTACAAGACCTCCATATCTTTCTGGTATAATTCCTCTGTGGGGACGACAGAGGACAAGATGGTTGGACAGTGTTCTTGAAGATACCAACATGAGTCTGACCAAACTTTGGGAGGCAGTGGAAGACAGGAGTGCCTGGCGTGCTCTGATCCATGGGGTCACGAAGAGTCTAAACAACAAAATCCCTCACTATAACATTAAGCAATCTTTCCACTGGCTTATTTACATGAACTCACAGTTCATTATCTACTTTCAGGGTATGACAGGGTGGATTGATTTAAATCAATGAGATTTCAACCAGATACACACCCTTAAAAGGGAAAGATTTGACTTATTGGTTTAAATCAAGTTTTCTATTTTGAAACTTATGGTATTTCCTAAAGAAGAATAGAGTAGTTAAACAGCTTTCTGTACCACTTAAAGCAATCGCAATCCAGAACCAAATTACTATGGCCAAGAGGTCCCATGCACTTGTAAACTGGCAGAAGAAACAAAGTGTCTAGTAGCCAAACAGATTTACAGGTGTCAGTTACAGAAAATGCTGTCAGTATTGCGGACTTTAAAATGTACTCCATTCCAAGGATATATTTTGTATTTAATCTTATTAAACTTACTGGCATATTGAGTTTTAAATAGTTCAGCTGGAATATCATCACTTCCACTGGCCTTGTTATTAGCAGTGCTTTCTAAGGCCCATTTGACTTCACTTTCCATGATGTACTCCATTCCAAAATGTACTCCATTCCAAGGATATATTTTGTATTTAATCTTATTAAATACAAACGGAAATTCCTCACTGGTGAGGGTGGTGCATACTCATGTCATTTATTTCTGGGGCTGGTAGTTTCAAATCATGCCTTACCGTGCTCAAGTCTGTCAGAGGCAACTTTGGTTTGTGAGGAATTGGGTGTACTAGTGGGCTGCATCATACTTTGATCTGGTAGAATACTACCTACACATTTTTCCGTCTTAGTAAGCCAATTGGCAAGAGCCTTCTCTGTATCATTTTTTTAAAGAGTGAGAGAGACAAGAAAAGCCCACCACAGGATCTGCAGACCCAATTTAAAATTCCTCCTCTTTGCCACAGGCTCATTGGGTACATTACTTTGCTGCACTGTCAATCAAAGGGTTAGTCAGCTAGCCATGACCCACAGCAGAAATAAAACTACAGTCCAGTAGCAATTTAAAGGCTAGCAAATGTCTTACTGGATAAGCATTCATGGATTAGCAAGAATGATGGACTTGAGCCCCTAAAAGTTTATGCCTTAATAAATGTATTAGTCTTGAAGGGGCTAGTACAGTTCTTTTTGCTGTTTTACTCAAATTGCAGTGTGGTCTACTTCATAAATTTTCTGAGAGAACAAAATAATATAAAACCCTTCGACAAACTAAAAATGCTATTACAAAAAGGAGGATGGCGCCAGGGATGTTTCAGTTAAGAACTCCATGTGTAACAGCTCATATGCAGTATGGGAGCGTGGATTACACCCTGCCAGCACTACCCACACAGGCAATCCTGTCACAGCAAATAGCCGCATATTGGATTTCTGGACAACCTGCATGAAACTTTCATTGTTTGTAGCCCTGAATATCTTAGGTTACATGCTTTTCTCTTTAAGTTTTTTTCATGATTCCAAATCCCCCCCCCCTCGGTTCAAAATTAGGGGCAGTATTTTTATAATTACAGTAGTACCTCAGTTTACAACCACAATTGGTTCCTGAAGTCTGTACTTAAACTGAAGCGTACTTAACCTGAAGCGAACTTTCCCATTGAAAGTAATGGAAAGTGGATTAATCCGTTCCAGACGGGTCCGTGGAATATTCAACCTGAAGCGTACTTAAACCGAAGTATGAGTGTAATTGGTTCTGGAAGTCTGTACTTAAACTGAAGCGCACTTAACCTGAAGTGAACTTTGCCATTGAAAGTAATGGAAAGTGAATTAATCCGTTCCAGATGGGTCCACGGTGTTTGTAAACCGAGGCGGTTGTAAACCGAGGTGGTTGTAAACCGAGGTATGACTGTATTGTTGTTTATCAGCATTATGTTCCAATCTGTCTTTCCTCCAAAGATCTCGAGGTGGTATTCATGGATCTCCTTTTCTCCATGATCCCTACAACAGCCTGGAGAGTAGGTTAGACTGAGAGACAGTGACTGGTCCAAAGTTACACAGTGCATTTCATGACTGAGTTTACGGTGTAGAAGTGAATAAGCAAAGAGGGCAACAATCTATTCCCAGAGGTCTGGAAGTTTATGGGGGCCCTTGTTAACAGTCCAGTGAGTACTTCCAGGTACTTCCAAGTACATTGTGACATGAACCCACACTATGATGGGGAAACCCCTGCAATGATTAGCACTTAGCTAAACTGAAAAATGTTTTACCTTGATTCAGAAGGGATTCCTAGTCATAGTTGTGTATTTTTCTGCCTCCATGTCAGTGTTTGAAATTAGCCAGGTGCCAGGCACCTTGCTATCAACCACTTGCAACCACTGGCAACTAGATACTCCGTTTTGGTGACTGTAAACTTGGTTTAAGGAACCATTTGGCACCTAGCATATATCTGAGTTTTGAACATTTCCGTGTGTTCTGATTCTTTCCCTATCCTCTTCTTCTGTAGAGAAACAGTGAGCACTTGATCCTAGGGTCCCCTCAGCTAGGTCCACCTGTCATAGGATACTTTGGACTTCTGAGAGGAGTCTGATATAGCAGGAGGGGTGGTGGAAGAGGTGGTTGTAACGTTTTGTTGGACATCACCTTGGATATACTCAAGTAGCTTTTAGATTCCAGATTGTGAACTGGATCCATGCTAGCCTGTCCTCAGTAACCAGAAAAGTGGTGGAGGGGAGATATTTCAAATAACCACTGAAATGGAAACATTCAAACTTATTATGTCCATATCCAAGGTGCTGAAGCTACAATCTTCTAGCTCTCAAAATAATATAGTCTGTTGTGTGTATATATGATATTACTAAGGTGCACAAAACACATGTTCATTGTTTTCCTGAATAAGGACAAAAATACATAGTAAAGTCAATAGCTATTTTTAAAAATAATAACTAGTTTCAGACTAACTCTGAGAAACTGAAGTTTCTGTGTGTGCACGTCTGTATTCAACACATGAAGAAATACAATTTTCAGAGCTGCCAACATTATATGCACATTAACATACCCCAACAATCCTTTTCATAGCATCCAGCTTAGCAGAATCTTTGCTGCTTTCCAACATTTGCTTCAAATCTTCATTTCTATAAAAGGAAGAGAAATAATGAGTTGCCACTTGTACCACAACCTACTAATGAGGATACAAAAAGGTGTTCCAATATGCCCCAGAACTTCAAATTTTGCAACAATGCTGCTAATTGTTTTTAAAGGGGGAATGCTGGAAATTAAAATGTTGCATAACATAAATATATCCATCAGGGTGGGGAGGGGACTGAGAAGGCATAAATAAAAATAACATGTTCTGAAGGCTGAGGATAATGAATTTAAGTAGCAGTATGGGAGGATCATTTTGTTGGGGGGGGTGTCTAGCTATTGGAATCATTTCACAGAAAATCTCATACTAACAATCCGTCACTTTATGAATTGTAATTGCTATTGATTTTACCAAATGTGGCGATGAAAGTTTGGCTTAAAAACACACACAACAGTATACTGGTGGTGGAGACCTAACTCCAAGTTAGCATGTTAGACTGGCTTAATTTTTACAATGTTTCCAAAGAAAATGTGAAAGAAAGACCAACAATGAATTGTCGCAACTGTGGGGAATTTTCTTCATCATCATCTTAATTTGTTCCGGAGGTCCGTTCTTAACCCGAAACCGTTCTTAACTTGAGGCGTGCTTTCACTAATGGGGCCGCGCCGCTGGGGCACGATTTCCATTCTCATCCTGGGGCAAAATTCTCAACCCGAGGTACTGGTACTACTTCCGGGTTAGCGGAGTTTGTAACCTGAAGTGTTTGTAACCCGGGGTACCACTGTACACACTGGGAAGGCTGAGGTTCATAAGCAATAGTGTGTGGGAAGCCTTCTCTCTTTTTACTAATATAAAATAAGTTGAAAATATCCTCTAATGCTAGTCTATGTAACATTTAAACAATCATTGTTGCACTCGCACATTAACAGAAAAAAGAGATACTACTGTGGAGGGAAGAAGGCAACAGGAAAGGGGTTTTTTTGTTTTGTTTTTTTAAGCTGCCAACCCCTTCTTCACTGAGGAAACAAGGCCATGTCCTTCTATGGGCATATAGTAGTATATTTATTTAGGCCGGATCCAAAGACTTAGCTTAGGCTGAAATCCTACAAACTTACTGGCCTGAGTAGATGTATATAGATTCTTCTCTTAGAGACCAAAGACTTGCATGAGTTTGTTTAAAAACAAAACTTTACTTAACATTCTGTGAAGTGTCTCACTTTTAAATGAAGTTTACCATGTGGGACTGCTATATGGAAGGCTCAAATATATTTATTGCAAGTTGTTCAAGATATCAGATCTTTTAGGATTCTGGCTGCTCTGTTTAGAAAGTATTCCAGGCACTATCCCAAATCAGTTAGTCCACTATAAAATTAGATGAACAAATGCTACATACACTCAGGAGGCCAGTTTGCTATTACATTTATGTTTGAGCTGATTTCACTTCTGCATATCATCATCAATGAGATAAGAAGTATGAAAAATGCAGGAATTATCACTTCACTAAAAATTGTTGCATTTTCTATGTTATCCTTAAAAAGCATAAAACAAATTTTCTGTAAGAGAATTAGAACAACAGAACATGAATTGCTACTTCAAACAAACTCTTGCCTACAAAATAAAGGAATTAATTTAGCTTGAACTAAACGGCACTTCAGTGCTGATCTAAGTCTCTTGGTGACGTGCTCAATTAAATAAGAAGGAGTTATCTTTTAGTGCACAATAACAGTACAGTACATTGTTATGACTCAGATAGTTAAAATATAACATTCACAATATAATATAGATTATTAGTCATTCTGCACTGTATGAAAAGTAGATCACAAAAGACAGACGAGCAACAGCAAGTTTACCAATACTTACAAAACAAGGTTTTCCTCACATGGCTCAAGAGTACTAGTAATCCCACTCTCTTCTATACTAGGATCTGGTTTTAAGGTAACTTCTAGGGATGCTGCTTTTTCAAGAATAAATCTAATATTGTAACTAGAACTACTCATTTTAGCCAATGAAGAATCTTGCTCCACTTCTTCCAACTCAGAAAAAAGAATTAAGTGCACTGGTAACCAAACCTACTTATCAGGATCAAGATTGCAGTGGTGTTTGAAAAAAACCTATGAGGTTAACAGGATACACACTCCCTTCACTTGAAGAAAATGCCTACTGTATAAAAGGTCATTTCCTTTTACAGAAATACATCTTACCAGCCAACTTCAACAAACAATCTTATTATATTGCTTGCTTGCTTTAGCTTAACAAGAATTATGAAACATACCATGAATTTTATATAGCTGTAAAAATGAAGAATCTGAAGAAGTGGCATGCACACGAAAGCTCATACCTATGACAAACTTAGTTGGTCTCTAAGGTGCTACTGGAAGGATTTTTTTATTTTGTAAAAATAAAATCACATGCAACAGATCCCTCATAATGTCTATGTTGAATTCTAAAAATCAATTCAAAATTGTATTATTTTGGCCGTGTTTCTGAAGCATCTTTAGAAATATTACCTTTCTGGGAAAGGGCCAAACTAAACAAAAATTAGATTACTCTTCATAGTTGAAGACCCAATTTACACTTGATTGGAAGCTATTTGAATTCTAGAAAGTTGCTATATGCAAGGTGTTGGAGATGAAATTGGTGTAGGACAGTGATGGGCAACCTTTTGAGCTTGGTGTGTCAAAATTCACCAAAAAACTGAGCATAACTCAGGTAGTGTGTTAAACCATAATTTCATGATATTTATAGTTTAAATAACAAAAATGTATAATTATAATATATAACTGTATTTAATAAACCAAAAACTAATTATTTAACCAAACCAAACCCCAAACCCCTTATTTATCACAAAGTGCCCAGAGTTGCTGAGCTTTTTGGGGGGAGGTGCTGACCAAAGTTTTGGAGTTTTTTGGGGGGGTGCAAAAGTTGCTTTGCTTTTTTTGGGGGGGGGAAGCACCAACATAATCTGCCAAAGCGCAAAAACCCCAGCACAGAACGGGTTAAAAAATGAACGCTGTTACACCCAATCATAGTCTGCCAAAGCGCCAGGAAAAAACAGCACAGAAAGGGTTAAAAACAATCTCTGGCTACCAGCAACAACAATAACAAAAAAGGATCCTGTTTTAAACAGCAGAGACAAGCTGTAGCGGAGACAAGCTGTAGGAGGAGTGGGAGAACAAATGGGGGGGGGGAACAACAACAACAGCGTGAATGGGCCGATGGGGCGCGTGCCAGCAGTGAGGGCTCTGCGTGTCACATCTGACACGCATGTCATAGGTTCGCCATCACTGGTGTAGGAGATGAGAGACTAGATAGGTATGGATAAGTGGAAGTTTGGAGTCCAGTGCAACTTAAAGTAGGATGAAGAAAAGTAGGATCAGAAACCAAAGAGGTAAAATATTCCAAGGGATTTGCATGGCAAAGTAGCCATGAACACTGAAAACAAGTTGATTACTTGTTCTCTCTTTGTATTTTATCATTTGATGGCACTTGCAAGATGTTTCTGCCTATATTTTACACACAGAAGCCAAACAAGATCTAGCTTTACTAATGATACGCTCCATAAAACAATTAATTATTTTAGAACATAAACATTGCAGAATGTAGCCAAACATGCATATAAACCTTGAATACTATGACATTTACATTTTGAAGTAAATTGCAATGGTTTTTAAATGGCAGAAAGCTACATACAGTGGAACCTCGGTTTATGAACACCTCGGTTTATGAATTTTCGGTTTATGAACACCGCGGACCCATCTGGAACGGATTAATTCATTTTTCATTACTTTCAATGGGAAAGTTCGCTTCAGTTTATGAACGCTTCAGTTTATAAACAGACTTCCGGAACCAATTACACCCATGCTTCAGTTTATGAACGCTTCAGTTTAAGTACTCCGCGGACCCATCTGGAACGGATTAATTCACTTTCCATTACTTTCAATGGGAAAGTTCGCTTCAGTTTATGAACGCTTCAGTTTATGAACACCGCGGACCGTCTGGAACGGATTAATTCATTTTCCATTACTTTCAATGGGAAAGTTCGCTTCAGTTTATGAACGCTTCAGTTTATGAACAGACTTCCGGAACCAATTGTGTTCATAAACCGAGGTACCACTGTACTGTAATATTAAATTGTTATTATAATATATATTTATACCCCACCTTTTTCCCTGATAGGGATTCAAGGCAGCTTACAGATAAAATAGAAACAGCTAAAAACATAGAAGAAAAAATGAAAGATACACTGGCATACAAACTGTAGTGCCCTAAAAAAGCTTGGGCCCTAGGTATTTGGCAGGTTGCCTGCTACTATCTATAAAAATTTAAGGTAAAAATGCTCCTATAGACCTGTCCATACTTTAAGATCCACTGGGGATACTCTCTTGGCGATGCCACAACATCCTAAAATCCTGTGTATGGCTATGCAGTAGAGCAGTGGTTCTGACCTGGAGTCCATTTAACCCACTGTGTGCGAGGCACTATTCACAAAACAAAAAACTACCATAGAGATATCAAAATTTTCAAAAGGAGGGAGTCCATGGTTTGGCTTTTGAAAAACAGAGGTTCTGCAGTACTTCGCTAACTGGGAACCACTGCAGTAGATGACATTCTCAATAGAAGTGTCCCAATTTTGGAATTCCCTCCACTCTCAAATGGGCCTTAGAAAGCACTGCTAATAACAAGGCCAGTGGAAGTGATGATATTCCAGCTGAACTATTTAAAATTTTAAAAGATGATGCTGTTAAGGTGCTACACCCAATATGCCAGCAAGTTTGGAAAACTCAGCAATGGCCAGAGGATTGGAGAAGATCAGTCTACATCCCAATTCCAAAGAAGGGCAGTGCCAAAGAATGCTCCAACTACCGCACAATTGCGCTCATTTCACACGCTAGCAAGGTTATGCTTAAAATTCTACAAGGCAGGCTTAGACAGTATGTGGACCGAGAACTCCCAGAAGTGCAAGCTGGATTTCGAAAGGGCAGAGGAACCAGAGACCAAATAGCAAACATGCGCTGGATTATGGAGAAAGCTAGAGAGTTCCAGAAAAACGTCTACTTCTGCTTCATTGACTATGCAAAAGCCTTTGACTGTGTCGACCACAGCAAACTATGGCAAGTTCTTAAAGAAATGGGAGTGCCTGATCACCTCATCTGTCTCCTGAGAAATCTCTATTTGGGACAAGAAGCTACAGTTAGAACTGGATATGGAATAACTGATTGGTTCAAAATTGGGAAAGGAGTACGACAAGGTTGTGTATTGTCTCCCTGCTTATTTAACTTATATGCAGAATTCATCATGCGAAAGGCTGGACTAGATGAATCCCAAGCAGGAATTAAGATTGCCGGAAGAAATATCAACAACCTCAGATATGCAGATGACACAACCTTGATGGCAGAAAGTGAGGAGGAATTAAAGAACCTTTTAATGAGGGTGAAAGAGGAGAGCGCAAAATATGGTCTGAAGCTCAACATCAAAAAAACCAAGATCATGGCCACTGGTCCCATCACCTCCTGGCAAATAGAAGGGGAAGAAATGGAGGCAGTGAGAGATTTTACTTTCTTGGGCTCCTTGATCACTGCAGATGGTGACAGCAGTCACGAAATTAAAAGACGCCTGCTTCTTGGGAGAAAAGCAATGACAAACCTAGACAGCATCTTAAAAAGCAGAGACATCACCTTGCCGACAAAGGTCCGTATAGTTAAAGCTATGGTTTTCCCAGTAGTGATGTATGGAAGTGAGAGCTGGACCATAAAGAAGGCTGATCGCCGAAGAATTGATGCTTTTGAATTATGGTGCTGGAGGAGACTCTTGAGAGTCCCATGGACTGCAAGAAGATCAAACCTATCCATTCTGAAGGAAATCAGCCCTGAGTGCTCCCTGGAAGGACAGATCGTGAAGCTGAGGCTCCAATACTTTGGCCACCTCATGAGAAGAGAAGAATCATTGGAAAAGACCCTGATGTTGGGAAAGATTGAGGGCACTAGGAGAAGGGGACGACAGAGGACAAGATGGTTGGACAGTGTTCTCGAAGCTACGAACATGAGTTTGACCAAACTACGGGAGGCAGTGCAAGACAGGAGTGCCTGGCGTGCTATGGTCCATGGGGTCACGAAGAGTCGGACACGACTAAACGACTAAACAACAACAACCACTCTCAAATAAGGTTGGCACTGACCATTACATGTTTTCAGTGTCAATTGAAAAACCCACCTATTCATCTCACCGGCATGCAGACAACACTCAGCTCACTCACTCTTTTCTATCAAAATGAACAAAATTATGAACATCCTAAATGAGGGATTCATACAACAATGAAATGGATGAGCTTGAACAAACAGACTCAACCCAGACATGGCAGTGGCTGGTTTGTGCACTCAAGTGAATGGTATTTTATGCTACTTCTTTGCAAGAAGAGATTTTTTTTGTTTCCCCCCCCTGCCTGTTATTATTTGTTTTAATTATGATTGAAAGCCATCCAAGAGATTTTTATTGATGTGTGGCTATATAAATATAATAACAGTGGAAGCTTTGAGACCATGGGTCCATTTAGTTCAGTACTGTCAACACTGTCTGGCAGCAGCTCTCTAGGGTTTCAGGCAGGAATCCTTCCAAGTCCCACCTGGAGATTAAACCTGGGGCCTTTTGCATGCAAAACATCTGCTCTAGAGGAGGTGAAAGCTAGAGAAGGCTATGGTCTACCTCCCTGCTGCCTTTCCAGTTTTAACCATAGCACTAGGTCACAGTTGAACTAACTATAGTCAGAATCACAGCTTTCAAGCCCTTGCTAGCAAAACGGGGCTACAGTAGAATAATGGTTAGGATTGGCAGTGTTATTACTGCCAAAGGCTCCAGGCCTTTCTGGTCTCTCTCTTTAAACATTCCCTTTGTCAAACTAAGCTACTAAAATGGCACAAACCGATCACAAGTCAGCACAGAACACTTAAAACAATTAATTTCAATGAACATTTGTATGTTCAACTATTTTCTAAATGTTAGGCATGTCAAAAGAATGTCACAATCAGAACAGGGACTCTTCACTAACAGACCTGGAGAATCACAGTGTTATTTACATCTTTTACACTTATTGCACTAAAAATTATTTCCCCACACCCCCAATAAGGTCGGACATTTTATTAATCCAATAAAAATACGGTAGTATTCTGCAAAAGTATTGATAGCTTACAGCAATGCTACACAGATTAAACAGAGCATGATTCTAAACTTCTAAAATATAATTAATGCCATCCCTTACCCTTGGGATATGCCCCAGTGTGTACATTTTCAAAACATATTCACAATGTGTATAAAATATTTCAAGCTTCAAAGCACACTTTCTGCCATCACTTTATACCACAGCTGTTTGAGTGACATCTTGTGGCATGATTCCGACATTACCATATTATAGATCAGCACTAACAAATTCATTTTATTTATTTATTTTATTGGCTTTCTATCCCACCTTTCTGAAATAAACAGACGGCAACCTAGAAATGTTAGAACAGTAAAACAGAGCCCTAAGAACAAAACCAGCAGCAGTAAGCATTGCAAGCTGCTGCTCATCCTTAAACATTCTAAAAATCCTTCAGTAATACAATTTTAGAGAGACATGCCTTTTTAGGAAGGCCCTTCAGAATTCTTGGTGCCACAGCGGACGAAGCCCCATCTATGATACCCACTTGCTATCTGTGATGCACCAGATACCTGGAGAAAGGCCTCTAAAGTGCAGCAGAGCTCCTGGAGAAGGAGAGTAACTCTGGTTCCAGACTATTTAAGACTTTAAAAATGAAAAAAAACTCTTGCAAATTTTAGCAAGAGAAACAGATAAAAGTTTTTTGTGAGATGTGCCATGTTGGCAACCATATTCTGAATCAACTGAATTTTCCAAATTGGCATCAAGGGCAGCCCATTATATAAATCATATTATAGTAATTTAACCTGGAAGTGACTAGAGGTCTGGCTGTCCCAGGAAAAGATACAGCTAGTATATAAGACACAGCTAGAAAAAGGCATTCTTGGCCACTAGCACCACCTGGGCATCAATCTCAGGAACTGCTGCAGCCTTATCCAATATAGGATGCCCACTCCACAATTACCAGAACCTCTAAAAAACAGTACTTTCACTTTGTCTGGATTCAGCTTTTTAAAAAATGCTTTATTTGGACAACTACCTCTTGGTAAAAGTAAACGATTTCTTTAGATGCAATGCAGAACCAAGATTAACCTCAGCGGGGAGGGAACATAGCAAACAAAAAGTAGAGAAGACATACGAATATAAAACAGTATTTTGTTGATTAAGATAGAAAAACTAATAGTAGTAACTTGCAAACCAGGTCCATCAATTCAAGTTATAATTTTTTTTAATACAGAAAATGTATTTTTATGGATTAGCTTCTTGTACAGTGGGGTGGGGAGGACCAACATACTATAATTTACAATTACAGGTGAGAGATTAGTATCCCAGATATTTGTCATCACTAAGAAGAAAAGTTATTATAATCTATTATAAACTATTATTGGCAATCACTCAACCAATTATCAGGTTGACAGCTAATCATAGGTATCCAACAACACTTGCATATAACAGCATGTAAAAAAAATTTTGTGTTATGTTTACTCTGGAAATCTGTGCTTGAAGAGGAAAGCACGGTTCCAAAAGATGCAAATTTTTTTTACACAAATAGTTGGTCAAAGAAACAGAAATCATTGTTTCTTATTCTGTAGAGAATAATAAAGGTGCTAGAACTCAAAGCAGATCTGTTTAACTACCAGATTTAGGCCTGCACAATGGAACTTCACCATCCTATCCTCCCCCCCCCCATCCATATCCCCAAAGTCTGCTCTGGAGCCTCTACCCTGCCCACTCCTTCTAGTGTTTCAAGAAGGGGGTCAGCTTCTTCCAACAGCCCCTTTTCAAAGGGTTTTATGAGAGCCCACCTATTTCCCGTCTAAGCCCTCATAGGCTCAAACAGAAGGGGGTGTCTTAAAGGAAAGGGGGTTGTCTTAAAGTCTTCACAAGTCTCTCCATGGTCCCTTTTTAAATCTTCAATATCAGAAGTTTAAAATAGGATGGGACATCATATGACATCATGTGATTGACAGGAGGCAGTCCCACAATGCTGGCACAGCCAAAAAGGTTCACCATCCCTCCTCTAAATAAACACTTAAGTACTACAGTACCCAAGACTTGTTGGATAAGTAACTGTTACTGCCCTTCAACAGCTCTTCTGCTTTCCCATCCAGAAGAGGAGCTTCTATCTCTCGCTGGTTAGTTGCTTGGCCCCTCTCCCCTCAACAGCAAATGAGTGCTGCTAATACAGGGGTACATGGGGGGGAGACCAGGTGGACACTTGAAACACCAAATATGTTTTGAGGCCCCATCTTTTGATTGGCGGGCCAGCATTGACGTAGAATGGGAGGCTTGGCTTAGCGGTAGTGCCCCTTTGAGAGAAGGGGCAATGGTGACAGGAGGCAGAGCAGAACTGCTGCGCCAGACGGAGGCTGTGACACAGCACAGGTCCAGCGGAGACATAGTGTGCAGCCAGCTGATGGGTGGGTGGGACTAGGCAACACCTCTCTGCCCAGAGCTCCTTGGCGAGGGTGGGCTGCCCCTGGCCATGGAGGCTCTGTTGCTGGCTACCATGTTTGACAACTGAATAAGGGGTGGCTGCTGAGCAGGAGGTGGCTGCCTGCCAGGAATTGCAGGGGGCCAGGTTAGTTGACTCTCAGGAACCTCCTTCTAACTCTACAGATCCCTATCTTCAGTTAACCACTGACCTAAAGGACCGTGATGTTCCTGTATCGTAAGCAAGATGGGTGGGGTATAAATAAATTATTATTATTATTATTATTATTATTATTATTATTATTATTATTGGTTTGCGCCACAGATTTTTCTAAGATTAACAGGTGGTATATGCCTACGCACATTGGACTCCATGAGTGACATCCAGTGATACCCCCCCTCTTGTGCCATGGACGTCAGCTTGCAATGGGTCTTCTGGTTTATCTTCTGCCCCTCTAGCACCCTGTGCTTCCCTAAAATATGCTCTGGAGAGAGCAGGTGCCTACTCACATGATGTTGGAATGTCAGTGCATACACACTGACCTATGCATTGCAGGGGGTTGAGTCCCTTCCAACTCTACAGTTCTATGATTCTATTATCTAATCCAGGCTTCCTCAAACTCGGCCCTCCAGATGTTTTTGGCCTACAACTCCCATGATCCCTAGCTAGCAGGACCAGTGGTCAGGGATGATGGGAATTGTAATCTCGAAACATCTAGAGGGCCGAGTTTGAGGAAGCCTGATCTAATCCATGGACATGGAGGCACAATGTGGACATTCCCAGTTCCTCAATACATTAGGATTGCCCAGTTAGAGCCTCATCTATAGGTGTGCCTCAACAGACACACCTTAACACTACCCACCTTAACACTACCCACATGTCAGATCACAGGCATTTTCTATCATTTTATGCTATTTGCTAATATTGTGTCACAGTTTGAGACTCAGATTGGACCACGTAGATTTATTAGCTCAAAATTCATTAAGGACTTACTTTATAGGATATTCCATCCAAACCATTCATCCTTTCTGGCTCGTGTGCCTAATGAAACTGGCATACGACTATAGTAGGAGGCACAGTGCCATACTAACAGATGGCCCTGATGGTAAACATGCCAATGAACCAGTATATGCATCACACATCAATATCAGGGCTAGACTACTCTAAAATAAATCAAATCATTTATTCCTATACATTTCCATTACTTTTAAATAGGATATGTATGCCCAGTGTGCACTAAACTAAAGAATTCTATATATAAATCCTGTATAACAACAGAAGTTATTCAGTCTCTTTCAGCATTAAACTCAGGAATGAGTATTGTACTGAAACACCATCTTCAATCCATTCTCAGCAAAGAATTCTCAGCCATTTGCAAAACTCAAAGGCAGTTTGCTACCCTGCTGCATTTGCTAGTACACATGTAGTCTGAAAAGGAAAAAGGCTCCAATAAATTAAAATCACATTTTGTTTGGCAGGAATCTAATTTAAAGATGCAAATTCATGAAGTTGAACACATTCTTCTAAATTTTGCCATCTGTTGAAATGTTCACATATTCTACATACCACTATGCACTTTCCATATAATCTGCCTCCAAATCTTGACATTTGGTTAAAGATTTCATTTTTTACTGTTGCTGTTAAGATGCAGTTTCCAAAGGTAAGAAACGGAAAGGCTTTTTATAAAATTCACACATTTAAATATGACAGAACATGTTTCATTTTGAATTAGAACAGTAACTGCTGGCAAGAATAAACACTCTTGTATGAGAAACATTCCAAAATATCTGTAAAATCAGAAAATCAATTCCACCTTAAATCATCTGAACATTAAAATATTTTATACATCTCTTCCTAAAGATATTCCAATCAAATAAACTTTTATGTGGAGGATCAGTATGAGCTATTGACATCTGGATCTTTTATAAAGCTTGTGGTTCTTTGTTTAAATGGCCAGATTACATCTTGATTAAGGGAACTTCTATCAATACTATTCAGACATTAAACGAATTTTCAATTCTATCAAGAGATCTGAACCATTGCTTTCTCATCATATCACTCTACCCTCAGGTGAACAAGCCTTGCTACTCATTTCTGTGTTCCTGACATGGTTGGTCTAGTTCTAGCAATCAACGTATTTGTTAGAAGTACTGCATACTGAAAAGTTTGATGACGTTCTTCAACTCTGGTTGAAGTTCTAGAAATTCTCTTACTTTTCAATGCAATCCAATTCAATCATTCCACACTTATCTTCAAGGATGTAGGGCAGGAATTGACAACCTTTTAGGCCTGTGGACATATTTAGAATTTTGAGTGTATACCATGGCACCACCTGCTCTGAATGCTTCTCCTGTCCCCCCAGACAGAAAGTGCACACACTACTTTGCTTTTCCAAAGGGTATGGGTAAAAATCATATTCAGAATTAAAACAGTTCCTCTTGACACAGGGTTCGCCCAAAACAAAACAACCACCCTACAGATTTGGTGCTTGGGTGGAATCTTGGATCCATTGATTTTTGCACAGGATGGAAACTAAACCACAACAAATTACCCAACATATATATGTGTGTGTGTGTGTGTGTTTGTGTGTGAACAAAGAGATGACCAATAATTTGATGACATTTTTAGGAGATCCCATGTAAAAATTATGAATATCCATAACTTGGAACTGTATTTCTACACCATGGTCTGTGAATTCACATGATCTGTGAATTTTATGTTTCAGTCATTGAAGCAAAAACAGATGTGAACCATGATTTGATGATGTCTGGGGAGGGAACCCATGAAAAAGCATACAATTTGATGAGAATTCAATTTATTGGATCTCTGTTTGCATGTGTGCCCCTTCTGTCACTCTGTTCTGTGTCTCATGGGACCGAGACAGCTCTGGTCGCCTTAACAGATGATCTCCGTAGACAGCTGGATCGAGGTGGGTCGGGACTGCTGATTCTTTTAGACCTGTCAGCAGCCTTCGATATGGTCGATCATGAACTTTTAGACCACCGCCTTGCCGACGTGGGGATTCAGGGCACAGTCCAACAATGGCTGCGTTCCTTCATCTCAGGTCGGGGACAGAGGGTGGCGCTAGGGAGGGAGTTGTCGCCGCGGCACCCTTTGGTGTGTTGAGTCCCGCAAGGCGCAATCCTTTCCCCAATGCTTTTTAATATCTTTATGCGCCCCCTTGCCCAGATTGTCCGGAGTTTTGGGCTGGGTTGTCATCAATATGCTGATGACACGCAGATCTATCTGTTGATGGACGGCTGCCCTGC
Organism: Zootoca vivipara; assembly: GCF_965207765.1. Lineage (NCBI taxonomy): Eukaryota > Metazoa > Chordata > Lepidosauria > Squamata > Lacertidae > Zootoca > Zootoca vivipara. The sequence goes on from NC_142593.1 coordinate 35,236,191, forward strand.
CTCGCCCCCGGACACACTCACCAGGTGCTTGGAAGCTGTGGCTGGATGGCTACGTGGGAGCAGACTGAAGCTAAATCCTTTGAAGACAGAGGTCCTCTGGCTAGGTCGGGGCGACATGGAGTTGGGGGGCCAACTCCCATCTTTTGCAGGGGCTCAATTGGTACCAGCGCCTTCTGTCAAGAGTTTGGGTATAACCTTTGACGCCTCCCTTTCCATGGAGGCGCAGGTTACATCCACAGCAAAGGTGGCATTTTTCCATCTCCGCCGTATCAAGCAGTTGGTCCCTTACCTCTCTCGCCCCGATCTGGCCACAGTGATCCATGCGACGATCACCTCCAGGCTTGACTATTGTAACTCGCTCTACGCAGGGTTGCCCTTAAAGCTGACCCAGAAACTCCAGCGGGTGCAGAATGCCGCGGCGAGGCTCCTTACAGGGTCCCGGCCACGGGATCACATTCATCCAGTGCTTTACCAGCTGCACTGGCTCCCGGTGGAGTACAGGATCAGGTTTAAGGTGCTGGTTTTGACCTTTAAAGCCCTATGAGACTTGGGACCCTCGTACCTACGGGACCGCCTCTCCTGGTATGCCCCGCGGAGGACCTTAAGGTCCACAAATAATAATATTCTGGAGATCCCGAGTCATAAGATGGCTAGATTGGCCTCTACTAGAGCCAGGGCCTTTTCAGTACTGGCCCCAACCTGGTGGAACGCTCTTTCCCAGGAGACCAGGGCCCTGCGGGATTTGTCATCTTTCCGCAGGGCCTGCAAGACAGAGCTGTTCCGCCTGGCCTTTGGGTTAGACTCAGCCTGACCCCTGTGTTTTCCTCCCTCATGGCTTGGATTTATGGCCTACTTGAAATGAGGCTGCACTTTAAATTTTAATACTGTATTTTAATCTGTATTTTAATTAATTGTTTTTATGTTTTATTGTAATTCTGTTGGTGTCAGCCGCCCTGAGCCCGGTTTTTGACTGGGGAGGGCGGGGTATAAATAAAATTTTTATTATTATTATTATTATTATTATTATTATTATTATTATTATTTAACTCCTAAGGCACCCCACTTTCTCCCCCCAGTAGGGCTGGGCAATATCTTCTTTTCACCATTGTGATATATCACAAGCTAAACATTGAGATATACCAATATATCACAATGTCTGAAATAAGGATGGAGCTATGTAGAGGCATTGGCTGGCTTCATGGATATTGTCACATCATGATTTTTGCTGGCATCTGCTCTTGTGATTCACCACCCCCTGCAGGAGGCAGGGGAGAGCTGAGCCAGCAGTTATCGGGGCTGCAGGAATTGAGAGAAGCATGGGCTGGCTTCAGTTTTCCAACATTGTGATTTCTGCATATTGTGTGCTTAAATTTGTTTTATACTGGATTGTTTTATTTGGTGTTTTAATGTTTTGTAAAGTGCTTTGATATATTTTCTTTAAAATATAAAGCAGTATAGAAATGAAATGGATCATAATTTTAAAAGTCACTAGGGTGGTGTGGGGAATGGCATTATGTTGTGGCAAACGTAACCTAGATTTAAGGTGCCATTTGGCAATTAGCTTATATACCTGAGTTTCTAACACTGGAAGCTAGGGTGGGTAGAGGTTAGTACCTAGTCAGTTAGTTCTAATTGCCTTAGGCCCTCCCACTCAACAGCCAGGTGTGGAGTTGTAGCCAATCTGAGCTGGGTCATGGACCTCACCCTACAACAGCAGATCCTTCCTGTTGGGCAGGAACTCATGAGTTTGCCATGAGTTCTGCAAACGAGGCTCTCCTTGGTCAGTAGGGAGCTACTATGATAATCTCCCCTGGAGTGGATCTGACCGGCTTGAGAAATCTCTGGATTAGGACCATGGGAGTAAAGGCATATAGAAGCCCCACCCCTACCCAGCCAGGTCAGGGTATCCATGCCCATTGCTCCTTGGGTCCTGAACTGGGAGAAGAACTCCACCTTTCCATTTTCTGGACTAGCGACGTCCACTCTTGGAAGGCCAAAGCAATCCACTATTTGCTAGAACATCTATGGGTGAAGGATCCACTCTGTCTGCAGGTAGCTGACCCAGTCTGCTCAAGTGTTGGGGGCACCTGCTACATGCTCTGCTGATAGGGTTTCTAGATACTGTTCCGCCCAGGAGAGGAGGCTGGTTGCCTCTTGCATGAGGGCCTGTGACTTGTTTTCATCTTCTTTACATATATATGCCTTGGTGGCAATGCTGTTGGAAAGGATCAGCCTGTGCTTGCCCTCCACCAGCCTCTTAGTGTGGAAGAGGGCCAGTCTGACTGCTCTGAGCTCCAACCAACTTATGAGTTGGTTGGCTTCCTCCTTGTTTCTTGGACATACTGATCTTCTGTGTGGGGTCCACACACCAAGAGGGTCGCATCTGTCATCAGCTGCACCCTGAAGGAGTGTCCCCTTTCTAAAGCCAGGGAAATCCACCACCTGAGGACCCTAATGGGCCTGTAGGAAGTGGGAGAACATGGGCATGAGCAGTTGCCCTCCCTTCCTTTCATGCTTACCAATACTTCTGGAAGCACTGCAGCTTCTGAACAGGCCGTTGTGGGTCGCCCACTACCTCTGTGGCCAGAGGACTCACTGCTGGGAACAGGAAGATCCCAGGTCCCCTTACATGGGTGGTCTGGTATCTTGGCCGATGAGTCCGCAGAGAGCTCCCTAATAGTACCGGTAGTCAAATAACTGAGACTGGGCTATCAGCAATCCAAAATTAAGTTACAATAAGCATTTCCTTTTAAATTCAGTTTCACAATACAATCTAAAATTGCCTTGAACGATCATAATTACTAAGGGTTTGTTTTTTAAAAAAATCTTTTCTATAAACTCCAAAGTTTCAGAAGCGAATGTTTCACTTGCAACAGTGCCTCCTTGATAATGCCAAATTGCAATGATACATTTTATTTGGATATAAAGAAAGGAAACAACTAGATTACGAACAAGCAACACAATTACGTTTTAACCAAACTTCCCAATTTACAGAATGTAATGAAATCTTATTTGGTAATTAAATGTCAACTTAAACAAGATTGCCAATACAGATTACATAACAAATGAATTGTGAAACTGCATGTGCCTCCTGCTGCAAAAGCTCTTCAAGACCTTAGATTTACCTGCAAGATCTGCCAACTCAAAATTGCATTTTTGATACCTTTCAGCCTGTCAGGGGGCTCCCACAGAGTCTACGGGAGGAGGTGGAAGGGAGATTGGGATACAGGGATCCCCCGGCCCTCCTCTCCAGTAGTACCTCTTCCAGCCAGGAAAGCAGCAACGCCTCCAGTGGTGAGGAGAGGGAGGTGGTCAGCACGGGGAGGAGGCTCGAGGATGTTGGGTCGGAGCCCTCGCACTATCTTCACCCAGGGGGCTCAGAGAGGGAGACACCACTTCCATCGCCCCAATTACGCAGGGGGCTCAAACACAAAGAGAGTAGGAGGAGACTGGGGGTACCTAAGATTTTCTGCTGGGGTCGTAACCAGAAAAGAGCACTCCTGGATTCTGCTAGTGACTGAGACAGACATGAACTTGTAGCTCTGCACTGTACATAGTATGCACAATAAACCTGTAAATAGTCAGGTTGGAGTTTGGCGTCGTTACTCGTGAGCAACCACCACATGATCCTGACACAGCCTATACAATATTCCAATTCCATGTTCTTCAGTAATCAAGTTTATTAACAGCTCATCTCATCCCATATCAATTTATCATATAAACCATAGGAGCACATTAGATATTCCTCTTACAAAATATTAAGGGCCAAACTAAATATAAAATTAACACAACTTGTTTGGAATGCCATGATTTTTTAAACAGCACTGACTAGCAACCTTCTTGAACTCAGTTAAAACCTTTCTAACTTACAATGTTTCAGGAGTACAGACTAATCACTCACTTATACACACACATGCACACAAAGTACAGTAGTATTATCAAGCTATAATCAGCAAAATTAGATAGTCTACATGTGACACTTGTTTTTACTGGAAAATGTATTGTGTTAATTCCATTGAGAATATTGCAGACAAACCTGAAACATTGAAGTTACAAATAGCAGAAGTTATGATATCTTCTAAATAAAGGGTTCCCAGTACAATTTATTTCAATTTTAACATTTGTTAAAACAATGGGCACTTGAAGACCATTAAGAGGCTATCCAAGATCTCGTGGGAACAGAGCACCACATAATCAAATTTAAAAGGGAGAAAGCATATTGCCAACTCCGTCCCATCAACAAATATGAAATGCTACCAATATTGGCAAGCTGAAATGGAAATATAGAGTCCATGGGCCAGTATGAACGGTAATATGAAATAATACCCCCTTCATCCAGTCTCTCCACTGTGGCCAACCCAACTTGACTGAAGAATCAAAAATAACCTTGTGATCCTATCCCACCCTCAACATAACTTCTGCCAGTGTCTCGCTGATTTCAAAGCTATCAGTGTCTCCAGGAGCACAAGCGTTTGCATGTTTACACAAAAGGAAATCCTACCGACTTCGCTGTGACTTGCTCCCTAGTGCGTTTAGGATTGCAGCATAATGTGCATAAAACTGAAAGGAGGGGTCCCTGAGGCGTTTCTGATGCTGCTCTCAACGGACACTTCTCCTTACAGTCATTTATTACTGTATTTCCCTTGCATTGATATCCTGTATACAACTTTTTACCACGTTAGTAGGGAGAATTCGGACTTCTCCCTTACTCCACAATTCAAGGCAGAAAAGAAAATCCGAAGCAGCCGTGTGGATCTGTAAGGAAAAACAACTGAGCTCTAAAAGCAACTGCAAGGCATTAACTTTATTAGGGACCAACTCCCAACGTCACACAAAGTCGCAAAGCAACTCATAGCGGCACAACCCCGCTTAGCTTTGCAGCAAGTTTCACAAAGCACCGTATTAAGGCCCCCGAAGTTAATAGGATTTGGGGTGGGAAGGCGGCTGGGAATCGGGCGAGAGAGACCCATGGGCGGCTGAGCTTCTGGTCTCCTCGACGGAAGCAGCGCCTGCACTTACTTCCCTGAGGGGAGGAAGCCCAGCCCCCAGCAGCCCAACCGCGCCTCACCCCGCCTCCGGCCGTTCCTTACTTACTTCTTGGTGTCGCTGCTGAAGAGCCCGAAGGCCGTCGAGGCGGAGGAGGCGGTAGTAGGTGTCGCTTCCTGGCCCACCTCGGGCTGAGCGTCCCCGGCCTGCTCGTTGTAGCCAACATTGTTGGTCGACATGCCCGCGCACCGTTACTACTACTACTACAACTACTCCCCCCGCCTCCGGTTCCCTCGCGATCCGACTCTTCCCCGGAAGCTGAAGGAAGAGCGGCTGCCGGAGGATAGTCACGTGGTCGCCGAGAGGGGCGGGGAAGAGCGGCCTATAGGAACTTTCTCCGGCCTGCCTCCAGGCGCCGCCGTTGTCACGGCAACGAGGCCCTTCACGCCCGAAAGCCTCCGGCCTACAGTCACGAGAAAAACCACGTCCTGCTCCTTACACACACACACCCCGCCGCAAGTCACGAGGACACGGAGAAGCCGTTGAGCGATGCCACGTCACCCGCTAAGCGGTTGCTCGCGTGCGCGTTCTTGGCGCCACGTATGCGAAGTTAAGCTTTCCTCGAGGCACCTCAGGCGGCAAACTCACACTGAGGTGGGATCAACAGCAGCGAAGGGCTCCTGCGAGCTCTCCATATTTTGCTGCTGCCATTGCTTCTCACTTCTCTAGTGATGTGGGGGCTGGAGAAGCGGCTTCTGGCGAGATTTCACCAAAACCTGGAAGTCAGCAGAGGAGGGCAAAAGGTGCCCACGATGATGCTGGAGAAGTTAATCTGCTACTGCCAGAGATGTAAAGAGAAGCAGCGTCTTACAGCAGCAGGCCCGCCGCCGCCACCACGGAAGAAGCCACTTATGGCAGGATGAAGCATAGAATGCTACAATTTCTCTGGAGCAGGGGAAGCCACACGACTGCGGCTTTGCAGGAGGGCAACAGGGGCGGCAAAACTGGTCAAGCTGCGCCCGCCCCCTGCAGTTTGGTTAAGTAGGGTAGATGCATATTGCTGCCCCTCATGATATGATTCAGGAGAAAGTCTTAAGGACCAGATTGAGAGGACTAAAGGTCCCTGTTCCTTTTCTAGGTGATCTAGCTGCCCTAAGCTGGGACTCCATGGAAAGCACACACACAAAGAGAGAAAGCAACTACAGGGTTGTTGAGAATGCCAATACATTTTAAATGGGCAAAGGAGGGTTGGACAGCTTTCCAAAAATTGTACTATGTTATTCCATACCAAAAAACAAACAAACCCCATGCTGTATTGTTTTTAATACTCGGTTGGAATATGTTCAGATAAACCCCAAAATACATATAAATGGTGGGCACAATTCAAACATCTCTGCAAACACCATCAAACACATACCTACCTGGCATGGGAGACACCTTGATCAGCAAGGGAAACACCTTGAATGAGGCTTTCCCAGGGTGGTGCTTATCCATTGCACCAGGCAAAAATATTTCTCTATAACCAGACCTTTGGCTGATTAAACAATAGGCTTTTAAATGTATTGGGGGGTATTGGTTTGTGGGTTTGTTTGTTATGTATTTTGTGTTCTCATTTTGTATATGTTGTGAACTGCTCTGATCTTTGGATGAAGGGCTGTATACGATTTAAATAAATAGATAAATACTGGGAAACTTCTGTTCACCCATTTTCATTTATCACATTTGTTCTGTTGTTTTATTAAGTTTATGTGTGGGGTTTTTCTTGCAAACCATCCTGCAATAATTTGTTTGCTGAATGCTCAGGTTGTATATCTTAACAATTGTCATTTTATTGACTGTAATATGGGGCGGGGAAGAGGGGTAGCTGGCCTTATTACTGTATGTAGGTACTGTACCAGCATACCGGTGGTACTTCTTAGTGTTAACTGTTACTATCACTGCATATTTGTTTGGTGCCCTCTTGTGGTTCAGATTGTGAATTACCTTAGTTGTAATTTTATTACAGTACAGTGGTACCTCGGTTTACAAACACAATTGGTTCCGGAAGTCTGTACTCAACCTGAAGCGTACTTAACCTGAAGCGAACTTTCCCATTGAAAGTAATGGAAAGCAGATTAATCCGTTCCAGACGATCTGTGGAGTACTTAAACTGAATCTTACTTAACCTGAAGCGAACTTTCCCATTGAAAGTAATGGAAAGTGGATTAATCTGTTCCAGACGGGTCCGCGGAGTACTCAACCTGAAGTGTACTTAACCTGAGGTATGAGTGTAATTGGTTCCGGAAGTCCGTACTTAACCTGAAGCGTACTTAACCTGAAGCGAACTTTCCCATTGAAAGTAATGGAAAGTGGATTAATCCGTTCCAGACAGGTCCGCGGAGTACTTAAACTGAAAATACTCAAACCGAGGCGTGACTGTATGTAAAGGAAGGGACAGCCTGATCTTATTCATGTTCACTTGTAAGTAAGCCCCACTAAGTTAATTTGATGTGTGTGTGTGTGTGCGCGCGCGTGTCTCACACAAACTTGCAATTGTAATCCTTTTTGTTTGTTTGTTTCATTAATTATGCACCAGAAAAAGGGCCACTTCTGGTCAGTATCCAGTATTGCTTCTGAAATATAATTGACCTTCACACTGGCCTTGCAGGTTCTATTTCCTCTAAATTTAATATTTCTTATTCCTGTTTAGCAAAAAATCAAACTTTGTTAGTGGAACATTTGCATTCCAATTGCACCGGATTACTAGGTTAGAGCTTTAACATTTCTTATCAGTGGTTCTAAGGCTAATTAACCACAGAAGCCCCTTGGGACACTTCAGCAAGACAGTGGAATCCAGGAGTACAGTGGTACCTTGGGTTACAGACGCTTCAGGTTACAGACTTCGCTAACCCAGAAATAGTACCTCACGTTAAGAACTTTGCTTCAGGATGAGAACAGAAATTGCGTCGTGGTGGCGTGGCGGTAGCGGGAGGCCCCATTAGCTAAAGTGGTACCTCAGGTTAAGAACAGTTTTAGGTTAAGAATGGACCTCCAGAACGAATTAAGTTCTTAACCCGAGGTACCACTGTATTTGCAAACTATAAACTTCCTTCTTCAGTGGGGAGTGCAACCCCTCCCAGAACAGACTGTCTGCCTAATTCTAGGACATGGGAATCAGCCACACACATCCATCTTATCAGGACTCAGCTGCTGGGGGGCAGGGCAGTTGCACCCATGCAGCCCATCACAGTTCCCAGGCACAGGTCCAACACCTTCATAGCCTTTCCTGATTCAAATGAAATAGACAGCTAGAGCTGCATTATTAATGTGCTGGTGACACAGTGCTCCAGATCCTTAGATGACTGCTTCCAATGGTTTCATACAAATAAATGTGAAATAGCATAGGACCCCACAGCCCAAAAACTATGGAGCCAAGTAACAGTGCCCTAATGCAAGTAGCAATGATCCTTCAGGTAGGAACAGAGCTCTGAAAAACTATCTCAGCTTCAACCTTCCTGAGTCATTCCTGAAGAGTACTGTAGTAAATGGCTCTGAGACATCAGAGAACCAGCTACCGGTAATATACACACTCCCAATAATGGTCATAAATCAAGGTGTCATTTCAATGTTAAAACGGCCTGAAACCAGGCAGAAATGCCATAATAATTTATATGCCACCCATCTGACTTGGTTGCCCCAGCCACTCTGGGCAGCTCCCAACATCACCCTTTCAGCCATCTTGCCCAGGAAGTGAAGATTAGAGTCTGAGCAGATCCAGAGAGGACCTCTTCAGGAGTCGCCACATCCTGCCTCTTTCAGGGTGGTGGGCATAAGTCCCACATGTAGTGCTGTGTTGCCCATTCCCTGGGACCGATTCAGTCAATCCCCTCCTGGAGTTTATCAGCCATGATGGACAGAAATAGAGCACAAGCATGCTGCTACCCCGACTTCTACAAGTGTCCTGCAGGCTGCAGCTAGTTGGTGCTTGAAGGCCCTCCAATGGACCGGCACTAATTGTGACATAAAGTTTGGCACAGAGCCAAGTGATTTTACCTTTTGCAAATCTCTTAACAGCAGGCTTTTGAGTGGTCCCTATCAGCTGATTTACCATACTAAAAAGCTCTGCTGGGCAGTTCACTAAAAACACAATCGAAACAGAGAAGTATACGCTCTTTTTGCCACCGCCACTGTCACATGCATTGTGGTTGTACTTGTGTTTGATCAAATTCATATCGGGACTTATCCCACCTGTGCGCCAATCAACAGCCAGCCCACTTCATTGTTGCTCAGGGAGCATATACCAACAGGTATCTTTCTGATTATAATAATACCATGCCTCTGTGAAATAAAAGCTCAATGAGCTATCAATGTATATCTGAAGTGGAAAAATATCAAAAGACTGTTTAATAAAACAGTTATGGTATTAAAACATGGTATAAAAATATATCTTAAGAGCACTAGCTGTTCACATGTACAGATTCTATGCATTTGTTTCTGATAAAGCATCAGAAATGTTTTATGGTATTCATAGGAATCATGCCTGTAGAGATGGAGTGGGACACACTTTTTCTATTTCGTTATTGTAGAAAGGGCCATCTATTGATCAGTTATTTACTCTTGCTAGATACTGAAAACACTTTCTAATAAATTCTAATTAAATATTTTTCTTAATTAAATCTTAATTTTCTAATTAAATCTTCATTGATCTGTCTCCTGGTTGCAAATAGTGGCTTCTTGTACTGTAGTATAAATGTAAAGCATTTCACTCACAGCCTGATCGTGTGCTGAGTTAGGTGCATCTCAGTCCATTGGCTTCCATGGGTATGAAGTGCTAAGTCTGCCCAGGATGGGGCTGTCAGTCTGTTGCCATGTCTAGCACTCTGAGCCCTCGAGGAAATGGCAATGCACAAAAGAGACATGGGTCAAGAGTTTGACAGCAGCATAGATTCATAATTGGCTTTAGTTGTTTATTATGCAGTGCAATTATAATCTGAGCTGTCTCTTGTGGAATTCTTACTGAGAGGGAAATTATGTAGAAGATTTTGCAGCATTAATAAAGAGTAGCATGATTCATTTGTTTAAGATCAGACAATTAAAAGGCAACAATAGAAATGTCAACAGAACAACAAAATGTTTAATCTTTTATGGGTGTTTGCCTTGGAAACAGACTAAGCGTTTATTGGCATGCTTGAAAAATCCATAATATCTAGATATTTTCCCTTGACCTAGTTCACACAATCCAAATCAAAAGTGTCATCATATATTTACAATAGAGAGGGAAGCTTAGCTCTGCCCGAGCCAGGTTTAGACAATACATGTTGGCTTCAGAAGAAAAGATAAGAAGTTAACCTCTACTTGCTAAACTATCACTGTGTTCCTTCTCCCTTTTGAGCAGTGAAAACTTCAGTATGCTTTGCAAAAAAAGAACACTGGGGACATATACTATATTGTTTGTATATTAATCTGATTAGAATTTTATTGTTTTCAACAAGCAGGAATGTGTGTAAGCATCCTGGAGCAAATCCAACAACCAGTTCCCTAGAGTCAAAGCAGCATTCAAGACAAAGAACAATTTTATTTTTCCACAAGCCTATGGCTACAATCCTGTGCCCACCTACTTGGGAATTTATAAGTAAACATACATTGGATTGGGGTATCTCAGAACAATCTATGAGTCAAAGTATACCAGCTGCAGGGACACAACAAAAGTTCCACTACAGCAGCAGAACGTAAGATCTTCTGGTACTGTATATCCATCATGGCAGCAGTATAACACGTCAGATACACTGGTGAAACACTCTGCTGGCAGACTTTTCAGTGGAATGATTAAAATGTGGTGGGGTCACAGACAACCGAAAAACATGCTTACATCATATCCTATACCCTTTCCATTCATGACCACATGCTCCGCTTATATGCTATTGCAGATATGAATATTGCACAGCCTGAAGTGACTAGATGCATAAAAACTGACTCCTTTTTGAATAAACATTGTCTAGACCAGGCATCCCCAAACTTCGGCCCTCCAGATGTTTTGGGCTACAATCCCCATCATCCCTGACCACTGGTCCTGTTAGCTAGGGATCATGGGAGTTGTAGGCCAAAACATCTGGAGGGCCGCAGTTTGGGGATGCCTGGTCTAGACCCATTTGTTTGATTCAAAACTTTACTTGCAGAACTTTCTTCAAAACAGAACAAAATCATCAAAGATACATCCAAAAAAATTCATAAAACATATGCTTATCCAAGCACAGACTCAACATCTTTTTAGAAATAAAATAACTTATCAGAGCTGAAAAACACAGTTCTCCCCCTCACAGGCTTCATTGGCCTGAACTCCAGCCCCTAAGGCTGTTGAGCTCCTTGAGAGGGATCTTATTCAGCTGGGAACAAAGACTCAGCCACACCCCTTCCAAGACAGAGAAATTTGCAATTCACTACCTCTTGTGTTATCTAAGGTTAAACATAAATGTGTTAGCTAGCAGAGAACAACAATAACAATTAATTTTCAACCCATCAAGGAGCTCAGACTTCAATACAGCTCCATGGAAAATCACCATGTTAAAGCCTTCAGTAATACACATTCAGGCATTCTCCATTTCAGTGTCAATTAAATAATTACACTTAACATATATTTCTCATAAACACCTAGGTGGTCGCCATTGGAAAAAGGATGCTAGACTAGAAGCATCCTCCTAATTTAACCAGATTATTTATTTCATTCACAAGCAAGGGAAAATTCTGTTTGGTGAACTGAAAGTAATGACATGCAGAAAATGGCACAAGGTACAACACATTTAAGATGTGTTGCAGGGCAGGAAACAATAAGATTAGCTTTCTAATTAAAACATGAATGCTAAGAGTAACTACAAATTGCCTGCTGTGTGGTGGCCAGTAAACTACCTGCATGGTAAACTGGCTGCTTGTTACCATTCCTTAGATGTGCCAGTGTGACACCATTTCACCTCCTAGCTGAAAACTGCATACAACCAACTCCCTCAGATCAGTTGCTCTATTGTGAGTCTACAAGCAGCCTCTTGGCTCTCTGTGGTAACCCAGTAATGAAGAGGGGGGAAAGGTGCAGAAAGGATACAGTCCAGAAACCAATGACATTTTGCAGAGAGTGAAACACTTAACTTATTTGCCCTAGTGTAAAATCTTTTCTAATATTTGATCATTCATAAATGGTTTCTGGATGGAATGTAACAAATTGTTTGAGAATCAGATCTGTAAGCATTTGCTACACTCAAGTGCGCTTGTATATGAACGAGGTGAAAAGGCCAATAAATTATTTTCTTGGCAGATCAAGGATGAGGAATTTGTGAGATCTATTTTGGAAACAACACTAGATACACAGATGGCAATTTCAGACTAGCAGAAAATTAATCAAGCTTTTTTGTCACAGGGTCCTCGTACAGTTTGCCTCCGTGCAGTGTCCATACAGTGCTCAGTTGTGGGAGCTTGAAGCTTTCAGACATGCAAGTTGGTGCTTTTGTAATGCAGTTTCTCTTCTCAGCTTTGAAAGGAAATAGAAATTTCTCTGTTCTAAAGGTCAGAGAGCTTTTCTTTTCTTTTCTTTTGCAGAGATTGCAGAGATTTAATGCAGAGATTGACCCTCAATGCGAGTGTCTTATTTCACCAGTCACAAAGTGCATCAAACCTTTAGATTTTTTCACAAGGATTCCTAATGCAAATGCACACAAGCACACACACACACTGGAGAAGATGAGCCACCTTAAATCTGTAACGGTGAGAATGCTGCCACCTACGCCAGGCATCCCCAACTTTCCGCCCTCCAGTTGTTTTGGACTACAATTCCCATCATCCCTGACCACTGGTCCTGTTAGCTAGGGATCATGGGAGTTGTAGGCCAAAACATCTGGAGGGACGAAGGTTGGGGATGCCTGATCTAGGCTGTCAAGCTCAAAGTGTTACGTAATGTCATCTAGGACATGGGTGGGTGGGGGAAGACAGAGAAACAAGAGAAAATGGAAGAAGACTAAGTGCTCTTTCACACATAAAGCCAATGTGAAGAGGCATAGCTCAGTGACAGAGCATCTGCTTTGCATGCAGAAGATCTTCGTTCAAATTCCAGGTAGGTCTGAGAATGTCCCCTATCTGAAATCCATTAGAGCCACCACTGTCAGTCAGTGTGGACAATACTGAGCTGAATGGACCAATGATCTGACTTCTTGTTTTCCAATATTACAAACCTAACCAAATGTGAAACTGCAGTCATATATCAACTTTGTAGAACAGGCATCCCCAAACTTCAGCCCCTCCAGATGTTTTGGACGACCATTCCCATCATCCCTGACCACTGGTCCTGTTAGCCAGGGATCATGGGAGTTGTAGGCCAAAACATCTGGAGGGCTGCAGTTTGGGGATGCCTGTTGTAGAACAATATCATAGGTGTGTTTTTCACAAAAGCAAACTCCTCTTTTCTGACTGATGTTAATAGAAAATCCACTTTATCATTCTTGGGTTCCAGGTATATGTTTACTTTGATGACATGCAGTAGAAGTATGGTGAAACTAACAAAATCTTAGCTTGAAATTCTTTGGCACAATTGTGCTTTTGACTCTGTATTAATCTGAACAGATCAGGTTTACTAAATGTCTTTTCCAAAGGGAAGACTTCCGAGTAACTATTTTGTTGTTGTTTAGTCGTTTAGTCGTGTCCGACTCTTCATGACCCCATGGACCATAGCACGCCAGGCACTCCTGTCTTGCACTGCCTCCCGTAGTTTGGTCAAACTCATGTTCGTAGCTTCGAGAACACTGTCCAACCATCTTGTCCTCTGTCGTCCCCTTCTCCTAGTGCCCTCAATCTTTCCCAACATCAGGGTCTTTTCCAAGGATTCTTCTCTTCTCATGAGGTGACCAAAGTATTGGAGCCTCAGCTTCACGATCTGTCCTTCCAGGGAGCACTCAGGGCTGATTTCCTTCAGAATGGATAGGTTTGATCTTCTAGCAGTCCATGGGACTCTCAAGAGTCTCCTCCAGCACCATAATTCAAAAGCATCAATTCTTCGGCGATCAGCCTTCTTTATGGTCCAGCTCTCACTTCCATACATCACTACTGGGAAAACCATAGCTTTAACTATACGGACCTTTGTCGGCAAGGTGATGTCTCTGCTTTTTAAGATGCTGTCTAGGTTTGTCATCGCTTTTCTCCCAAGAAGCAGGCGTCTTTTAATTTCGTGACTGCTGTCACCATCTGCAGTGATCAAGGAGCCCAAGAAAGTAAAATCTCTCACTGCCTCCATTTCTTCCCCTTCTATTTGCCAGGAGGTGATGGGACCAGTGGCCATGATCTTGGTTTTTTTGATGTTGAGCTTCAGACCATATTTTGCGCTCTCCTCTTTCACCCTCATTAAAAGGTTCTTTAATTCCTCCTCACTTTCTGCCATCAAGGTTGTGTCATCTTCATATCTGAGGTTGTTGATATTTCTTCCGGCAATCTTAATTCCTGCTTGGGATTCATCTAGTCCAGCCTTTCGCATGATGAATTCTGCATATAAGTTAAATAAGCAGGGAGACAATATACAACCTTGTCGTACTCCTTTCCCAATTTTGAACCAATCAGTTGTTCCATATCCAGTTCTAACTGTAGCTTCTTGTCCCACATAGAGATTTCTCAGGAGACAGATGAGGTGATCAGGCACTCCCATTTCTTTAAGAACTTGCCATAGTTTGCTGTGGTCGACACAGTCAAAGGCTTTTGCATAGTCAATGAAGCAGAAGTAGACATTTTTCTGGAACTCTCTAGCTTTCTCCATAATCCAGCGCATGTTTGCTATTTGGTCTCTGGTTCCTCTGCCCTTTCGAAATCCAGCTTGCACTTCTGGGAGTTCTCGGTCCACATACTGCCTAAGCCTGCCTTGTAGAATTTTAAGCATAACCTTGCTAGCGTGTGACTATAACGCATTCTAAAGATTTAGTAACAAAGATACTTCAGCAGCCTGAAATCAAATGGCAGGTTGAACCCAGGTGAAGCTATGCACTACTCCAATTATCCCAAACAGGTTTTAAACCCTTATGGATTTCAGTAGTTTTGCTACTTGGTTAACAGAGTGGCTGGAAGTCACCAGAACGGCTACTTCCCACGATTCCTGATTTAGTGCTGTAGTTTGCAATCAGGGTCACGGGGTACAGTTTGGGGAACATATTTTATTAGTATTATTTTATTTAGAGTTTCAATTTCTTATTTCACGATGTAATAGTTTACTACTGTCAGGAGTATGGGCAGGAGTCAGGCTCTGGGGCCTGTAGTGCTTTGCAGGACTGGGGCATGCCTCAGCTTGTGCTGGAGAAGCAAGGCGTGGCCACACAGGTGAAGTCCTCAGCATGTGCTGGAGAGGCAAGGAGTAGTCACCCAGGTGAGGCCACTTGAGATCTCACTGCACCTGGTGGCAGGAGCTGGGAGGGATAAAAGCCCAGCATTTCCCTTCAGCTCTTTGCCACAGCAACGCTATCCCTGCCTGGTTGCATTTGGCCTCCTGCTCCTTGCCTTGCTGTCGCCTTGCTTCTTGTTCCTGATCCTTCGCCTTGCTCTTGCCCCGTGGACCTTTGCCTTGCTTCTTGTTCCTGGATCCTTCGCCTTGCTCCTTGCTCCCTGGCTTCGCCTTCACCTTGCTCTTGCCCCGTGGACCTTCGCCTTGCTTCTTGTTCCTGGATCCTTTGCCTTGCTCCTTGCTCCTTGGACCCTTGCTTCGCCTTCGCCTTGCTTCGTGCCCCGTGGACCTTCGCCTCTGCCTTGCTCCTCGACCCTGCTTCTTCACCACCATCTTGCCTCTGGTCCTGACGCCCGCCGACCGGACCGTGACAACTACATATTTAACAAACAGTACATACTGTTTTAAAAAGGACGCGGGTGGATCTGTGGGTTAAACCACAGAGCCTAGGGCTTGCCGATCAGAAGATCGACGGTTCGAATCCCCACGATGGGGTGAGCTCCCATTGTTTGGTCCCTGCTCCTGCCAACCTAGCAGTCGAAGTGCAAGTAGATAAAGCACGTCAAAGTGCAAGTAGATAAATAGGTAAAGGTAAGGTACAGCGGGAAGGTAAACGGCATTTCCGTGTGCTGCTCTGGTTCGCCAGAAGCAGCTTAGTCATGCTGGCCACATGACCCGGAAGCTGTACGCTGGCTCCCTCGGCCAATAAAGCGAGATGAGCACCGCAACCCCAGAGTCGGTCACGGCTGGACCTAATGGTTAGGGGTCCCGTTACCTTTACATACTGTTTTATTGTAAATGGAACTTCTAAGTGGTTTACAAAAATAAACATTAAAATTTTCAGTTAAAAACAGGAACAAAAAAAATCAAAATAGAATTAATCTGTTTTTATCTTAAACTTGATTTTAAAACAGATGTTGATTTCCATGTGCTGGGAAAGGCTTGCCTGAATTTTTCTTTCTGTAATTCCACCTGTGAGCACCAGAGGTAGATGTTTTCACAGAAAACATTAAAATTAATTTCACTTAATAATCACTGCTTACTGCCACTATTAACATTTCCCAGTTTACACTTTATGAACAGGAATATAGTCTGGCATTTACCTCTAAGACTAAAATCCTATATATTCACTAAACCAGGAATAGACAAGTGAAACATCAGATTGTACTATAAAGTCCTTAACTTAGAAACACAGAATTGTATCGTTGGAAGGGACCAGGAGAGTCATCTAGTCAAACTTCCTGCAATGCTCGAAGTTTTTGTCCAACATGGGGCTTGAACCCATGACCCTGAGATTAAGAGTATTATGCTCTACTAACTGAGCTATTCCAACAATTAGTGCTATTAGTGCTACATGACTACCATAGTCATCCCCTATAAAAAGCAAAAACTAACTATAGCAGGAATGCAATCCCCAACACATAACTACACACATGGTTATTTTTATTGAGCTTTTCTGCTACACACAAAAAATGAAGAGAGTGAGGCCAGTGTAACAAGATGAATCTGCATAAATGCAGTTGTTGGCTGCTAGATGGGACTGGTGAGAGTTGTAATCTAGAATACGTGGCAGTGCTTTTACCAATAAATAGTTTATCCTAATGTTCAATAGACATCTAGCCTCCTGTAATTTAAGCTCGTTAGATCTGGGCCTTCAGTACAACAGCCTGTCCTGGCTCCCACTCGTTGAAGAACTCAGGTTGCAGTTTCTATCCATATCTTCAATGCTCAAATCAGCACACTATATTGGAAAACGCAGTTCTGTGGCACAGCACACATGGCTGCACAAGAAAAAAAACATAGACCTAGCAATGACACGGCCCCTGCAACACCGTTCCAAGAGAAAGGGTTGAGCACAACGAAGTGCAGCAAGTAGTTTTGCTTCTTAGACTGGGCATACAACCACCTGCCCATGCCTGCACTGGTGTCTCCATGACAGGCAATGGAGGAAGTGTTACTGCCTCATCAAAAGCTGATGGAACAGGCAGGGCAACAATCTCCTCTGGCGAGCCAGAACCAGCTGCTGGCAGCTACAGTGGTGGAGCCTGTGCCTTGTACTGTGAGGATTGATGGGAGATGGGACAAAGCGAGGGAAATTCCACATACACTCACCCACAGGGTCTTCCCCAAGATCTCCTAACCCAGATAGAAACCTTCCCAGCCCACTGTCTGGTGTGATCTGTCTTTACTCGGCACTGGACACTATTCCAGATCCAACAGGTATGGATAAAAAGTTGCACTTGTTAACTGCTTCTATTAATGCAGCTTAGAGTGGCATTAGAGATTTTCCCCTACTAGCACTACACTGCTGACTCAGGTTCTGCTTGTGATCAACTGCAATCTAGATAGCTCTTTCACAGGTATTACTGCTAGGCCAGGAATTTCTCCATCCTATGCCTGTGTGTTTTTGTCTTTTGCCTAAACTGAGTGTTTTGCAGTTGTTCCTGTGGAATTTCATTCTGTTAGTTTCATCTCAGTTTTCCATTCCATCAAGCTTGATGAGGACTTTGAGTTTTCCAACCAGCTATGAATCCTCATGACAGTATTATAATCGAGCCAGCATTTAACCAGTTTGCTAATCAAAATATCATGGGGAACTTTGTCAAATGTTCTGCTGAAATCAAGATAAATTACATCCACAGCAGAGAGAGCACTATCACACTATTCTATGAATGTTTACTTGAAAGGAAGTCATCTGTCTCTTCCACATATTTTGCCACTTCTAGCCTTGCAATCTGCCTAATATAAGCTATTATTTATTGGCCCTATCATCTGTTCAATATAAAATAGCTGAAATCTTCTCCTAGACCAGATAAACTAAATAGTTCAGTTTGCGTCATGTGGCGTATCATGAAACATTCTTACAGCTATTTTCTGCATTTTATTTTTCCTTACTAGCTTTTATTGTATTCAAATAAAAGAAGTGGAAAATGCAGTAGAGTCAGCCAGTAAAACTTAGCTTCTGTTCAAAACAAGCACATGGCTGGAAGAGTTTAATTTCACCAGTTACATTTTATAATATTTATGCAGTTCTTTGCTGCATTTCATGTGCAAAAACAAATACCTAAGTAGCTTTTACTAACAGGAAAAGAGCAAATGAGGACACACATAAATGACACATTTCACCAGGTTTAATGGGGTGAGCAATCCTAACCCTCCATTTCCAATTTGGGATGTAGATGTAATATGGTCCACTCATATAAGGAAGTCACATGGGTTCCATTTCACTGGCATACCTGAGTGTTGTCACACACAATAAAGTACCTCCTTAGAACTTAGATAAAAACCCGACAAAGATAGCTAAAGAACTGGTTGCTTGAGGCAGTGATCTAGCAGGAGTTACTGTGTGTGTTTTTCAGCTTCTCTCCTGGTTCAGGGTGTGTGGTAAGTTTCTATACCTGGGAGCTGTAAAACAGAAGCAGGTAAACAGTTGCCACATGATGAGGTTAGGCATGAGACTTGGATGGTAAGGGGATGATGGGTTGAAGGGCTGGAACATGGAGGTAAACAAAGACTACCGTAGATCTTTGTCTCAACTTAGCCAGACCAAATATGACAAGCTAGTTGCCATAAAAATGGGGTTTGGGGCATATTGCACAAAGGCTAAAGTGCGGCTTTTGACTTAGGTTATGTACGTTATAAAAAAATGTTCATTTTAAAGCATAATTTATTCATTTATTAAGCATAATAAACAAAAGCTGCCCTTGGTGTTACAAAGAACTTGTATTTTAATTTCCGCCGATCAAATTGGGAGTACTGTGTGGAATACAGAAAGTTTCTAATACCTCAATATACCAGGAGGAAATATGACTAGAAATGAGCATGTAATCTCATCAGTATCACAGCAGATGCAGATTTAACATGAGTATGGACATCAATTTCTGCTAAGCACCATCAGATTGATTTACCTGTGATTTCTTGTGCCATTAGGAAAAGGATTGTGGGTTTACCTTATTGTAAATGTGTTATTTTTAGATACAGTGAAAAAAGGAGCACCCATCTTTTTGTTGTTGTTTAGTCATTTAGTTGTGTCCACAACCACAACAAAAAGATGGGTGCTCCTTTTTTCACCCATCTTTGTTTTATTACATTTACTATACGAAGACGGACCTGCATGATACCGTAGGAACAGTGGCACATGCTTTATTTTCAAGCCTATTTAACTAAAGGGGAGGGGCAGATTTTGATCTGAAATTAAGGATGCTATAAACCCTAGGCACACTTATGTTGCAGCAAGCCTCACTGAACTTAACAGGGCTTACTTCTGAATAAAATTCAATGCATTGGATTGGCCCACATAGCTTTAATGATAGATTATTAATTGCCTAAATACCTTTTAGCTTGATTGCTTTTTGATTATGCTGCAATTAAAACTTGCAACCTAATGAAAAGGCAATCAAGCTAACAAGAAGGGAACTTGGGACAGAGCCATCATGGACAACTCTTGGATGCTTATACATAAAGAGCATGTGCTTACCGTAGGCATAAAGCCCCCATGGGGTGGAGACCTCACTATGGAGGACAAAAGACCTGATTTAGGTACATATGAGCTGAGCTAGCTGCGGCGCAGGGCCTTATAATCTAGGGGGGCCTTGGGCTCTTGCAAAATAAAAAATTAAAAAGGCAGATTTTACTATTTAGGCCCAGTTGCTTAGTAATATTAAACATGTGGTGTATGACTCTGTATAACAGTTACACAAGTGCATACTCTACTGTTTCACAGAGACTTTAAAACTACTCAGAATCAAATGATAAAGCAATACACGTGTTCTGATCCACTGCCTTTTATATCACTGTGAATCACAATAATATTTAATTTTGACTTTTTGTGGAAATAACAATGAGTAAGCGCTATGAAAGTGGTGCGAGTAAATGAAAGCAACAAAAAGAACAGAAGGAAATACTCAAATGTTTAAAGCCAATTATGTCATATGGCTTTGTACACCAAGCAAAAACAGCCCTACATAATCCCTCATACAGAACATTCATGTTTACAAACAGAAGAAAATCAAGACACTGAGTTGTCTGAGCAGACTGAATAACGACCAGTTCATATACAGAACACAGCCTCCCAAGACCTTCAAGGAGAATTGTTGTCGGTAACTACCACTACAACTACAGAAACAACTGGAGAAAGTGACAATGATGTGACAGAACATGCGGTCCAAGAATTAACACAAGGTGCTGAGGGAACATACCATGAGATGGTTGCACCAAAAGAAGCAGTTCAAGCTCTTTACTGGCTTAAAGTATTGGAAAATAAAGCAAATTATCTGAGTGAAAACCCTTACATTGCAGACACAAAAATACCAACGGTTCATGCTTCTAATGATTTTAGAGACAATAATGTCATAGGTTTATGGTCCACATTAAATAACAATGAAATATCATTCTGGATTGAGAAAGGTCCATCGGAATGTCAGGACTCAGATGGACCTTTTACCACTTTGAAGCAAACATCTAAAAACCAAGTGATGAAGGAAGTGATGAAACATTTGGTTCACCAGACAATGGTGGCTTTCTTAGATTGATTGAATTAATTAGCAAATTTGATCATTTCCTGTGTGCTCATATAAATCAATATGGAAATAAAGGCTCTGGTCAGTTATCATACTTCTCCAAAACCATATGTGACTAAGGTTATCCAGTGGATGGCTAATACAGTTCAAGAAGCAATACTGAGCAACATCAAACAGGCAGGTTACCTTAGTTTATCTATTGATTCAAACTCTGATGTTTCCCATGTTGATCAACTTACTGCCATGGTTAGATATGTTTCTCCTAGAGATGGATTACCAGCTGAATGCTTTCTGAGTTTTTTAAACTGAAATACCACATCAGTGAAAGTATGGTTGAGCCGATACTGAACTACTTCACTGAATATATGATTTCAGTACATATGATTTCAGTAAATCATATGAGAATGCAGCTAATATGGCTGGAAATAACAGCATTCCACAAAATACTATATTCTGGAAAGGAACAAGCTTGCAAAGTTTATTCCATTGCGCTGGACATTCCCTAAATCGAGTTGGACAAACCACAGCTGACTCGTCTCTGGGTGCAGTGAATTTTTTGCTGTAAGAAATGAGCTTTATTGTTTTTTCTCATCTTCTGCAAAAATATCAGCAATGTTAAAAATTCTACCTCTTCAGTCAAAAGTTCCTAAACATTTATCAGACACAAGAAGGAAGGCTCACACCAAAGCTACTGCAGCTATTAGCGAAAGTTATGCTTACTTACATTGTTGAAGCCCTCGGTCATATTTACTGTGATGAATCTGAAAAAGGAGATACTAGACAACAGGCTGAAAATCTGCAGAAAATGGAAGAATTCGAATTCATTTTCATGTTTTAGTTTCATAAAGTTTCATAAAGTTAGCAAGGCACTCCAAAGTTCACAAATCTGATTAAGCACATGTGCAAATATTTGCTGCTCACTACTGCAGTTCATATCAAACACTTGGGCTAATTGTGATGAAATTGAACAGCAAGCAAAATCCACTTTACCAGAGTACAAAACTGTCAAAAGAAAGCAGACTATGGGGTGGGGGTGGGGGGTAGAAAATGAGAGAACAGCATTCAAAGCCCGAGACAAACTTTATTCAAGAGACAAGTTTAGGGTAAATTCATTTATCCCTAGTTACAGGTAGGTAGCCGTGTTGGTCTGATGTAGTCGAAACAAAAAATAAAAAAAATCCTTCCAGTAGCACCTTAGAGACCAACTAAGTTTGTCATAGGTATGAGCTTTCGTGTGCATGCACACTTCATTGATGCTCTTGAAGCCAACCCAGGCAGAAGAGAAACAGTGTAGCTGGCAATTTTTCATTGTTGGTGAACCTACAAACAACCAAGGAACACATTTGCAATGGTGTTGAGATGTTGATGCAGGAGTAGACAATAGATGATGAACTCTTACACTTTCACCTGTACATCAAACAAGCTCACCTTGAAAAAAGAAAATTTCAGCCATCAAGATATGTATCAAATATTCCAGGAGAAAATTTGATCAGCTTTTCTAAATGTGGAAACAATTTTCAGATTGTTCCTGTGTTTAATGGTTACAAACTGTACTAGATAAAGATAATTTTCTAGACTAAAAGGGATAAAGAATGATCTACCGTCAACGTCACAAGATTGGTTGTCTGATCTAAGCATTCTCTGCATAGAAAATAACAAACTGTAACTTACTGATTTTAATCATATAATTGATAAGTTTGCATTCAAAAGAAACTGTTATGACTTTGTATATAGTACAATGTTATAACACAGCTATGATTCCCCTAAGAATGTTCCGTGTGGATGTCTTCATTAATTCCATACTTTAATAAACAATCTTTTTATCAATGCTAAAATGTCAGCCATTTTCTACTTTCATTGAGCAGATAAAGATAACTATGTTTCATTTCTCATGATCAGATGCTCTTAAATTTTGGCCTCCCAAGGTCTCCTAACCCAGAGCCTCCATTTGCTTTAATCTGGGCCTGACCTCAAGTTGATTTTACCACACTCCACCACCAGCTACATGCCATTTATTCCTTCCAACTACCCTGCTCACATTGGTCACACATGTCTATTCCCAAGGGCAAAGTTATTCTTAAAATATAATCTGAAAAACAATTACAAATAGGGTTAAATGGGGGTGGGGGTGGGGCGTATATGCAGCTCAATCCTATCCACATTTTACTCAGAAGTCATACTGAACTAAGTGGTCCCTGAAATAAAGGAGACTCTTTTGAAATAGACATCCTTCGAAATTGTTGTCTACTTTTAAAACACTTGATGTTTTCTCGTGCACTATCCTATTTGACCCACATGGAATCCAGTTGTATTTATTCCTAAGCAATATAAGACCAGAGCCTTAAATACATATGACCTCCAGAAAGGTTGTGGAGATAACTTCTTAAACTAATGATTAAAACACAACCACCATGATGGGTGGTATTCAACTAAGCAGACCCACTGAAATTTATGAACATGACTTAAGATCCATTGATTTCAACAGGTTTAATCTGAGTGGAACTTAGCTGAATACCACTCATTCCAATTCAGTATCACCACTGAAGTGTTTGTGAACAGCACTCAGGGAATCCCCATGTGTTACAGATAGAAAAAAGGGAAGAATATCTGCCTCAGAACATCAGGAATAACTTTCTGACAAGATTCAGGTAGGTAGCCATGTTGGTCTGCCACAGTAAAAATAAATAAATAAATTGTCCAGTAGCACCTTAAGAGACCAACTAAGTATGTTATGGGTATAAGCTTTCGTGTACATGCACACTTCTTCAGAAAGAAGCTTAAACACGAAAGCTTATACCCAGAACATACTTAGTTGGTCTCTAAGGTGCTACTGGACAATTTTTTTATAACCTTCTGACAGTAAGAGCTGTTCGTCAGTGGAACGGACTTCCTCGGAAGGCGGTGCACTCTCCTTCCTTGGAAGTTTTTAAGCAGAGGTTGGGTGGCCATCTTCCTTGGATGCTTTAGTTGAGATTCCTGCATCGCGGCGGATTGGACTACTGTAGATGACTCTCGGGATCTCTTCCAACTCTACAACTCCATGACCCTATGAAAAGTTCGCCCCTTCCTCTCCCACCTGTAAGGCGAGAACAAAACCCTTAACTCAAGAGAGTAAGCGACTCTTCCACAGAATAAGTGCACGAAGGAAAGAGGATGGGACGGAAAGCGAAAGCAAGAGAAGGCCACACTTTCGCCGCCCTATTTTGAACCTCCCTTTCTCTTTCCGCCAACCCACCCGCCTTTCACACTTCCATTTTAATTCGGGGCTGGCGCAGCTCCTACGTCACGTCCGGGGCGGCCATCTTGGAGGCCTTCGCGCCCTATCGGCTTGCTCCGTGCTCGGGAGGGGGCGGGCGCTTCGTGCCGGATCTACCTGCGCTGACATCGGCAGGGAAGGGGAGGGGGAGCCACCAGAAGCAGCCTGTGGGGCGCTCGCCGGAGTCGCTGTCCGCTGCTGCCGCCATCCGCGCATCGCAGCGCCCGACAGACCCCCTCCCCGCGCCATGTCGGACTTCGACAGCAACCCTTTCGCGGACCCGGACCTCAACAACCCTTTCAAGGTAAGAGGCGCGGGCCGAGAAGCCGGGCGTGTCGCGTTGACGCGAGTTCGGTGGCGGGGAGGCCCGTGGGCTAAGTTCCGGGAACGGACCTGCAAGGTACTCCCACTCCCCGCGGAGGCCTCGTCTCCGGCGCTGTCTCCGTCGTGCCCCTCCCCCTCCCCCTGGACCCGCCGCGTTTCCCGGGGAGACTGAGGCGCCTCTTTTGTGCTGGAAACGGGAGGGCGATTCCTCCTCCTCGGGGTTTTGTGGCGAAGGCGTGAGTGGGTCCTTGGCGTCTCCGCGGCTCTTCTGTGCTCCCGCTCCGGGCCTCCCTTGTTTTCCCTGCGGGAGGAAAGGGCGCCCCGTTAAGGGTCTCCCGGGTCCCCCGCTCTGGGTGCGTTTCCGAGGGAGCGGTGGCCAGGTGGGCGGAAGGCAGGAGGGGCGGGAGCCGTGGCGGCTCTGCGTCCCAAGAGGGACGGCGGCGATGCGCTCTGCATCAGGCACCAGACCTGGCCAATAGATGCTGCCGGTAACACCATCTTCCTCTCCGATTTCTTATCTGGCCACACACGGTCCGTAATGGAAAATAATTCCTAGTCGCTTTCAAAACTGCCAAAAGGTTCCTAAAGGGATGCTAGGACTGAAGGTCTCCCAAGAGGCAATACTCTCCTTTGGCCGCCACCTGTTAATATTCTGTAGAGAAGGCTTTGCTTTAAATTTTGTTTTTTTAGCTCCCGTTGCAATTCCTTGCTGCTAAAAAGGTCTGAAGTCAGGATGTGAGGTCTGACACCTGGCTGGTTCGGTTTGAACTAGGATTGGAGAAGGCTGGAGTAATCTACTGAGTTTAGTTTCAGTGTGTCCTGGGGATCTCTTTTGAGCAGTGACTGCATTCAGCTTATTGATGTAATATCTGGAGTAAAGTAGATGTACATGTGGACTTTTAATTGTGGATTGGGTTTATAGAAAAGTGGTGAGCAATCAGTTTTCATGGGACCTGGTGGAATTCCCTCCCCAAAGGCTTTTGAAATAGAAACTCAATATATTTCCCCCACTAACTTTGAAAGCATCCTTTCATATTTAGACAATCATAAGCTTAATTAGTCCGGCTGTAGTATAGCACGTAACACTTTAGTAGAGTTAGCCTATGTAGAATTTTGAAGTTAAGGCAGAGCTGTGAAGTCCACTTTCAAAATAAATTCAATGTATGGTTGCTATTACTGTATATTGGTTGTAAAACAGGATTCTCCGCCAACCTAAATTAATCTAATATTTTTTTAAAAAAACTCCAATTGTTATGGTTCTTTCCCCACGTTTGGTGAGGCTTGTAAAAATTCTCCTGTGAACTCACAACCTCTAAATTACAGTTCTTAGAGTTGCCTGGGAAGAGGGAGTAACTATTAAATCTGGTTAATCTGCAGATCATCCTAAAAATCATGACATCTTGATAGCCTAACAATTGTATTATGGTTTGGGTTTTTATAGGTCAGTAGCCCACATGTTTGGATGGCTTTCCTATTGTGGACTTACTTGCAAACTGCATTAGAGACCATGGGCATAGCCAGGATTGGGGGCGGGGGGGGGACTAATGTGATTGGTAAGTTAGTTAAGTATTTCTATTGTTTAACTTGATCTGGGGGGAGGGGCAACTGCCCCCCCTGGCTACGCCCATGGTAGAGACTTGTGGGATCAGTGAAAGGCAAGGGTGGCTAATCCTTGGCTCTTCAGATGATGCTGGACAAAAACTCACATTATATCTGAATGTTGGGTTCAGGACTGCTACAACATTTGGAGGGCCTCAGGTTTACAATCCCTGGTGTGATGTGTTCTGTGATATTGCTTGATAACTGCGGTTTACGTGATTTAATTCATTCTCAGGTTGTGTAATGAGCCTAAGTTACATGATAACTTTTAAATTCTCATTTTCAATGAAAAGGTTTAGGCTTCCTTTATAAACGTCAAGATAAACAACTCATGAATAGAATCATAGACTCAGAGAACTGTAGAGTTGGAAGAAACTCTTGAGGGTCATTACTCCAAATTCTCCAACCCCTTGAATGTGCAAAACAAAGGAATTGCTAAGTATCCAGATGGGTATAATAGTACAGTTTACTAGAGAGAGCCCCAGTTCTTCTTGTTGTGTACTGCTTACATTATAAAAAGTCAAACTGTCAATATTTAATACAGTAAGTCAAACGAGACCTCCGTCTGCAGGTTTCAAATCCAACTACAAGTGTAGTTGAATGTTTTAGCATATGTTGTACTGATGGTGTTTCTGCAATTTCCACTGAGCAAGCTTCTGAGGGGCACGTGGCTTTTGCCTGCATTCCATTTGTGGCAACTTTCTGTTATTTTTCTGCAGTATCCCTCTCCACAGAGGTGCATCCAGCATCTTGATCATACAGCTTTCACTGTATGCTGAAGACACACCTTGAATAGTTAAAATTTATTGTTTTTTGAACCCAGCTATTTCAATGAATTTATCATATTCTCTTATTTTTTGTGGTTTTACTTGTTTTATGGTTTTATTTGTTTTTGTAATTGTATATTCTATTATTGTAACCTACCCTGAAAACTTACAGTGAAGGGAAAGTAAGAAATATTATAAATAAATAAATTTAGAAGTTGCTGTTCCCTCTCTGTACCATCCTTCTGATCTTAAAATGGAAGAAGACATAATTCATGAAAAGGAGCGTACATCCAAGTCGTGTTCTTTCTTCCTAGGCAAAGATAACAATTATTTTTAAAAAAACTGGTTAAGATTGTTTTCGAATAAGTTATAAGCACGATGTAGATAGACTATCTTCTGCCATTGAACACCAACAAAATGAAAGTTAAGATGGACATTGAACAGTTTTCTTTTTCCATTGAAACTTTTTGTTTCAGCAAAAATATTTTGACTTTTATATATAAAGTCAAAAGCTGTTTCTTTTTTATAGAATACCAAGCTTCATTAATTACATTGATAAAATATATGTAACTGTTGTTCAAAACACATAAACCACTTCTTTATGTAGTGTTCATTATACCTTGTCTGCACTAGGTTTTGTTCAGATAAGATGTAAACCAGGCTTCCCCAAACTGGGCCCTCCAGATGTTTTGAGACTACAGTTCACATCATCCCTGACCACTGGTCCTGCTAGCTAGGGATCATAGGAGTTGTAGGCCAAAAACATCTGGAGGGCCGAGTTTGAGGAAGCCTGATGTAAACCCCTCAGTCATCTGAACCAATGGTTCTACCAGCCAGAGTTGGTCTCCATTGCAGTGGTACCTCAGGTTAAGTACTTACGTAATTGGTTCCGGAAGTCTGTACTTAACCTGAAGCGTACTTTACCTGAAGCGAACTTTCCCATTGAAAGTAATGTTGTTGTTGTTTAGTCGTTTAGTCGTGTCCGACTCTTCGTGACCCCATGGACCATAGCACGCCAGGCACTCCTGTCTTGCACTGCCTCCCGCAGTTTGGTCAAACTCATGTTCGTAGCTTCGAGAACACTGTCCAACCATCTTGTCCTCTGTCGTCCCCTTCTCCTAGTGCCCTCAATCTTTCCCAACATCAGGGTCTTTTCCAAGGATTCTTCTCTTCTCATGAGGTGGCCAAAGTATTGGAGCCTCAGCTTCACGATCTGTCCTTCCAGGGAGCACTCAGGGCTGATTTCCTTAAGAATGGATAGGTTTGATCTTCTTGCAGTCCATGGGACTCTCAAGAGTCTCCTCCAGCACCATAATTCAAAAGCATCAATTCTTCGGCGATCAGCCTTCTTTATGGTCCAGCTCTCACTTCCATACATCACTACTGGGAAAACCATAGCTTTAACTATACGGACCTTTGTCGGCAAGGTGATGTCTCTGCTTTTTAAGATGCTGTCTAGGTTTGTCATCGCTTTTCTCCCAAGAAGCAGGCGTCTTTTAATTTCGTGACTGCTGTCACCATCTGCAGTGATCAAGGAGCCCAAGAAAGTAAAATCTCTCACTGCCTCCATTTCTTCCCCTTCTATTTGCCAGGAGGTGATGGGACCAGTGGCCATGATCTTGGTTTTTTTGATGTTGAGCTTCAGACCATATTTTGCGCTCTCCTCTTTCACCCTCATTAAAAGGTTCTTTAATTCCTCCTCGCTTTCTGCCATCAAGGTTGTGTCATCTTCATATCTGAGGTTGTTGATATTTCTTCCGGCAATCTTAATTCCTGCTTGGGATTCATCTAGTCCAGCCTTTCGCATGATGAATTCTGCATATAAGTTAAATAAGCAGGGAGACAATATACAACCTTGTCGTACTCCTTTCCCAATTTTGAACCAATCAGTTGTTCCATATCCAGTTCTAACTGTAGCTTCTTGCCCCACATAGAGATTTCTCAGGAGACAGATGAGGTGATCAGGCACTCCCATTTCTTTAAGAACTTGCCATAGTTTGCTGTGGTCGACACAGTCAAAGGCTTTTGCATAGTCAATGAAGCAGAAGTAGACGTTTTTCTGGAACTCTCTAGCTTTCTCCATAATCCAGCGCATGTTTGCTATTTGGTCTCTGGTTCCTCTGCCCTTTCGAAATCCAGCTTGCACTTCTGGGAGTTCTTGGTCCACATACTGCCTAAGCCTGCCTTGTAGAATTTTAAGCATAACCTTGCTAGCGTGTGAAATGAGCGCAATTGTGCGGTAGTTGGAGCATTCTTTGGCACTGCCCTTCTTTGGAATTGGGATGTAGACTGATCTTCTCCAATCCTCTGGCCATTGCTGAGTTTTCCAAACTTGCTGGCATATTGGGTATAGCACCTTAACAGCATCATCTTTTAAAATTGTAAATAGTTCAGCTGGAATATCATCACTTCCACTGGCCTTGTTATTAGCAGTGCTTTCTAAGGCACTGGAAGCAAAAGGAAAGTCCGATGCTGTAAAGAAAAATATTGCATAGGAACCTGGAATGTAAGAACCATGAATGGAGGTAAGCTGGATGTGGTCAAAAATGAGATTGAAAGTAATGGAAAGTGGATTAATCCATTCCAGATGATGAAAAACACCCCCTAAAACAGCAATTTAACACAAATTTTACTGTCTTAACAAGACCATTGATCCATAAAATGTAGGCAATAATCAATGTACTGCACTATAAAATAAATAAGACAGTATTGTAGATGAAAAAAATTAACATTTTTTTTCCATTTCTTTATTGAAATACATTATTTGTACAAACAAGGAGAATAGAAATGAAGAAAACAAACATTGATAAATAACAAAATATAAAACATCGAACAAAAACAAAACAAAAATAATACATTTTTTTCCAAGTTGTACATATTCTCTTATACTCCTATTTCCTATATCCCTCCACCCTACCCACCACCCACCGTGCGTGGTTAGATACTTCCAGCCTTATTCTGTTCTGCGCCTTTCATGTTCTTGCGTGCAATTGTATACCTGATTTCTTATTGTGGTACTGTTACTGAACCTTTTTGTATCTGAGCCCTCATATGGCTTCTGCTAACGAGGGATTTTCCACCATTGTTCTTAGATAGTTTCTGTATTTCCCCCAATCTTTGTTTCTAACTTCCTCATTTATTCCTTTAACTTCAGCATTTTTTGTTGCTGAGTTATAATATATAAACAATTTGTTTTGCCAATCCTCTATGGTCGGTATCTTATTGCTTTTCCAATTTGAACCAATTAAAGTCCTCGCTGCTGTTCCTGCGTACATTACTATATTTCTGTCTTTTGGTCGGATTTCATCATGAAGCATTCCCAGGAGGAAGAGTTCCGGATTCTTTTTAAAGGAGTATCTGAGCATTTTTTTCAATTCCCTATATATCATATCCCAATATGGCTTGATTTCACTGCATCTCCACCATATGTGAATATAGTTACCTGTCTCCTTTTTACACCTCCAACACTTTTCATCTGCTCCCTTGTACATTTTGGCCAATCTGTGTGGGGTTAGATGCCATCTATATTGCATCTTGATTAGGTTTTCTTGCAGATCGTAGCTTGGTGTGAAATACGTGTCTCTGTTCCAAAGTTTTTCCCAACTCTCAATCATTATTTCTTTTCCCAGATCCTGTCCCCAGCGAATCATTGAGGTCTTAGTTAATTCTTCTTTTGTTTCCCATTCCAATAGTAGATTATATAAATTTTTTATGTATTTGCTTTTGCCGATTGTTAGAATTTTATCAAATTTAGACATTTCCTTATTGAATCCTATCTTTCTGTCTTTTTGAAATCTTTGATTTAGTTGGAAATATTGTAGCCAGCTGTTTAGAAGATGTTTTAATTCATTGTAGCTTTTTAATTTTAATTTGCCCTCGTCTTCTTCTAATAATTCTTTGTAAGTTGGCCAGTTTGTGCCCATATTGCGTTTTTTGACTGCCACCACTTAACATTTACAGTGGTACCTCGGGTTAAGTACTTAATTGATTCCGAGGTGTCATTTGCACCCCGAAAATAACTTAACCTGAGTGGCGATAGTGCGTGAAGCGCCGATAGAGCGCTTCTGCGTATGCACGAAGTGCGCAGAACGCTTCTGTGCATGCACGTGTGGTGGAACCCGGAAGTAAACACTTCCGGGTCCGCGGAGTACTTAACCTGAAAGTACTCAACCTGATGCGTACTTAACCCAAGGTATGACTGTAATTCAACCTAAAGCTGTGTTTAAAATTGATTGCAAGTAGATTTTAAATGATGGGTGGTTTTTTTCATTGAAGCTTTCCTGCCTGCTGTATGTATCATCTTGGTTTAATGATTTGGGAAAATACTTAATGTGCAAGCTTTATATTTCATTTCTGTTTACAAGTTTAATTGAATGCTTATGTGATACCGAAGCTAAAGTGCAGGCATCCCCAAACTTCGGCCCTCCAGATGTTTTGGACTACAATCCCCATCATCCCTGACTACTGGTCCTGTTAGCTAGGGATCATGGGAGTTGTAGGCCAAAACATCTGGAGGGCCGCAGTTTGGGGATGCCTGCTATAGTGTATTCTCCATTATGGTTGTTAGGGATGTAATCCTGAACTAACTTACTGTGAACCTAAGTCCTATTGAATTCAACAGACACTTTAGTCAGACTTAAATAGGACTTATTTCTGAGTAGATATGGTTTAGACCAGGCTTCCCCAAACTTCGGCCCTCCGGACTACAGTTTTGTTTTGGACTACAATTCCCATCATCCCTGACCACTGGTCCTGTTAGCTAGGGATCATGGGAGTTGTAGGCCAAAACATCTGGAGGGCCGCAGTTTGGGGATGCCTGGTTTAGACTCTCATTGCTAGATACTGTGTTACTTCATTAAAGGATAAACCAATTGTGCCTGTACAGTACAGGTATGGGAATACTAAATGAAGCTTTAATAATGCCTAAGAGGTGTTAACCTCAAACTTGTTTTTCCAATCAGGGTTGATCTTAATATTGTAAACAGCACATCATTTGTCATGCTGGATTCATGGCAGAGTTCTGTGCCTTATGATTATCCCCCAATACGCTTCCAAGCAATTACTGTTTTTAGCAGCTGTAGCTATGGGGCTGCATCTATAACAGCTATAGTGTCCAAGTTTCTAGGACTGAACCAAACTGTATTAAGCCGTTAAAATAATCTTTGCTACTTGACAGAATGGGCTGAAAGCTTGGGTACACAATTATAATTAAATTGTAACATAGTTCACATCTGTTAGCATTTTCGGATATTTTGCTTAAATTTAGCTTTAAGATGAATAAAAAATAAATTACAAGGACTGTTGTAGCCTAAGAAGCAGATTTAGCAAGCCAAAGGGAAGAAGTTACATAAATATTTTTTTTTATTGATTTTGCATATGACCACCTTATTTGGTTATATTTATTATGGTTTAACTCGCTTAGATATGTAAATGATAAGCACAATGGTAGCTGATTCCCCTGTATGCTCCTATTCTGTTTTGTGTTGAAATTGCCATGGCTATGACCACTAGTCAATAAAAATAATTCTTTCATTTTAAGATTATAAGTTAGACTTCAAAAGAAAATTATCTTTAAAAAACATTTTGGGCTTGGAAATATCTATTTGTCTAGAGTATAAATTGCCTGCAGGAGACCAGAAGAAATACACTTGTGTGCATTCAGTTCCTTTATGTTACCAAACACCATTTGAAATTTTGTTCCTTGACTTATTAGATTTACCTTGGAGTGAAATGGGCAAAAAGTAAAATACAATGGAGCTAATTCCTGCCTTATGTTATTTTCATCTAGACAGAACACGAGGGACACAATAGTTTGGATTGCATTAATAACTGCATCTAGCTCCTAGTCATGCAATTCCTCCTTAGGACTTTGATTTCTTTCTTGAATTTAGGCTATGACGGGCCTTTTAATCAGGAGTGTAAACCATGAGTTGGTTTGCCTTGAAACTAGAAGAAGAAACAACAACCTATGGTTTGCCAAGAAATAGTCCAGCCAGCTGCACTGCAGTTGCCTTGGCTAATGGAGCAAAGCTAGCTGGCAGACTGTTCTTGCACTGACTGTCTCTGGTAAACAAGGAAGGAGAATGTGATGCTAAGGATATATAACTGCAGGTTACAGTTCTTTCATTTCCCCATCTTGAAGACTTTAGATGAGATGTCAGAATGGGGAAAAGGAACAGCTGCTAATTGCACTGCATTGTGGGGAAATGACACATTCTGGATATCAATTCTCCTTCCTGGCTCTTCCTTATCTTGTATGTAAGAGCTGTGGAAGGATGTGTGGTGTATTTGTGTGGTGTGTAATAGCAGCTCCCTCACTGACAGCCCAGGTGAACTAATCTGGGTGGATGCCCTCTGCACCTCTGAGTATTTTGCAAAAATGCACGGTCCCCCCCCCCCATAAAATGGGGACTAATGCAGTCTTCTTTCAGGTAATGCTGCCCTGTTTCACTTGCCATGTAAGAATAGAGTACAGTGGAAATTAGAATCCCCAGTGTAAGCTATAATGTCTATTCAACTTTCTAAGCTAGCCTGCCATGTCAGGTTTGGCTTTGAATGAAACGCTTAATGCAGGCTCCTTATTTCTAGCAGATAAAACTAATTGAATTGCAAGTTAGTGCAGAAGTCAAGTTAATTACAAGATGGAATGTGAAAAAGAATTGAAGCTTCCAAAGGAAGCTTCCTGGGATGGGACTGCACTGAAGAGCTGGCAATCCACATGGTCTTTTGCAGTGTAAATAGCACCTAGTGCTTGGCTGGCACTAAAAACTTTAAGTACCAGCAGCTGTAGATCTTGATTCCTACACATCTGGGTTAGTGTTACAATATGCAGACAGTTCTGTTACTTCAGAGTTGCACTGGGACTTGCTTCCAATTTTTGTGTGTAGAATGTACTTCTGTGTTCTTTAAATTCATTATTGCAGATTTTTAAAGAAGTAGGAGGAGAGGATGGGACATGTTTTTCAGATTATTTGAAAGTAGTAGTTTTTGGGCTTTGTGTTAATTTCAAGAGAACAATAATTCACGAATGGATCACTTCTGTGTTGAAATGCATCTTCAGAGTTCTGGCCGAATTCCAAAGCATCAAAACCAGCGTAAGAAAATCTTTTGTTTTTGTACTCTAAAAATAATGCTGAAGACTGCTATGTTTTCATGGTGACTGTAATCAATGTCAAAACCCTTCCTGTTCGGGTAGCTCTTGAAGTCCTTAGAATATGCAATTGGAAGTGTCTAGGAGCCATTTTGCACGCTATAAGGAAGCAGTAGTAGAGAATGCATGAGTGCAGCTGGTTCATGTTATTTCACAAGGAGTTGTTATACACAATACCAGGAAGCATGGAAGGGAAGCATGTATCACTCGTGCCTCTTTTTTCCTTGCATGGTGAAGCAGTCCTAAGTCAGTGTTATAGGTATTTCTGCCAACCAAAACTAGATGAGTTTAAAAGCTTCCTTGCTTTCACCCAAAGGTGGCTTTGCAAAGCACTTTGCAGAGGAAAGCCACAAGAATTTCACAAGAAGCTTGAAGATCTCTTATTTAGCACAGTATAAGATTTTCCAGAGGTTCTTTTCTTGCACAAACAATGGGTATATTAGAGTGTTTAAAAATATTCTAGTATGTGTGGCATGTTTCAGGTCCCCCCCCCAAAAAAAAACTGGCAGATGTTTTGAACACCACTGCCATAAGAAGGCAGTGTGGGGTAGTGGCAAATGTTTTGTGCTCAAAGGTAGGAAATTCAGGTTAATGAAACTCACTGGGTGTCCTTGGTGAAGTTCTAGTTACAGGTAGATAGTCAAAACAAAATTTGAAAATTCCTTGCAGCAGCACCTTAGAGACCAACTAAGTTTGTCATTGGTATGAGCTTTCGTGTGCATGCACACTTCTTCAGATACACTGAAACAGAAGTCACCAGACCCTTATATATAGTGAGAGGGTGGGGAGGGGTATTACTCAGAAGGGTGGTATGAATGGGTGATTGACTGATAGGTGTGGTAAACCTGTTGACGACTGTTAACGACTGCAATTGGTCTTACAGGAAAAAGCAAGGGGTGAGATGGCTAAAGATAGCTTTATCATGTATAATGAGATAAGAATCCAATGTCTTTATTCAGACCAGGTCTCTCCATCGTTTTAAGTTTGGTAATAAGTTGGTGAAGTTGTTGTACTGTACTTGGCTAATTTGGCAATTGCTGCAACCCTTGGGTGGATGGAAAATTGCTAATAGAAGGAACTTCTAAAGACTGAATTGGCAGTGGGGGGAGGAGTTGAATTTACCTCATCTCTGTCACAGATGCATCTCTCTGTGTGGAGAGATGACATTCACTATGTCTTCCCTCTAAATGTCAAAACTGGTGGGGTTGTATGTGTGCTGCACACAGTGTTAGAA
Source organism: Zootoca vivipara (assembly GCF_965207765.1). Classification (NCBI taxonomy): domain Eukaryota; kingdom Metazoa; phylum Chordata; class Lepidosauria; order Squamata; family Lacertidae; genus Zootoca; species Zootoca vivipara. The sequence goes on from NC_142593.1 coordinate 35,271,461, forward strand.
ACTGAAATACCGGTAGGAAAGCTAGGAGCTAAATGGCACCTTAAACCTAGGTTATGGGTGCAACAACAGAACATCTAGGTGCACTTTTTTATAATGATAATACAAAGCTGAAAATGAATGAACTGCAGCTAATATATTATGTTCATTTTTCACATGGTCTAGTCCTTCCCCTGCCCACCCCCCTTACATTCTTCAGAGGGTCTCTTCTCCAGTTTTCAGAGATTAGCTGGAAGTGGGGAGGCAGAAAAGGGTCTCCTCATTTTCTTCCACTCTGCAGTTTTAATCTGAAACCTTAGGCACAGTACAGGGCCCATAGCTCAGAAACTGCTCGTGCTAATGTAATTCCCTGTCACAAAATGCGCCTAGAACAATGGGAGTTTCGAACACTGGTGGCTGCCAGAGAACACTGAAAGCAGATACTGTAGTAGTGGCCAAGCATGCTTCATCTGGTGGGCTTGGGTTAGGCCAGGGTGGTCTAACTTACAGCCCAAGAGCTGCATGTAGCCCTCAACACCTTTTTTGACAGCCCTCAGCAATTGACATCCCACTCCCAGTCCTTGTGCTGCTTTCCCAAAACTTCAGATTATGGGGTTAAAAGGAGGGAGAAGTTTGCACAGTGATATGCACATTTAGGTATTCTTCCTCTGAGCCAGGTCCACATATCTCACCCCAATTTTTTTTTAGCCTGCAGTGGACTATATGGGGTGTCACTAAAAATGGCTTTGAAGTACAGTATATGTGCTCTGCTTCCGTGTGTATGGGTCCCCAGTGGTTGAGTGCTAAAAACTCTGATCTGTATACATTCTTGGAATTTGACGGATTCATGCCCTATACTGTTTGAAGATAACATTGTGCTGTCTCCTACATTTCATATTTTGCACAGTGTAATGATGGCTATTGTGACAGGCAGGAGAAGATGGCTATTGTGCTTTGGCAGGAGAAAATATGCTTATTCATTGCCTCCAAAACTTCATTGGATATGTGTTTTATATTTTCAGTTTCTCAGTGACAGTGTGCAGCTGAAAATTGAGCTCTCATTTATATGCTCAGGAGGAGCAGCATTCCTCATAAATCAGCTGTGTGACAGATGGGGCATCTCACAAATCATGTTAATCTAGATTTGTAAGAAGATCAGGGTGAAATGAGGTGACCTACAGAATAGGAAGAATGAAAACATGAATGAGTTTCTATTTCTACATCAAATAAAGGCAGGTCTAAAAGTGAAAATGTTATATTGGACAAATAAATATTTTTCTGTTTATTACTAACATTTGTTACAAGCTTCTAGCACTGTTATTTTTTAAACCAATGTATCAAAAATATCTCTGTTGTAGGAATTGATATATAACTCTTAATAGGTAGTTTATTTAACACTGCCATGTACACTCCTTGGCATTTGGTGGGACTTAACTACAGAGCAAACATAAAGGGAATCAGGGTGATTAGAAAGCTAGTGAACCAGAAGTAATTCTTCCTTTCGCTTGTCTTATGCTGCTTGTTTTAAGATTGTGCTCAAAGATGGAATGTTGGAAGTCTGCAACTTCATCTAAATAAAAGGAATGCAGAGGGGATCTCTCTAATTAGTCTATTTCAGTTTAGATAGCTGTGTTGTGAGCTCTAGGAAAGCAGTAATTTATTTTGGACAACAGCTACAAACTTGGGTTAGAAGGTTATTATCTTAAATGTAGATGGGCTGGGATTGGTATTAGCACATGCAGTGCACAGTGCTTTCTGTAACCTACTTCTCTCTCTGTTTAGGATCCTTCAGTTACACAAGTGACGAGAAATGTTCCTCCAGGATTAGATGAGTACAACCCTTTCTCAGATTCAAGAACAGTAAGCATCCTTCTTAATATCAAATAAACATTTTTCATGTGGAAATCTATGTGACACTTCAGTTTCTTTATAAACTTACAAATTAAGCTTGTGTATGTTATGACCAGTCATTTTTATAGTAGCCTGTTGAAGGCGCCTGTAATGATCCCATTCTTAAAAATTATGGCATTCTTCAAGTATCAATTTTCTCTTAAGTGAACTGAGGAGATTGAGGGCTGGTGGGATTGAAGCCCAAACTGGTGCACTGAGACAAAAGAAGGGAAGAATTAACATGGCTGGCACTCCAGTGATGATTGATCATGGTCATTGATCTTTAGAAATTGCGGAGTGGTTGGTGTGTGTATGTGAGAGCAAAAATGCGCATGCTCTGCCCTCTATTGTGCTGTGGTGTGTAGGGGGATGTCCCCTGTTCTTTTTAAAGTGATATGTTCTTCTACATACCTTGGCACATAATGTGGCTAAATGTGCACCAAAGATTAAATGAGTCAGAAAATGCTTTTAAGAGCACATAAAAAGGTAAAGGCAAAGAGACTGAAACAGCTGTAAGAATTTTCATCACTCACTGTATCTAAATAACTTACTTGTAGCTGCTTGATGCCCTGTAGGCTGCTGGCTCTTTGGGGAATGTCCCATTTCATTTATATTCAGCTGATGTTTCTAAGAGGTGGGTGTGAGATGTAAGCCAGAACTTCTCCCTCCTGTGTGATTTATTGGTGCAGTCTGCCGAGAAACTGTGTTTGTGGGAATGGAATAGGGACCGGAGATAAACCAAATTCTATGTCAGTGGAAAGGGAAATTAAATGAGAGAATGTTCAGTTCCGTCGGCAGCTGAGTGATTGTGAAGAAGTACCTTTTCATTCATGATGTTAAGGTGCCTCTTCTAGTCATTCATGAAAAGCTAATGACTAGAAGAGGCATCTTAACATTGCTATTCTTAAAATATTCTATTCCCTTTCACAATTTTTATTATGTTATTACAGTCCTGTCCTGGGTCAGAGATCAGATTTTTTTAAAGTGTCAGCTTCTATGTGTGTGTAAGTAAACCTGCCCTAAGAAAGGTGCAAGTCCGGGAGCCAAAGGACTGTACAGCAGGACTTCTGAGATGTTTATTTTCACTTAAGTCCTTTACTGAAGAGGGGGGACTTCAGGAGAGCATTTGGTGGACTGTTGGAGCTGTGGTCAGAAGACTAATTCATGAAAGCCATAGAGGTGCAAGCAGAAAGGCTTGGGAGTGAATGCAGAGCTCTTTAGATCCTGACCTACATAATAAATTCTCTCTTAAAATGGCATAGAGATGAGTGTTATCAGGCATTTCTTTCCTCATGCCTTATAATGGATCTGTTGCGTTGGCAGCTAATAAGAAATCCAACAAATATGGATCCCTTATTTACTGACCCAAGCTCTAATCCCAACTCCTCTTACCTGGGAGTAAGTCCCATTGGATTCAATATATCAGTCTTCTGAGTAGATACGCTTAAGTCTGCCCTGGAGGAATCTGTTGTTGAGTATTCAGTTTTGTTATACAGTCGTACTTTGGAAGTCAAACGGAATCCGTTACGGAAGTCCATTCGACTTCCAAAACATTCAGAAACCAAAGCGTGGCTTCTGATTGGCTGCAGGAAGCTCCTGCAGCCAATTAGAAGCCGCAGAAGCCCCGTTGGCTGTTTGGCTTCCTGCCCTAGTCTTAAGTTTGTCAGTTAGAATCATTACTGTAAAAATAACAGGTGAGTTGCAATTCTGTATGCACGTACCTGGAAGTAAATCCCATTGATCTTGGAGGAACTTGTTTCTAAGTAGGATAGAGCTGCCAGAAAATATGAGATTTGTTACCTACAGCACAAATGCAGAAACATTACTTAAAGTTGCTTAATATTATAAGCTTCTTTTCTTTAGAATTATGATGTGTTGGATAGTTCTTTTTCGCTATAATATTTTTATTGAAACTTTTCAACTTACAATATAATAAAAGCCAAACTAATCTAAATAAAAATAGAAAAAGGAGAAAACAAAACAAACACACACAAAAGAAAGACAGAAAGAAAACTTTATATCTTAACCTTTAGTACTGATTATAAACTTCAAAATCTGAACTAGGGGTAATCTTGTAATGACAGGTGAGACCTGTAATAAAAACTTCGGTTCGGTATGCTAGCCAGGCCTGCTCCATCGAGTATACTCCATTTTATTTCCTTTCCCAGCACATTTTTTGCTTACTCCACCCCATCTCAACCATCAACAATTGGTCAGAATTCTGTGGCCACTGAGTTTGCTTAATCATCATCAGGCTGGTTTTGGAGACTCTTTCCCCTCCCCCAAACAGGTTTTCCTAATTATTATTGCAGTTTTGCAAACCTCGGGAGTTCCCACAAGCCTGCTTCCTCTTTCATCATCATTGTGGGAGTGGTGGTGGTTTGGTTTCTCATAGATCTGAGCTCACCTCTGAACTTTGGAAATGGCTTTTGCCAGACACCTAAGATGCAGTAGAGGTCTCCTATCTTCTGGATTGCCCGATGTAAAGTATTTTACATCGTTTTCTAGACCTAACTACGTGATTGCTGTCTTTCCTTTTATACCACTATATCACTCTCAAGCATCCTACATATTTCTCCAAATTTTGGTTACTTGTGTAACAGCCATAAGGTTGGTTGGTTGGAGAAATTGAGGAAATGCTTTGTTCTTAAAAGAAGATTGTATCCAACAGCAAGCTTCTAACATTTTTAAAATTGGCTACATTTAATTTCAAAGTCCTGTGGTTCTCCTCCCACCCCAATAACTTGGTGCAATGTAAACATTATATGGCAAGGACAATTTCAATCTATATTACCATATTTTTCCATCTATGGCACCCCCATGTATAAGACACCCCCTATTTTGGGGGACTCCAAATTAAGAACACACCTCTCCACACTACCCATGTATAAGACGAGCCCCAATTTTAAACCTAATTTTTTTGTGGGGAAACCCTAGTCTTATACACAGAAAAATACGGTATGTGCTTTTTGATCCTGTGGAGGGTCTCTGTGCTGCTGCAACACAAGTAATAACTGACCATCAAGGTATATATTATTGTGGCACTCTGAGAGAAGTATATTTCATTTTCTCAACAGCTATGTAATGGTTAGTAGTTAGAAGTTTATTTCTGTAGCCTGAGTTTAAATAGAACCCTTTAGAAGCATGAGGAAGAGTGCAGTAAACGAAAAGCAGAATTGTGATATCTTTACCATGCTAATTAATGCAACCAAAAGATCTTGATTGTTCATGGAATTTCTATGCTGAGCTATTTTAAGTAAATACTACAGAACAGGCTATGAAACTTAATATCTCTTGCATCTAAGTCATTGTCTTTTAGTCTGTGTTCAGTATTAGATGTTCAGTGCCTGAAACATTTTGCTGTTATACTTGATATTATACTTCATTGTTTAAAGCAGGGGTCAGCAAACTTTTTCAGCAGGGAGCCAGTCCACTGTCCCTCAGACCTTGTGGGGGGCCGGACTATATTTTGGAAAAGGAAAAAAAAGAACGAATTCCTGTGCCCCACAAATAACCCAGAGATGCATTTTCAATAAAAGCACACATTCTACTCATGTAAAAACACCAGGCAGGCCCCACAAATAACCCAGAGATGCATTTTAAATAAAAGGGACACATTCTACTCATGTAAAAACACGCTGATTCCTGGACCGTCCATGGGCCGGATTGAGAAGGCGATTGGGCCAATCCGGCCCCTGGGCCTTAGTTTGCCTACCCATGGTTTAAAGGAATAGATTCAGGCAGAAGAAGATAATAGTGAACTGTTCACCTTACTGATGTCTTGTCTCTTGTTTGTTGATGACATACTGAACCTAACTACGTAGGAGTAGGACTTGTAATAATGGCTTCAATTTAGAATGTGTTAGAAACCAAAACAAAGATGGCCCCGTGTTGGCAGAAAACCTCTTCCACTCATGGAAGGGCTGTTCCAACCAATTTAGCATTTGAGGTAACTTTTCTCATGCAGTGCTCTTTGGCTGTGAATATATAAAATTTGTAAACTACTTAATACAGTATATTGAAGTCGAGTACAGTTCCTGTTTGTTGCAGGCTATTTATTTAACTTGTTTATTTTATTAGATAGATTGCTTGCCCTTTAGTATAAAGTCCCAGGGTGAGTTACAACAATAAAATATACAATTATAAAATAAATCAAACAGTTATAAATAATAACACAAGAAAAGTGTAAAAAAGACAATTAAAAGTTTCAAATAAAACAATTCCACATATAATAACATGTAAACATATTTGTAATGCAAATATAGACAAAGATTAACATTTCAAAGATTAAGCAGCAGTAGTACATTTTCTGCATTTGCTTACAGGTCATCAAATGCAAGCAACCTGATGCCCAGTAGAGCATGAGAATCTTAATCTCAGGGTTGTGGGTTTGAGCCCCATATTGGGCAAAGTATTCCATCATGGCAGGGATTTGGACTAGATGATCCTTGTGGTCCCTTCCAACTCTACAAATCTGTGATTCTATTATTCTAACTATAAAGTAATACAACATTTTACATACCTTGCATATCAGTAGCCATTTTAAATGCAGACGAAGTACTTAGGGTCTCTGTTGTTATTATTATTGATACCGTAGTAGTATAGTAGTAGTATATCCATTTATAAGCCACTTACTATTTGAAGACTTCAAAGCAGTTTTAACTAAATATATATAAAAGCACAGTAAGTACAATAATAATCATATCAAATGATTTACATTGAAGTAAAATAAATACACAAACAGTATATGGTTTGGCAATGTATAGTGATATGGAAATATATCATTTGTATGTTGCAACTTTTCTACTTATATCTAAACTTTAGGAAATGTAGAGAGTTGACCAGTCAACTAATTAGAAGGGCTGTTGTACATCTTGAATGCCTCTGTAATTAGTATGTAAGATATTTTCTGAAAGTATCCAAGAGCCACTCTAAAGTTGTTCTGTTCTTTTCCTTTCCTAGCCACCACCAGGAAATGTCAAAGTTCCCAATGTGCCCAGTACGCAGCCAGCTATAATGAAACCAACTGAGGAACCACCTGCTTACACACAGATTGCAAAGGTATATTTAATATTATTGATGACAACATCAAAATGGGGATTTATATATATTTATTATGGTGCTACTTCCTTATATCTGAAATTTCCCCCATCAGGAACATGCCTTGGCCCAGGCTGAACTCCTTAAGCGTCAAGAAGAATTAGAAAGAAAAGCAGCTGAACTAGATCGCAGGGAAAGAGAGATACAGAGTCTCAACCAGCAGGGAGGTAGGCCTTAAACATAGCTCAACACGCTGCAGCTCTCAAAATGTTGTGCCTATGGAAACCATTTAATTCAGTGCTTAGAGTTAGTTTAAATGCAGTTTCTGGAGCTCTGAAGTTCCTGCCAATTGTCTCTTAAAACAAAAATGACAAAATTTAATTACTGCAGTTTTATGTATGCTTGGAGATTTAAACGAGAAATACAGATTTTGGTTTTTATTGGGTCATTACTGTCCTTTATTATCTGTTTTAAATTAAGCTGAAGTGTAATGCTGGTCTGCTGAAGGAGATAGAAGTAGTTGCCAGAGAGATGATAACCTTAAAAATCTACTCAGTACAGCATTTACTTGCATAGAAAACCCCTTAAAATCAATGATAACTTTCCTTGTAAACAAGATTAGCGGACAAATAGCAACCTCTAAGTAGAGAAACTCTGATTCTGTGCATGATTACTCAGATACAAGTCATTTTGTGTTTAGTGGCACTTGCTCCCTTGCAAAGTTTGTATAGGATTGCAGTCTGATAAGCACATTTCATTTAATATGAAAGTGCATCCATCACTTCATGGAGAGACGGGGTTTTTATTTTTTAAGTAAAATTCAGGTTCTTACATGTGAAACCTTATTATTTGTATATTCAGTAAGCAGCTGGACTTTGTTTTCACATGTTCTGTATTAGTGCTGATAAAGTAGGATGTGTCAGCACTAAATTTTGTTTTCACTATTTTAAAGTCTGTTTAATTCCTTGTTAGCAGCGTCAAGTGGAAGTGAATGAAGCTATCACTACTGCTTGGATTCGGGATTGAGATCTTAACTGCTGCAGTTGTTATATCTCTGTAGGAAAGTGTGTGTGTGTGGCATGTGACAGAAGATCCACAGCTCTTTCTTCAACTGTTATTTTAAAAATTGTTGGAAGTGACCCTTAATATTTAGCAAAATATTTACCTTTTGCTCTTCCAGGAAGAAAGAACAATTGGCCTCCACTACCTGGGAATTTCCCAGTGGGACCCTGTTTTTACCAGGATTTCTCCGTAGACATTCCTGTAGAATTCCAGAAGACAGTAAAGATTATGTACTACTTGTGGATGTGTAAGTAAGATTTATAGAATATGTGTATACAATGACAACACAATCCTGTGCATGTCTTCTTGAGAGCTGGTTCCATTCAGATCATTGGGGCTTGCTTCCAGCTAAGCAAGAATGGGATTGAGCTTTATAATTTCAGTACTCAATTTACATACTGTTTGCATCATTACTACCAAGTGTAGGCATTTGAGGTTATATATCAGGGATGGTGGACTTGTGGCCTTCCAGATGTTGTTGCTGAAACCCTTGTAAATCTCAGAAAGCGTAGCCAGTGGTCAGAGATGATGTGAATTGCCAAATAACACTTGGAGCGCCTCAGGATTCCAACCCCTGTCATAAATGTTTGGCAAATCACTTCGGAGCTGTTTCTCTCCTTGAAAATATTACTGTAATAAAAAGGGCACCAATGACTTACAATATATAGAGACCCATGTTTTCGGCAGTTTTCTTTGGAAGTTTAACAACCTGCATAGCCTGACACAGTTGTGTTTAGTAAGCTGCAAAAATATGCCTGGCATCTATATGATGTGGATATATCTCAAATCACATTTTCCTCATTTTGGTATGTTGTACCTAATGCACACATATACACACCACTCCATGCACTCCTAATTCAGACTTCCTTTCCCAATTCCAGAATAACTTCTCTTACAAGTACACTTCTGTGTTGGCACTCTTTAACTTTTAGAAGATGATCAACCAATAATTTACAGTTATCGATACCGGAAAGTTTTTTTATGTCAGTTGGAGCTTGGTTAGCAAGACGAAAGGATATAGCTTGTTTCATTACCTCTCTCCTTCAAACTTCAGTGGTATGGCAACATCCTGAGTAGAAGGAACTGGGTGATAGGGAAGATAGATTAATTCCCTGTTGGCTGTTTTTCTTACTTCCAATTTGGTGGAATATGTTGTTTTAAGACAGGCATCCCCAAACTGCGGCCCTCCAGATGTTTTGGCCTACTATGATCCCTAGCTAACAGGACCAGTGGTTGGGGAAGATGGGAATTGTAGTCCAAAACATCTGGAGAGCCAAAGTTTGGGGATGCCTGTTTTAAGAGTTTCTCTAAAAAGGTAACACTATTTAAAAATGTGGCCCTAGTAACCTGCTCACCTTTGAGTCCACTTAATATGCCTTCAGCAAGTGGAACAGACTCTGCTAGCTAAGCCTGCCTGTCTTCTTACTACCAAGCCACCCTGGTTAAATTCTCACCTCAGGTGCCCATTGGCTCCTGTGTTAACATTTTCCATGGTGTTCTTGAGTGCCAAGGCAGCACAGTGCAATTGCAAGCAGCAATCGCCAACACTGCATCATTAGGTTGGTAATGGAGGTATGATATTTGTGTGGGAACTGTTAAATCCAATTTTGTTTGGTTTGTACAGCAGTCCCTGGGATTAGACTGTTACACTGTTACACTGTGAGCCTAAACAGATATTTGAAATGTCACTGGAAGCGGTGCAATTTGCTGCTAGTAAATATGTTTAGAACTGAAAGCCTCCAACACCTTGAGGTGGCACTAAGTAACACTGACAATTTTGCTTTCCAGACTTATGCACCAATAATGTAGTTGGGATAAGTGTACATGGTTACACTTCTAATTTATAAGAACTTGCAAATGAGTTGAGCAGTGTTCCAGTATAACTAATTATAGGATACAGTAGTGTTCCTGTATGTATTTACCGGTCTGACTCTCAGATAATTAAATAGTATCTGCAAAAATCTGTGTACCCGGTAATTATTGTAGAAGTGTCAGCTATTTAAACAAGAAATGCTATGGTGATTCTTTGTTACCATACATTTGCTTGAAAATCTGGCAATACATTTTAAAAAATACCAGGCCAGGGAAAGATGGTGTCCTGTGGCATTCGCTTCACATTATTATCTCACTGTGATTAATCTGATTGGATACCTGCTGCTGATAAAAACTGGCGGGGGGGAATTACATTAGGTTTAAAGAATGGTGAAAACTTCATTTTTAAAAATCAAGATGGATCAAGCAAAATACTGTATCTAAATGATAGATTTAAATATTCTAATAATTACATTTCTTGAAAATGCATACTAATTAGTTGTTGTAACAATTAAAACACATTGGTTTGCAGTCAGATAGGCATTTATACTGCCTAGGATCATAGCCGAAAACCAATGGTATTACAGGCAGCACTCCAATTGCACTTAATTCACATCCGCTTAAGACACTGAAATAACACTGAAGTGAAAGGTTTCTGGTTGGCTTTTTTTACACATTCAAGGACACTAAGAGCACTTTCTTGAGGACTATGTGCACAAAACTTTCAAGATGCAAGGGCTGATTGTGGGTGGCTAAAGCAAAAACGTAAGGGAGGAAAGAAACAGTGTTGACCATTATTATGGGAACAAGAATTTGAATCCAGTCTACAGAAAACCATAATATACTAAAAGCTGGTGAAGTGAATGTGGTAGTAAGGGGAAATAGTACCTGCCACCCTTAGAGAGAGTCATACCTGGGGCTGACAGATACTGAGAAAAACAGTGTTCCTCCATGAGATGGAAATTAATTGGCCATGTTGTTCAGTTGGCAACCACAGTAGCATATATATCACACTTACCTATTATTTCATACCCAGGATCAAGTTTGATACCCCCCACCCCCCGCTAATTTTGATCTTTTATAGAAGCAGACTTTAAATCCGTGGCTCAGTTCCAAAGCACTTCACACAGTATTCAGGTTTCACATGAGAGCGTTTCAGCTCCCCTTTTACAGTAGCTGCCTCTCAAAGTTTTTTCCCACCCATCAAGGTTACCCCATGAATCACTTGGGGTGCAGCCCAGGAATATAGAAAGCTACGTTATGCCAAGCTGGACCATTGATTGATCTATCTATCTAGCTCAGCATTGTCTACACTGATTGGCAGCGAGTCTCCGGGGATCTAGACAGCAGTCTCTCCCTGCTATACCTGGAGATGGCGCAGATTGAATCTGGGACCTTCTGCATGTAAAGTAGATGCCATGCCACTGAGCTACAACCCTTCACCAAGAAAACAATACCCCATCTGCACATTCTGTAGACTACATTGGGGATGAGTTCCTATAAGGTGTCCAACAATCAGTTTTAAGGGAAATATTTCTTCATGGTTTTTTTAAAAGAGGTTATTTAATGTAAGCACTTTGAAAAAGTTTGGAATTTGATTATTATCCACCCTGATCAGTGATCAGATCCTGATATAAAATCAGTAGAGGTAGCCTATTAAGTTTTTATATATTTTTAGAATTGTGGCAATTCAATTTTAACATGCCTGTTTTCTATAGTTCATGCAGTGACGCTGTTTCTTAACATCTTTGGATGTCTGGCCTGGTTTTGCCTACAGCCCATTCGAGGAGTTGACTTCGGATTGAGTATTCTCTGGTTCTTGCTTTTTACTCCTTGTTCATTTGTCTGCTGGTACAGACCACTTTATGGAGCCTTCAGGTAACAATTTCCACCTACTGTGAAATTAATGCTATTAAGGTACTACATAATTTAACTGCTTTTTAATCATCCAGCACTGGCCTCAAAGCATAGATTAGCAAATGGATAAATATATTAGTCTCTTGCAAACGTAGCCGCTGTTTCTTATAATTAGTGTGATAGGTTAGCTAGATGTGTCCATGTTTTATTCCAAAACATAAATAGTGGTTCAGTTAGCACACAATGCTAAGTCAAACCATGGTTTAGTATGAACAGTTTCTCATAAGCAAGGCTTACTCTTTTTGTCTCTTAGACTAAATTAGACAAGCTGCTTGCTTTTTGGAGTCTACTGTTCTCAGAATTAGGCTTTCAAAAGCCATCTATTTTAAAATGTGGGGTGGGTGCAGTTAATATAATGCACTAGGCAGGGATAAGGAGAGGCTGTTTTGCCAGCATAATGAAACACAAGCTCACTCACTTACGAATTCTGGAGTTTAGGCAGCTCACACTTCTAAACTCTTCTTTTGCACATTTTAATCTCCTTTCCTCAGAACTCCATAATTGGACTCTGATCTGTTATCTCCCTTCCCTGGAAGAGAGTTGCTTTGCTATGTGCTAGTCCCTACTATTACTTGTTAAAACTTCCTCTTCATGCACCCAGTTTCCACGGAGATGGTATATACAGCCTCAGTGCCTGCACCTTGTTTTGTTGGCAAAACATTAATCTTTTTAGTCTTAAAGCTAAAAGCAACAAAGCAAGTCCCCCCCGCTAGCTGTGCAAGAAAACAAGTTAACAATCCTGAAATAAGTTAACTATCCATATCATCAAATAAGAAAAGATTGGAATTAAAAAGAGATGGAGAAACTCTTATTATATATCAGGCAGAACACTAAGGTCATTTTTGTTGCAGCCAGAGTTCACAGCACTTGCTAGAATGTTAGTAGATTTGCTTTGGGGGCGGGTTGTGGGGAGAGGATTGCTTCTCATACTTGACATTTCTTTAATTGTTGCTAAGCTTGTGGTTTTACATTATTGTAGTTTGATTGGATTATATTGATAGTTGGGGTATAGGAGGCAGCTCTGTTCCCATGGAGATCAGCTGTACTCATAAAAATTGTTTATTTGTAAAAGATATACAGTATGTATGGTTTTGTTTGTTGCTATTGATTTGCTTTCCTGGTAGAGATGTTAAACATAAACTTTGGAAATGTTTCTTAAATATTGTGAAAACACCTGACAATTTCCCCCCCTCCCTCTTTTAGGAGTGACAGTTCTTTCAGATTCTTCGTTTTCTTTTTTGTGTACATTTGTCAATTTGCTGTGCATGTACTTCAGGCTGCAGGATTCCAAGGATGGGGCAATTGGTAAGTGGCTTATTTTATCATTCAGTGGAGAGTGCAATAACAAGCCACCTTCACAAAGTTCAACAATGCACAGAGGAACATTTTGCATTTGAAAGTTTTATGGAGGATAAGCAGAACCATTATGCAATTGTTAATCAGCAGCAATTGGTCATCTAGCCAGCGACTGTGTACCAAAAAAGTCCATAACTGATTTGCACCAACGATGTATCATCCAAATGTCCATGGTGTGTAGATGACACTTAAGCCACATGCCTAGTCACAGCTGTATCTCGGCCAGAATAGTTGGACCACTGTCATCTACGTGCTGGTAATCTCCAGGCAATGTGCTCTATGTGGCTTACCCTTGAGGTTGGTATAAATACCTATGCAGGTTAGATACCTCCTACAGATCATCAGGTAGTCCATTCTGTATAACATAGGAATTGGGCCTTCAGTAGGGCAATACCTACCCTTTGGAACATCTTCCCATTACATGTCTGACAGGGTCCATCTCTATTGTCTATTCAACACCTATTTAAGATCTTCCTTATCTAACAAGGCTTTTTAGTGGAGACTTTTTCCCATTCTGTGTATGCATTGAACTTGAACTTGTTTTTATATGTGCTTTTATTGTTAAATCACTTCAGAATGTTTTATGGTATACAATTCATAAATTAAATAAACAATTTAAGAATTGTATAACAGAGTTTCAAATCCCAGTCCCAATGCACCTAGCTCCTGGGCATTCCAAGCACTTTGTCATCACAACTGGTCTGTCAGTTGTATGTAGATGAGTTATAACATGCCTGCCTGCTGAGCCCTCACTGCAAATTCAGAACAAAGTGGCCAGAGGCATCAAGAGCCCAGCCAATAACCAGGTGAGAGGTTGAGGAGGCACAGTTTATGTGCAAAAAACTAAGGTTGTTAAAGTGTATCTGGACTTGTCCATTAGGACACGTTTGTGCTGAGCGAATTATAATGTCCAACTGTCTGCTGAAGTTTCCACCTAGCATCTGTTAGATGCTTCCTGCTGATGTTTCGTTTTGACCTATTTGGTAGCAGCCAAAACAAAACTTAAAAAACAACAACACTTCTGTTCTTGAAAGGCAATGTGTGAAGAGATTTTGAAGGAAACTTTATCATACTGTATTTATCAAGGTTGCCAAACTTTCTGTATAATTAGAGAGAACAGTAGTTCCACAAGATTGTTCAAGGAATAGTGAAAAGTGAATTTCAAGATAATTCAGTAGTGAACTGCCTTACTGTTTCTAGAATCAACCTAAAATGCTTTCAAAACCTTAGTTGTGCTGGGTTCCCCAAATACTCCAGTAATTTCCTGTAAGGATTTTAGTGAAAGAAACAATAGCTATGGTATTTCAAGATGTATCATATTGGGGCATGTGTATGTTATTTACCTCTCTTTTATTATTTACCTTTCTCTTGTCTTTAGTGGATGGATTTCATCCCTCACTGGGCTCAATCTTAGTATTCCAGTAGGCATTATGATGATAATCATAGCAGCGCTTTTCACAGCATCTGCTGTCATCTCACTAGTAATGTTTAAAAAGGTACGTTTTCTGTGTTGAATCCATATTGTTGATAGAAGGCTTTGTGTTTGCACACATATGTTAATCAAAGGAGTCTGCTAACTTCTTTCTTAATTTATGTTAACTTGGGCAGATTGTCATGGATAGAAATGTCACAGAATCAAATTAGGAAATTGGATATTTTAATTGTTGCCAATTCATTTGAGTTGGAATGTGCTTGATTCCTCACTCCTCACCCCTCACCCTTGTTCTTTTCCAGCTGTAGAAGTCATCTTATTTTTATGGCTTTTGTGAAAAGAGCACATCAGGATCCTGGGGATTTCTCTCAGATAATATACTGGTATATCAAACAGTAAAATTTATGCTTCAGCGCCTTTCATTTTAATTCTACATAAAGTTCTGTCAGTGTAGGCCAGGTTTTCCCAGTCTGGTGCTCTCCCATCAGTGCTAGTCAGCATGGCCAGTGGTCAGATATGATGGAAGTAGTTGTCCAAAACATCTGGAAGGCACAAGGTTAGGGAAGGTTGCTGGGGTTTTTTTGGGGGGGGGGATTAACATTTAGAAGCTGCAGAAAATATAATAATTAATTAATACCCTGCCCATCCGGCTGGGTTTCCCCAGCCACTTTGGATGGGTTCCCAACAGATTAAAAACAGAATAAAACATCAAACATTAAAAACTTTCCTAGTTTTTTATTTCCTTGACATCTGGTGGGAGGGCATTCCACAGGGCAGGCACCACCAACAAGAAGGCCCTCTGCCTGGTTCCCTTTAACTTCACTTCTCCCAGTGAGGGAACCACCAGAAGGCCCTCGGCGCTGGACGCTCCTTTAGATATACTGGGCCAAGGCCATTTAGGGCTTTAAAGGTCAGCACCAACACTTTGAATTGTGCTCGGAAACGTACTGGGAGCCAATGTAGGTCTTTCAGTACCTACATTGAAAGAAATGATGAGATGAAAATAAGGCAAGTTAGATGAGGGATATTTGGGTATTATAATTATTGAAACAGATGACAACACACACGTTGTTCTGATGTGCCATAAATTGTTAATAATAGCACAGGAGCTTTTTCAATGGAAGAAATGCATCAGTATGCCTTTGCATGCCCAAGTAGCTCATGGTATTTCATTTTGAAACTATAAAAAGTAGTGGCCATGAATGTTAGAGGAGGAACTAGAGTGAGCAAAGCATACCAGAGAGATGTATGGAGGCTACTAAACAGTCAAAAATCACCCATGGTATTCCTCACAAGTGTTGAGTTTTGAGCTCTCCACTCAGGCTGAACTGTCCAGCCATCTGTGAAATCATGTGTGGTGTTGTTTTTCTGTAACCACTAGGGGTCACACTTTATATCTTATGAATACCTGCTGTGGAGTTCAAATCATAGATGATACAATAAGCATGGTCAATAAAAATAATTCATAGAAAACCTTTTCAAGAATGTAGCTAGGTAGGATCTACTTACATCAGCATCTTTAAAGTAATTTGTCATATAAAAACAATTTAAGACAATTATGATTGATCTTTGCTTGCTATACATTCATCATAGCCTGTTAATATTAGGTCACATATTTCAAGAAGCTGACATAGCCTAGAGGAGGGTTGGTTTAAAAAACAAGAACCCCGGTGGAATGAAATGTTTTCCTTCTCTCTTACTTTAGATTACACTTATTATGGAGTATTAAAGAAGGGCAAAATATTTAGCCATTTGCTGGAAGGGGATATGAAATCTGTTTCTTATTAGGTAACAAATTTAAATATGTACATAGGAGGGCTTTGGAGCAGATACGAAGGCAGCAACTAAATCCCATTCTATTGTTTTCATTGGAGTACTGTATAGTCTTTTAAAATATATGTCTAGTGAGTTTTTCTCAGCCCTTCATTGAGTTTTATCTAGATCCTTACAGATTATTAGAAGTAATTTTGTATTTTGTTTTGTTTTTGTAAAAACAAAACAAAACAAGCGGATAAGAGGAGTAATCTGTTTCTTAAATGTGAGCTTAGTTAAAGAAGAACATTCTTCTACTCCTCATCAAAATATTCACTTACAAACAAGATGTTTCAATTACAATGAAATACTGATGGCTGCATTTGGAATTATTTTGCTTATATTTTTCATCTGATCATCTTGGCTCTGCATGGTTAGACGTGAAACAGGCAAAACTACCATAAATATTTCCCTTATTTTATAATTCATCAAAAGCTGTATAGCTTGTCAATAGTTTCTTTCTAGCCATAATAGCTTAAAGCTGCATCAAGTTTTGCATTCATGAAAAAGTCCTTGGTGCTTTAGAGGTCTACGATGTGGACACTGACAAGTAGCATACACACCAATTCCTGAACTTTAACTACATGCAACACAAAAATGGATTCATATCTCACGTTCTTTATAATTTGTAGTATCACTTATCCCTTCTGTGATATCATATCATGCTCTTCACAGTCTTTGCCAATGGCAGCCACTGACGGGAAGTGGAAGCAGGGAAGCATGCAATGTGATGGGTGTCTCAACCCTTAATAAGTGACATGTTACAGGGTTCTTGGGGGGCTTGCAGGAGGATTGCTGCTTTTAGCGACATTCCCATTTTGATCAGGTAATATGTAGTTATGCCCTTACATTCCTATTAGTGTGGATTAAAGAAGGGCAATATATTGAATCATTTGTTGTAGTATATGTAATTATTTCTCACTAGGAAACAAATACGTACACTGGAGGGCTTTGAAGCAAAGACATGCAAGGGAAATTTAACCAGTGATTTAATATCTTCAGAATTGCTGTTTTTGCTACAAATATGTTGGTGCCTAAAACTCTGCTAGGTGCTGTAGGCAAGATTTTTTCTTTTTGGAAAACACACCTCATCATTTCACTCTGGGCTTCTTCCACAGGTACATGGTCTCTACCGCACAACTGGAGCAAGTTTTGAGAAGGCCCAACAAGAATTTGCAACAGGGGTGATGTCCAACAAAACTGTACAAACTGCTGCAGCCAATGCTGCGTCAACAGCAGCAACTAGTGCTGCTCAAAATGCTTTCAAGGGTAACCAAATATAGCGAAAAGAAATGAAAAAATCACTACCATTTTCAGCTGTATTTTCTTTTTCAGTCACTTATAGTCCCTAAAGACTTGTGTTAAAAATGCACACAGCATGTATGTCTCTTCGGCTGTGCATGGGCTAAAACAGGAAAAGGTCCTTGTTCCATTACTTTGTACACTTATTTATTCAATCAAAGGTACTCCCTAGCTACTACTCTTAACTTAAAATGGTTCTATTATTCCTCATCTTTTTGGAGGCACGCTATATTTGGTGAAAATTTAAAACAGTGAATCTGAAATTGATATGGCAACTTCTGGCGTCAACTTAATGTTTTGTTTTTTTGCAAAGGTGGGGGGGTTCTTGTCAATAGCTGCCCCTGGAAACTTTCATTTTGACTTGAGACGAGCACTTTGGATTAACTCCTTCTATTCATAACTAGCTTCCCTATTTTCTTAAAGTAAGGAATGGGGCAACTGATGGTCTTGAATATGAAATTTTGGCTGCTGCTTTATAGCTTCAGCAGCTGTTGAAGGACAAATGTAAGCTTAAAATAAGTATGATAGATAATGTAAATTTCTTTCTTTTTTTAGGATAATAGGTCTTTTGATAAAAACCTGAGTTTGCATGAAACAGTTTTGACCATGCTGAGCTAGTGTTTTGGTCCAGAATTTGTCTCTACCACTATGGTCACAGTATTTGTTGGGATCTGTTTTCATGGCGTGTGGTCTTCCTACAGAAATTTTGGAGCACAGGTAGTCTCACCAAAATAATATGTGATGCAACAGGCAGTGAGAATTACGTTTCATGGAATCTGAGTGATTATATATGCTATTTTTAATTTCAGTATTCATGTCTTTGGAAAACATACTGCTAAAGAGAACCCATTAACCAATATTTAGAACACTCCCATAGCTAGTCCTTTTTGACCTGTGTTAAAATGCAGTGGAATTTTTGTTGTGCTTAAGGAGTCTGCCATTTTTTTAAGTGTGCACTTGTGTTTAACAATGGTACTAAATCTTTAGCCTTGTCAATCACTCTGTTTATTGCTTGTACAAACATCTGAATATACAGTATCTTATTGAAATCTTTAAAAACAACCATAGTCTCTAATCAGGCATTTAAAAATGGAATTTAATTATGTACTTGAATTCTTTTTAACATACTTCAGCCTTTATGTGTGATTTTTAATCTGAATAAATGCATTTTATAAAATGCCGATTGAGGATGAGTTTTCAGTGCAGTAATAATCAGCTACGTTTGTTACACAGAGGTTTTTTTGTTTTTAATTCATCTTGGTATCCTGAGTCGTAATCAGCTCTCATTTTAAGGTCAACACCCCACCCCACCCCACCCCGTTGACATTCTGAAGTATATGAATTATTGGATTGCAACTTGGAACATATCTTGGATTAACTTTTCAAATAGCATTCAACTGCTGTCATTAAAGACTCTTAATTCTTATATACTGCATAAAGGTGTTGCGATATAGGTCCTCATCTTAACGCACTCTGACCCAATATTTATTTGGGGAAAGTATTATTCAGCTGACCCACTGTTGTAAAACAGCATGGTCTAAAAGCTATGTCTGGGGTATATTCATATATCTCAAATTACAAACTTTACCTTAGATGAATAAACAGGATAAATTTGACAGCTTAATCACAACAGCAAATACTAGAAAATAGACTACGGTATATGGGAATTACATTTTGCAAACAGTTTTCTATACCGAACACAAAGGGCAAGTCATATCCTGGATGATGTGAGGAATTTGATGTATTTAGTCCTTGATTAGTAAAAGGGTTCTTAGCTTTCTTTAATGTACATTTTATTTCAATCCTTCATCCTACTTTAGCTGCCCTATAACATTTTTGTTGCTAATCCTTTAACTTGTATTTAGGGTGGGGGGGATGAATTTTATTTGCAGTTTAAAAATCAATAAATTGTTCTTGAATATTTTTTCCTCAGGGGATAAAGCAAAATAAAACTTGAAATAGATAAATGCAAGGCTAGTTTGCATAAGTCTTGTAGCTGTTTTGGTTCAAGAAAACATATGTTGATTTTAATGTGTACAATTTTACAGATCATCATCTAGAAAATTAACCACCAAGGTTAAATCAAAAGTAGCAGAGTGAATCTCAGAATTGTCTCCCAACTTCTGATTTTTAGTTTTTGGCAAAAGGCTGTTGTATGTTAAAATATTTAGCACCAGAATTAAAATATGTCGGTTAAAAATTAAATACCTATTATTTATGTCATTTTGTAGTATCCAGTTGTGGCTAGATCAAAATACAGAGTTTCAACACTGGAATGTCAGTACTCTTGGCTATAATTTTGGCATTGGAGTCTATTATCTGAGGGATATCTGTATATTTTGTAAATTCCTAACAATGCTTTGCCATCCTGATGAATGTCACGGTTCTGTACAAATGCACACAGATCCTCTGATGTTGCATGTCTGGGTAGTTCAAAGGTTCTACATATTTATTGTATTAACTCAGTGACATAGAATAAAAATGTTTCCTAATTGTTTGCTCTGTATAGTTTTAAAACTCAAGTAGGAAATTTTTGTAAAAGGCAAGCTAAAATGCAAGAGGGTTAATGTGTACAGAATGTATCACACATTTCTCCCCCCCCCCCCAGCTCTAGTCATATGTAGTTACACAGAGGCAGAAATTACTTGGATTGGTTTTATTGCATTATGGATTGATTTCATTATTTCATATGTTGTAAGTCACCTTGATACATTACTTAAAAACTGATGTGTGACTGTGCGTTCAATCCAGATTCTGGCACTACTAGTCACATGTAACTATGCACAACTAGAGCTGGATCGGGGTTGTTTTTTTGTAATCTGTATATAAATTCTGTGATCTGCTGCAGTGGGAAAAATATGTCAATTACCAGAACAACAAATTGTTACAATTAGACCTGGGACTGGTTTAAAGAAGCACCCAGTAATAGTTGGTGTGTTTTGGTTTTGTGATGTAAATTGGAAACTTTAAAGAGAATGGTTTGTCGGTACTGACGAAATCTAGGAGTATTAAATTTTGTCTGGGAACTTGTTGGAAGTAAACTGAAACCTCTGAAAACAAACCTTTGCTGGTATTTTTTATATCCGGATCGCTTTGTCACTGCTGTGGCGGGTCAACTTCTCTACTGTGAGTCCTTTATGAATGTAGCAATAAAGTCTACGGATAGTGGCCACAATCCAAGAAAGTATATAACTAGATACAGCTGTGGGCCTTTTTTTCTTGGTTTCCACTTTTCAAAACCTGCCTTGTGTGCCACACAGCAAGCTACAACTAAATTGAAAGCCATGTTTGATATGCTTGGTTGGGTGCTATGGAAATTATGTAAAAGCCCTGATTGTGTCAGTTGTGTGACCAGAGGCTCTGTGTGCATACTAGAGAGACCTTATAAAGACAGAACTAACATCATCATCAATTCACGATACAATTCACAGTGACCTGTTATTCTGGTGTCTGCTATAACAGGTCACCGTGTATAACCGAGCAGCTACAAGTGGGTCACAAGTTTTATATGTGGGAAACATCTGGAATAAGCTGTACAGTTTATGGAATATTGTAGAGCTGGAACAGGTATAGAAGAGGGCAACCAAAGGGAACAAGGGGACTGGAGAAACTCCACTATAAGGAAAAGTTACAGTGTTTGGGACTTTGGGGGAGGGGGCAAATATAGGGGGACATTACAGAGGTTTATAAAATTATGCATCATGTGGAGAAAATAAGACCGCCCCCTCAATACTACCAGAAGCTGAGGTGATCCAATAAAGCAGAATGGTGGGAGAGTCAGAACAGATTGAAGCAGGTAGTCCTTCAGATGGCTGAGTTAGTGGAACTGACTCCCCAAAAGATATAGAGATGGCTACCAACTTGAATGGCTTTAAAAGGGAATTAGACAAATTCATGGGTAGAGCTGCTCACTGGAAGGACAGATCGTGAAGCTGAGGCTCCAATACTTTGGCCACCTCATGAGAAGAGAAGAATCCTTGGAAAAGACCCTGATGTTGGGAAAGATTGAGGGCACTAGGAGAAGGGGACAACAGAGGACGAGATGGTTGGACAGTATTCTCGAAGCTACGAACATGAGTTTGACCAAACTGCGGGAGGCAGTGGAAGACAGGAGTGCCTGGCGTGCTCTGGTCCATGGGGTCACGAAGAGTCGGACACGACTAAACGACTAAACATCAACAACAATGGATAGAGCTATCAGTAGCTACATAAGCCTGATGGTTTTGTAATGCCTCTAAATACCAGTTACAGGGAATCACAGGCATCTGGTTGGCCACTCTGAGAACAGGTTGCTGGACAGGATGCAGCAAGATGTGTTAATTGTTCAGTTACTCAATTTTTGCTCTTAACTGCTATAACTGTTGCTATAACTGCTGCATTCCACAAAGACAAGTAACATATAATGATTGGACAAAAGAACACCACAGTGACAACTAAGAGACTGGCTTGTACTAGTCTCAGGCTCCCATAAATATGTGAGGCTTCACCTCGTTTTTGTCTTTTGGAACTATCCAGCCATCTTCTCTGCAAAGAATTCTGTGCATGCTCCTAAACCCAAGACTACTCAAGCAGGTAATCCATATCAAAACTAAATTGAACTAAGCTAACATGTATCTAAACTAAATTCTTGCTTTTGTTTCAAGTATGTTTGATTTGGTGCCTTCGTTTTTCTTCCTCCCTCTCTCAAATAAACATTTTTTTAAATACTTTGGACATCTGGCTTCATTGGTTTTAAAAAATGAGTTTTCCTCACTAAAATCTTCCTCATGCATGACTGCTGAGATGTCTAGGGATATTTCACAAGGTTTTGTTCAAGTTCTTTGTTCACAGGTCTTTGGGAAAATAGATTGAATGCTTCTTTTGATATGCTTTCCCTAGAGCTGGGCTGAAGAGGCTCCTTGAGAGTATGTCTCCGAAACTCACTAAGCTCCTGGCCAAGGTTGTGCTAGGAGATGTACCATAGCCTAATTGGAGGGACGCAGGTAGCGCTGTGGGTTAAACAACAGAGCCTAGGGCTTACCGTCACCGATCAGAAGGTCGGCGGTTCGAATCCCTGCGACGGGGTGAGCTCCCGTTCCTCGGTCCCAGCTTCTGCCAACCTAGCAGTTCGAAAGCACCTCAAAGTGCAAGTAGATAAATAGGTACCGCTCCAAGTGGGAAGGTAAACGGCGTTTCCGTGTGCTGCTCTGGTTTGCCAGAAGCGGCTTTGTCATGCTGGCCACATGACCTGGAAGCTGTACGCCGGCTCCCTCGGCCAGTAACGCGAGATGAGCGCCACAACCCCAGAGTTGGTCATGACTGGACCTAATGGTCAGGGGTCCCTTTACTTTTACCTTTATTATTAGTAGCTACTAGACATGGTCTGCAATTTCACCCATTTTTCCTAATTGCACCAACAATTTTTAGTTCTCAGATGGGTACTGGAAAATACAACTGTTAAATGCCTCCAATTGATTGCCTTTGTTCTCTTTCTCTTTTGGTTCTCAATGGTTACAACCAACAGTACAACTATTCACTGGTACAAAGTTACCTGCTCTTCCTTTCACATTCAATCAGAAGCCAATGGCAATCTCATTCTTGTAGTTCCTCTCCTGTTGCATGGATAACGGCTTGTGTCTCTTTCAGGAATTACTAAGTAATTGGATTTATATTCCCCACCTTCTTCCAAGGAGCACTGGGTGGCAAACACATCAAAATTAATACAATTTAAATTTCTGAAAAATACAAATTAAACCAACCTTAAAAACAACAACCATATGCTCCCAAACTAATATCAGGCTTGTCAAAATCAGAAATGATTTCTCAGAAAACTTCAAGGGTTAATAACTGTTTATTAGGCAAAGAAATTACTATATCGTAGACAAATTAAATTAGCAATACAGCTCAACAACATCCTTTACTATGTTTAGCTGACTAGAGAGCTTCAAACATTCCTCTCGTTCCTTTTATGTTGATGAGCTTGCTAATTGCTAAACAATCCTTCACATTTAGGCTATAAATAAGTAGGCCTGGATTTCTCAGAGTTCAGGAGATGCTGGAAATCCATCATTCCAATTATTGTTAACCCCACCTTCATTCCAATGAGGGATTTTACAGGACATGGTTCACATCTGATAAATATGAAATAGAATTAGTGTAGCTGTATTTGCCTTTGACCCTTTCAACCTCTCTTTTTCCTTATTGCACATCTCACGCCATGTGTATCTTTTAATTTTTTACCCTCTGGAAAGCAGTGGCACATAATACAGTAAATGTTTACAAAAATGATTCAGCCGCAGCTATTTAAGAAATAAATTGTTTTTTTACACATTTTGAGCTGTTTAGAACACAGGTTTAAAACACAATTTCTTGAGTTAATATAACACACACTAAGAAGCATTCACATATATGTCATCTTGTGAAGGCAAAATACTTTATAAAAAAGGGGTTCTTGAAGTTTGTTTAGAGGTAAAACACAAAATCTTTCTTAAACCACAGGATGTAGTCTGGAAAACTTTCAAGATTCCTTGTACATAGATTTAAACCTTGTGACTGGCAATAAAGCTTCTATCCAAGGAAACACAAAGTTGTGTTGATAGCAATGGGTGTAAAAGTGACAAAACCAACCATGCTGTAAGTTTTCTTGGAATTAGGAAATATTTATTGGAATTCATGAAATATAAGTTTAAATGAAAACTAGGATATATTTCAACCATAAGAAAGATGCATTATGCCATGTAAGGAATGCCAATGTTTGGTTACTGATGTGCTTATTTGCAAAAGAATGGGCTGAAATATTTCAGTGGTTGAAATCTGAACTATGCCATTGGAAAAAAAATTTAAACTAGATTTTCCTTGAGTTCTCTCCCTCCTCCCACAATACTGTAATATATAGCCTCACATAAGGAATTGTGTCTGCATATTACTGAGATAGGACTTTCTGGAAAGCTCTCCAACAGAGAAAATGCTTGTCCCTTTAGAGCTTATTACAACAGCGTTTCTCAACCACTGTTCCACGGCACACTAGTGTGCCACGAGACGCTGGCTGGTGTGCCGCGACGTGCGGCGACGAGAAGGGCGATTTGCATTGTCACGTGCCCACCGGAAAGCAATATTTCTCCTCCTCTTTCCCAAAGCTCAGTGCAAACGAGCCTGGCGGCCGCCAATATTCAGCACTGACCCGCCAGAAAGCAATATTTGGCAAGTGTTTCTTACAGTCATAATTATAATATAGGGCGGCACAGAGTTAACTTTTTAAACTTTTTTAATGGTGGTGTGCCTCGTGATTTTTTTCACGGAACAAGTGTGTCGTGGCCCAAAAAAGGTTGAGAAACACTGTATTACAATACATGATGGGCAGGACTCAGCTCGTTTTTGACCATGGAACCATTCATACCTGTGTTTTATAGGTAAGCAACAAATACAAGTTCTTGCTAGGTGGTAGCACAGTAAAGCATCATCTTAGTAGGATGTAATGTTAAATACATTTAAACTTCCCAATTATGTGGTAATATTTCCCAGGGCCTAAGTTTCATAATGCACACACTTCTCCTAGGTATGCTTCCAGTCCATGTTATAGAAACTTCACTTAGCATTTATAGTCTGCAATTCTGTGGTTCATGTACATTAGAATGTAGAGTTTATAACTAGACCAAATGCCACTTCGAGTGTTGGTTAAAGCTGTATCTACCATACTGGATTTGGAAATATTAGCCATTGCACAACTAAAGAAATATTTTACCTTTTTAAATCATTGACTAAAACACATGGGATTGATCCATTGCTCAATCATGTGTGCATGTGATTTATTTTTACAAAGAGAAAAAGCTGCTGGTTTTAGATACATACCTGAGTCATAGGAAGTGTCTTAGAAGCATTCTCTTTATTACTTTCCAACAGGAGTAAAAATCTATTTGCAAAGAAGTTCTTGCCAACTGCAGCTTTTATGATTTTATTTTAACTGTTCAATTCAGGGGGGGGGACTCTCTTTTTTAAGATGACAATTTTTGCTTTAAACACTGCAGCACTACAGTGTATTGTCTAAAGTTGGCATGGCCATTTGTAACCCTTACTAAAAGGGCAGTTGGAAACGTGAGAGACCAAGTAAATAATGGTTTGTTACAGCAATGAATTCCTTAAAACATTTTTCAAGAGCCCCATATACTACTAATCTGTTCCATAAAATCTTTAATTTCAACTGTGAACACTCTCACTCTCTAGACACATTAATTTCTGATTTTGCCACTTCAATTCTAGACTGGAAGCTGTTTGTTTGAAATCCCATGATAGTTTCCCCAGAGAAAGTGATAGAAATCTTAGTGTTATACCTCAATTACCTTCAAATGTTTGTATCTCAAAAAGCAGTATGGAGGTTAAGTGCAAGAGCAACTTAACAATAAATGGGGTTAGAGATGTGAAACAAATTATTGAATCAGCATCTTCTTCTTTTTAACAGCTTATGGCTCTTATCGCCAAACTGCCATTTGGGGAGAAGGAAATCTAAAGAGAAATTGTGAGAGCAATTGTATTTTTAAAAGGGGGAAACAGAATACATATTCTGACTTGGAGTAACTACACACCTGGATCACAGCCATAATAATTACAGCAATATTCATTGGGGGGGGGCAGCTTCAGACATAAAAATTATCCATGTAAAATGTGCCAAGATCATATTCTGTGATAAAATTGACTGCCAAACAAATATTTCATTAGCCCTGTGTCCTTATTGAATATGCATTCTGATCTAAAAAGGTTAGCTCTAATTGAACCTCACTTTCAATCCAGAGGTTTTTCGCTGCTGCCAAAAAGTACCAAAAAGGAGAGCAAACTAAAGAACATCAGCATGGACATTAAGAGGGAGCCCTTTTAAACAGGAGAAGCCCACCATGTTCTAGAATGAGATGGTCTTCCTCAGACCTGTGCAGATTGTGACCTATCAAGCCAAGCATAGTCCACAACTATGTGTTTTGGTTACCAGGACCTTGCAAGCCTTCCTTTATGTGCTGCCTGCTTAAAGCTGCAAAAATGAACAAGGGTTGTTATGCATCTGGCAGAGACACAAAAGTAGGCTGCATTTGGCTTGGGTCGCAAGTAATCTACCACTTTGTAAATGATGGAACAATGTTTACAATATTTGGATTTTCAAGTTAGGTGAACCTGGTTGTTGTTGGTTGTTTTATAAGACCTTATCCTTAAGGTAGGAAGACTACTTAATGGTGTCCATCACGCTTCTAAAGTCTTAATGCATGTTGTATTATAATCATAATGTATTAATCATAAACTCTTTTATGCTCTTGTTAATGGGAATGTCCACAAGTTTTTGAACAGGAGAAATTGTGGAAGGAGTAGCAGCAGCTCTGACAAAGGAAAGCAAACTTTGTTGTTCAAGGTAATGTCTTAATCGGTACTGCTGGAACTGAACATATCAGCATAGTTGGTAATACCCCCACAAAATTTGTATGTACATAGTTGTTGCTCATTTTTGTAGTACTTACTATAGCAGTGGTTAAAGAAGCAGCAGCCATGCACAATAAACCTGAGTTAGAGGGGTAGATACATTCCTTGTTACTGGAAATTTCAATTTTCTTAATTTTAGAAGCTATGGTAGAAATAAGTGGTTATCATTAGTGGTTTTGATGTAAAATTTTAGTCTAGCTTCTTGGCCTCCAACTGCTGCAAGTTCTTCCCATCAAAAGGTAAAATATGAGAGATCAATGTTAATAAGGCTAATCTAATACATGAACATCTTAATATTAGCCATCAGTTAACCCGTCATTATGACAGCACCATGATATTTTGTTTTAATGGGTTTCAAAAATTCTTAGGCTTGTAGAAAAATTGCAGAAGTGTATGTATGCACTGTCTTGCAGAAAAAGATCACCTCTGGAAAAATCATTGAGCTGATTAAAATCACCAGCGTGCAATATAGCTGTAAAAAGATCTTTCAAAAGCATCAGACCTTAATAGAGTCTGTCCTTAGGTGGCTATTTTAGGCACATAATCTTGGGCAAGATGAACACAATGGCAGTCTGTACTAGGAATGGCAAGAAGCTGTTGGAGGTACCCTGTGGGCACCATTACTCTGCTTGCTACTGTCCTTGAAGGTGGATTAAGGTCTACACTTTCCACTAGGAGGTACACCTTTGCGGCCTAAGTACTACCATTACTAGTTCCTAAGACTTGCTTCACCTATCTACATTTATACAGCTAAATCAATCACATATTGCCAGTACTACCTGTGCTCCTGAGCCCAAAATAATTTAGCTTTCATTCTGGTGGCTGCTGTATACTGTACTTGTTCTGACTACAGCAACCTATTTCACATGTTTACTGGGCAAAGTATTGCTTACAAGCCCCAGCCTATGAAAATCCCTTCCTTGCAAGCTTCATTTGGAATCCCTGCATATTTCCTGTATCCAAGTTTTCCCCACGTGCTATTTCAACAAGATAAACTCTTCTAAATGCATCCCGAAGAAACTGCTGTGGGAATGGCACCAAGGTGGCATCTAAAACCTTTGAACTTGAAGCCTGGTTACATTATCTTTCTGTACATAGTGGAAACATATTGACTTGTATTCAGCAATATCCTTCCAAGGATTCCTCTGCAATCCTTCATAGTGGTGAACATACAAGAAGAACTAAGCATTTCCAAAATCATTAGGCACTGTTCATACAAACTGGAAGCCAACAGCTGTATGTTGTAGCATCCTTCCACTGCAGCCAGGTGCTGTGATGCTGACAAAGTAACATTTTCTTCTTATGCTGCTGATAGTCCTCCATGCCCATTAAGTGACACAATACTGCTTGAGTTCTAAAGGCTTTTGTGTGTGTCTTGGCACCAGTTCATTTAGGAGTCCATTTAGAAGCCAATTCTGCTGAGACATGTAAAGGTTCTCTTGAGTCATTAAAGGAGACAGATAAGACTTTTCCCTTCTTCAATTTCTTCCTGTACTTTGTCACTGGAGGTGGCAATTTCAGCTTGGGCGGAGAAGACTGCGCAGATGAATGTCAGAACAGTGCCACCAATTGCAGTGTAGAAAGCCCAGCCCAGAGAACAGTCACCAAGTTTATAAGCAGAAGCATAATGTCCACAATAGTCTATTGCCTTCTGACAACCCCAGCCAGCAGGGTATAAGATCAAGCCTAGAATAAGGAAGAGACCTACCAAGAAAAAGAAAGAGTAGTTAGAACAATAGTGCAAACACATCACTGTAAACCAAACTGGCACAAAAAGGAAGTATATCATGACAAAAGGGGAGAGGATTCAGTAACTACAATGCAGAATCACTTGGCCTGCAGGCTTAGAGACCGACAGGCAATGCCCTGTTTATAGTGCAACTGTGGGTTTGAGTTTGGCATCCTGAATGCTGCTATGCAGGAATACAAACCCAACAAGATGTGGCCAAATGGAGAATTATTATTATTACTAAATTTATTACTTGCCCTTCACCAGCTGATCCTAGGGTGGGTTATGGCAACATTAAATTCAGCATTAAAAACAGTTAAAACAAATACAGTCACATGTAAAATGAATCAAATGACAACACTGAAAAATATTTACAGATTAACTATATTCTGTAAATATGCTGCTATGCAGGAATACAAACCCAACAAGATGTGGCCAAATGGAGAATTATTATTATTACTAAATTTATTACTTGCCCTTCACCAGCTGATCCTAGGGTGGGTTATGGCAACATTAAATTCAGCATTAAAAACAGTTAAAACAAATACAGTCACATGTAAAATGAATCAAATGACAACACTGAAAAATATTTACAGATTAACTATATTCCTATTATTCCTCCCCATCTCCACCAAGGATGAAGTTTTTTCTAAGTTATAAATCACAGCCAGTATCAGTTTGTTTCTTAGTAAATCTTGAGGGCAGGAACAGCTGTGAGTGCTAGTTTCTGTCTCATTCACGGCAATTAAGATTGTACATGTTCCAGCACATTACTATTTCTTAATTATTGGGACAGAATGCCAGCCAGCTGTGAGAAACATCCCAGTATCCCACATTGCATAAAGCTGCACTTGGACATATGAGAAGGTTCAAAATGCATCAGACCCTGTATGTAAAGTCCTTTAACAAGCATTTCTTAAACAAAAAGGGAGAACCTGGATTATCTGTAGCCTTTTATCATTTGGTTGGTTGCAAAACCTCATATGTGAATTCTGTTCCAGTCTTAACATTAGGGATTTCTCTGTGTACTAAGTCAGGAACAGCCAAAAACATTGTGTAGTGAGTGTTCCTTGCCAGCATGCCTATGTCACTGAGACTATAAAGTATTGCTTCATCTTGGGCAGACCAGGATAAACTGGGCTTTCATCCTTCTGAGCCCACCAGCTGTGACAGACTAAACACCAGAAATCCCCTTCCTGATGTCATCAGAAGTTCCTTTGTCAGTGTGCTATACAGTATCATTTATCTGACTAGGAGATTTATTGACAGAGCATAAGTTTGAAAATTACGATTTTTAGCACCAAAATTTCATTTGAAATGGCTTTTATCTATCAAAATTTTATGCACATGTGTTAAAGGAAAACAAAACTCGAGCATAACCTCTGAGGGTGTATGTGCACACCAAACAACCTTGGTGAACTGACCCCAAAACTTGACTTCCTTGAGGAAATGAGATGATGATTAAACCTGTGGTATAGCTATATCCTGGCTTGCCGTTTACCAGGGACCTGTCAGCTTTGGGGAAAGGATGTCTGTGCATTTTATCACATTTTTCACCTAAAATTAGTTAACACTGCACAGATTACTTCTTAAAATGTAGGCTATGTGCTCATAGTCAGAATCTTTTTTACAAATTGGCTTCTGTTGTCATTAATTCTGCTTTATATGCATTTATCAGACAACTGAGTAAATAAGATTTAAACGCTTAAATGTCTGCTAGCAAATACCACAAGATACTACTGTGTGGTACATTAACTTATTAGCACAGACTTATCAAACAGGTGTGTCCAGGCATCCATTCTATCTGTAAATCAAATAATTCACTAAAGATAAATTTTAAGCAGCCAGTTTCCCCCCTTCTCCCTCTTTATATCTGCCACTCAATTAGTATGTCTCTATAATTTAACTGAAGAACATGAAATTACAAATCCTTCAATCCTTAAGTATTGCGGTATCCCCCTACTTACTATTTAATGATCCCTGTGCAAGTCTTGTACTGTGCAAATGTAGGGAAGAAATGGAGTAGCTAATTAATTTGGTGCCTTTAATTGGACTTTCAGAGGCTAGAGGTAGCTTTGGAGAGAATGTTCAATTTAAGTTTTGTGGAGGTACATCTGGAGGGGCACCTCCACTTTCTAAGTGCTTAGCTAAAAAGGATTAGCTAAAAAAAAGTTAATGCAGAGAGACACAATCTATCTCTCCAAAAACAGAAAGGAAAAAGAGAAGTATATTGTGCTCTAGACACAAATTGACTTAGAAAATTAATAAAAAGAAGTTGTCCATATAATTTTGAAGGGAGTTCAGTAGCAAGAGCTAGGTTCTAGTTTAGGTAGCTAATTGTCATGTGCCTTTTTATTTTGGTTTCAAAGGTTTTATTTGGAACTCCAGGAATGTAACAAGAACTGTGGTTATTGGATACGTCTAAGGAAACCTTATATGCAGGGCTTGAAGGCAACAATCCTCTTCAATTGTTTGGCCCTAACATCTGGTATTCAGATATGCACTGCGTCTAAACACTGAAGTTTCACTTAGCTATCAGGGCTAATAGCCACTGAACATAAGGAACAACATCACTGTTGAAAGCCAAGAACCCAAATAAAGTTCAGTACTAAAATTCATCAACGTCACACATAACTCTGACTGCCTTGCACTGGATCTGAGCAATGCCAGACCAGCAGCAGTGGCAGTTTTGCAATAACATAAAGCAGATCCCCCTGGTCTGATCTTGGAAACAACTCCTTCAGAGAGTATGGTTACCCAACTGTTTGTTTGGATAAGCCAGAAGCATGATATTTAGTTCTGACAGTCTCTTGTACAGTTGTTCTGCCACATTAAACAGCAGAGTATACTGGCAAAGCTGAATGTTGTCTGCAAATCCAGAAACGATCCCCTTGCATTTCCTACTGAAACAAAGGAGTGTTTGCCTGTCAAAAATGCCTCTGAAGAAAGCAGAAATTGGCCAAATGCATAGCTGCCAAGTTATCCCTTATTTTAAGGGATTTTCCCTTATGCTGAATAGGCTTCCTCGCGAGAAAAGGGAAAACTTGGCAGCTATGCAAATGAGATCAACGGAGCGTCAGTGCTTTTGACAAGCAAGGACCATGCTGCATTATTAAAACGAAGGGAAAACATAGAAAACAGCTGAGAAAGTATTTTGTCTGTTTTCTTGTCATTTAATTGTAGAACTGGAAGGAACTTTAATGGTCATTTAGTCCAATCCCCTGCAATGCCTAGCAGTTCGAAAGCATGTCAAAGTGCAAGTAGATAATAGGTACCGCTCCATCGGGAAGGTAAATGACGTTTCCGTGCACTGCTCTGGTTTCGCCAGAAGCGGCTTAGTCATGCTGGCCACATGACCCGGAAAAACTGTCTGTGGACAAACGTCGGCTCCCTCGGCCAGTAAAGGGAGATGAGTGCCACAAACCCAGAGTCATTTGCGACTGGACTTAACTGTCAGGGGTCCTTTACCTTTTTTTACCTGCAATGCAGGACTCCAATTAAAGCATCCATAACAGATGCCCATCCAATTTCTGCCTAAAAAACCTCCAATGAAGGAGAGCCCACCATTTCCCAAGGGAATCCATTCAATGTCATAGACAAGATACTGTATTTGGATGGACCCAACTATACATGTGACACACCCATTCCTAAAAATGCAAACTTGATATAGATAGCTACCTGTATTTAAATGCAGTAACTGTCACCCCAATCCTAGAATTCAGCTACCGGTAGATTGGTAAAGAAAAAGCATGCGTTGTGTATGCAATATAACATTGTGCCACCAGATGGCGATGTGGAGTCCCGTTTTTTTCTACCTGTTTTTCCTGTTTAAATTTACAGTTATATCTCGGGTTGAGTACACTGCAGGTTGCATACTTTCGGCTTAAGAACGCGGCGGACCCGGAAGTGTTTACTTCCGGGTTCCGCTGCGTGCGCATGTGCAGAAGCGTTCTGCATGCTTCGCACATGGGCAGAAGTGCTCTATCGGAACTTTGCACATGTGCTGAAGCACCGCTCAGGCTGCATACTTTTTGGGGTGCAAATGGCACCCCGAAACGGATTGAGTACGCAACCCGAGGTACCACTGTACAATGGTTTAAACTGCGGCCCTCCAGATGTTTTGGCCTACAACTCCCATGATCCCTAGCTAACAGGACCAGTGGTCAGGGATGATGGAATTGGGAATTCTAGTCCAAAACATCTGGAGGGCCGAAGTTTGGGGGTGCCTGGTCTAGATCCAGCCCTAGATTTCAGCAACTTATTGGAAATATTCAGCTTCCTGAATTAATACTTATAAAAGACAAACTAGCCAAAGAAAATGACAAAATGTGTTGGAAGGATCTGAAACTAAAAGCCGCAAGGACTTGTTGGCAACACCAGGGTTTTTCCAGACTCTTTCCTAATTCAGTTGCACTTTACAAAAACTGTACTGAAATTGGGTTCTTGTTTCACCAACCCGAAAAACACCACATATAGCGAGTCATGGGCAGCACGAAAGTCATATGATTAATCTGTTATTCTTTCCTTTGCATGTATACTAGCAATTTTCAAATAGTTATCAGGTCTATCAAAAAGGATATCAATAATGCTGGAACAGTTTGCTGCAAAGAGCTTAATCACAGCTATCTTCTATCTTTTGCTAACAGATTTTTGACAGAAAAGACCTTTATCCTCTCTCCTCATTCAAATATTTTTAAAAAGGCAATCCACTGATGATTTATAGTGCAATCTTAGAAAAAAACCACAAGTATGCCCCATTTTGTTCAATGATACTTATTTCCAGGCACATGCATATAGGATTGCAGGTTCAACTGAAGCTAAATGTTATTTAAATCAATGGTATTTTCTTGTGAGTAAATGTAGTCAGGATTGCAATGTTAGCCCACAGATGAAGACAAGGAAAGAAGAAAAGACACTTCACAAACCTTGGCGTACACTGTCTTCATGACCATCACCTATACAGTGGTACCTCAGGTGAAGAACTTAATTTGTTTTGGAGGTCCGTTCTTAACCCGAAACTGTTCTTAACTTGAAGCACCACTTTAGCTAATGAGGCCTCCCGCTGCCGCTGCGCCACCGCCACACAATTTCTGTTCTCATCCTGAAGCAAAGTTCTTAACCCGAGGTACTATTTCTGGGTTAGTGGAGTCTGTAACCTGAATCGTCTATAA
The DNA here is from genome assembly GCF_965207765.1 of Zootoca vivipara. Classification (NCBI taxonomy): domain Eukaryota; kingdom Metazoa; phylum Chordata; class Lepidosauria; order Squamata; family Lacertidae; genus Zootoca; species Zootoca vivipara. Next base: position 35,305,395 of record NC_142593.1, read on the forward strand.
CCTGAATCGTCTGTAACCCGAGGTACCACTGTACAAGTTCAGTCTTGCTCAGACTAAAAATGAAAATCACATGCAAAGTGTGTTGCCAAAAGGTTAGGGCAGCTGCTGCTTTTCCTGAAAGTTTTAGCTGCAGTCCTGTTGGCTGATCCTATGTTGTGCAGCATTTTCCTAAAACCATTCCAAAGCTAAACTCAAGAAACATTCCAATTTGTCTTGCCGAGTGGTCCTCCATTACTGTTCTACTACAGAGTATTAGCTAGGACAAGCCACCCACCCAGGTGCCTGAGTAGGGCTGGTTAGAAAAGTTTTCTAGCCTGCCTCTTCTGGAAACTGTTAGGATTGTGTTGAGCCTCAGTCTTGATCTGACTCCTCTTTCAGTTGACATGCCAAGAACGCGGAGGAGGCTGATGCATCACCAACTTGGCTAGAAAAACGATTTGGGAAGAAAGAACTGCGACAGAGGAAGCACGAGGAGGAACTGATTGAGCAACGACAAGAAGAAACAATATTATGGCCTCCTCTCAGGAGCTGTCTGCCAGCTTTCATCAGCTCAGGCCTTTCATCTCCTGCTACATATAAATGCATGTTCATTATATATCTTACGGGGAGACTGAAGTGCATGTCATACAATGACACTACACAGACCACTGCTTAGCCTGGAGTCTCAGCAAGCCCAGAGGCACAGGAGGTTCTAAGCTGCCCACTTTGCTAGGCATAACCTCAATCTGTAACAGAATTAAAATAGTTACTGTTAATGTACTAACTATCCTGTACTGCTTCTTGGGAGAAAAGCAATGACAAACCTAGACAACATCACCTTGCCTACAAAGGTCCGTATAGTTAAAGCTATGGTTTTCCCAGTAGTGATGTATGGAAGTGAGAGCTGGACCATAAAGAAGGCTGATCGCTGGAGGAGACTCTTAAGAGTCCCATGGACTGCAAGAAGATCAAACCTATCCATTCTGAAGGAAATCAGCCCTAAGTGCTCACTGGAAGGACAGATCGTGAAGCTGAGGCTCCAATACTTTGGCCACCTCATGAGAAGAGAAGACTCCCTGGAAAAGACCCTGATGTTGGGAAAGATTGAGGGTACTAGGAGAAGGGGACGACAGAGGACGAGATGGTTGGACAGTGTTCTCGAAGCTACGAACATGAGTTTGACCAAACTGCGGGAGGCAGTGCAAGACAGGAGTGCCTGGCGTGTTATGGTCCATGGGGTCACGAAGAGTCGGACACGACTAAACGACTAAACAACAACAACAATCCTGTACTATTTGAAATCGGCTCTACCATATTTCAATGCCTGATTAGCACATATACTTAGCATGAGCACACTTTTCCTCTTAGGCTCATCTCCTCTTCTCCTGCCCCCACCAAGTCTTTTCCCGAGCTTTAACTTTCAGCAGTCATGCTGGAACGCAGCCATCTGAATACAGGAACTCATGTACCATGCTGTTCAAAGTGCAAATGTACTTGAGACAGTGTCAGGATTTCCACTATAAACCAAACAGCCGTTTCCCAGAAATGTAGAATGGGCGGCACTAATGGGTAAAATAAAATAATAATAAAAACCCACCAAAAACAAACCTAAGTGGAAACTTAGCACAAAATAGGCACTTTAAATATTTTCGGAAAATATTTTGAGAGTAGTTTTAATATAAGCATGGAAACAACCTTAAAAACAACAACAACCTCATGTTATTATTTAATATGTATTTAGTTCTTTCAGTATATGTAGCACCTTCCAGAGTTTTATAGGCAAAAAACATTAAGCTTTGCGCCTCCAAGGAACTTACAGTCTAATATAATATAGAGAGAAATGGAGGGAGGAAAAAGAGAACCAATGGTAGCAAGGGATGAATGTGGGCAACTGCATTTAGTGTGCCTCTGAATCCCAGTTCCTAAACACACAACTGGATACTACAGACTACTGATATTTACAGGCGGAAAAGAGGAAGCTATTATTACAATCAATCCACTTAAAATTAATTCCCTGTTAGTATTTTAGGAACAAAATTGCTCAAACTCAGGTTTTTCAAGTAATTCACAGCCTTTTAAAAATAGTTCCTGCACTCGCAAAAGATGCACAAATGACCGCCTGTCCAGCCCCTTTTGTTTGTCAAGCAGCAGTTACTGATCTAATGATATGGTTGTGTTGGTCTAAGGCCCTTTGAAGCTGATGACTTATTCTTTCCTTAACAGTATGGCTTCTAAATGTTTACAAAATGAAGATTGCTGCTTCCCCACTTTAAGAACAGAAAGGAACTGTGAGCACTGGAGGATAACAGGAATCCCAAAAGGAACCTTTTAATCAGAAGGCAGATTATTTGCAGACAGACTC